>NC_073746.1:45195192-45515647 GCF_029784135.1 Toxorhynchites rutilus septentrionalis | reverse complement strand
CCGACCTGAAACCCCGCGATTTGATGAGTCGACCATGATCCGGATCCAGCTGTGGATAACTGCGTTGAAAGTGAAATTGGCCGTGTCGAGCTAGTGTGAAGAAAGAAGAAAAATTCTCATCAACCGCAGTGGCCTAAGAGCTTCTGCTTGGGTTCATTGTCTCCCTGGTCTGTAGATCCGCAAGGAAAGGCCATCGGAATACTATCGGTGGGGGATCGTCACTGGACGAGGATCTTAAATGGTGTACTTATGAGTGCATTGAGTATAGTCGTACCGAAGATAGTATTAAATCCGCCTTCGGAGGAGTATGAGACCCCGATGAAGTGCGAGCTAAAGTTAACTTTTTACGTTCAAAAGCGAAGAAAAGTGAAAAGAGATAACTCCAAAAATATGACCTAATTGCGTAACGAACGATCCGAGTGTGTTGTGGTCTTTTTTTGGGCAGACCGCCCTCTGTTGAAACAAAGACAACAAACGGTGTACGCGGTGGCTAGCATCTCGCAACGGGTTTTGTTTTCGTTCGTGTAATAGCTTTCGTAATTTTTGGGGCACTGGTTCCGAAGAAATGGTACAGTTGCCAGTAACAAAAGGGCAGCTGAAGTGCCCTTCGCAGATACATTCTTCGTGGAATAGTGGTGCTGTCTTCAGACGAAAAGCGAGTATGTTATGGCGAAAGATCAGCCCATTTCAATGTGTCTCAGTAGTGGTGTTGATGTGCTTGGGAACAGCTGTGGCCGACAGGACTCCATCGCCTCAACAGGAAAAGGATATCATGATACTGGACGCGCTGGGGAAGCGACAATCGTACGGTGGAAATTATGTCGACTATGGATCGAACTCAATCATGGAATTGCTGGGTCAAAGTATGATGATCTGTTTGTGTCTTATTTTGCTCTCATCGATTGAGTAGTTTGAAGATGTGTCTAGACTGCAAATATCGCCTGTGATACTGAACAATGTTGATAAAATCAACCCAATTTCCAAAAAATGAAATCTATGGAAGAAAATATCTTAGGACTGCAAATGTGAAATTCACGTATTATGTTTTTTTTTCTGTTTTCAACCTCAAAATTATGAATGTGACATTAGAACATAATAGTATAGAAAAATTATTAAAATGTATCTTATCGAAAAAACTGAGATTCTGGCCTGACATAGAGAAAAAAATTTGTTCCTATTTTTTCGCTTTTCAACATAATCTTTATCAAGAGAGCTACATTTTTTCTACTTCAGTGATTACTTTTGAAAAATCAGATTTGTAGAGTCGTTGAAAAACTCATTTAGAGAAGAGGCGATTCCCTTATTGGCCCCATTTTTCACCTCCGAACCATTCTGTGTAGACACAGATAATAATCGCTGGAGGCTGAATATGGTAAATTTGGTAGTTGGGGAAAAAGTTGAACTCGAAATTCGTTGATTTTGACCATCGAAACAGTTATTTACTTTGTTTTTTTTTTCTATCTAAGATTCTATTTTATGCAATTATTTCAATCAACTTCAACGTTGAGACCTAAAAGTCTTGAGGTGGTTCTCAGAAGCTCTTGTGTCATTTCTTAAATTCAAAAACTCTCAATTTATTCATGTAACATGTTGGAGATGGGACTTTCAGGTTTCAGGTTAATCCAGTTCTCCTATAATTTGCAAAACGTATGGTTGCTACTACTTCTGTGCTTCAATGTTAAACAAATCTGGTTGATAGAATTTATTATTTCGATTAAAGGAAATTTGTTCTAAAAAATCCAGGTATAAATAAATGAGTAAAATAATTGGAAAAAAAGGTTTCTTGACAATATTAATCATCATTAAGCTTCTAAATTAATAAAAATTCACAGATATACGTATTTTATACACAATGATAGTTGCAAAACACAATTATTTTTTCTTATTTGGACAAAAATTAATTCCACATTCACTGTCCTATAGCCAAATTTCTTTATATTTTTTTTTCCTTCCCTTGTTCATACAGGGTCTTTCAGATCAAACGCTCACGCAACAAATTGTAATAACTTCTACAAAAGTGAACCGATTTATATTTTGACCATACCATGATGTGATGATCTTACCCTTAGAGGACAAAGCTTCATTAAGGCTTCGGTTGCTCGAGTAATACGATTTCACTGAAAATACACGTTCTTGTAAATTGTTTATCTTGACACTAAAACCCATCCAATCAGACTGAATGAGTAGTCGAATATTATCGTCCCGAAGTGGGGAATGCAGTGTTACCATCGACGGAGCGAAAAAAAATATAAGGAGCTATTCGATATTTTGCATGAGCGTTTAATCTGAGAGACCCTGTACATAATACTTACCAAATCAAAAACTTTACGGTTACTTAAGTGAGTAAACTTAACATCATTTTCTCATCAATAAATAGACATTAAATCCAGTAAAAATCAAATCTAATTGGTATTGGGTTGGGGAATAAGTAGCGAAGCTTTTATTTATTAATTTTTTATTAAGTTCTCCTTCAAAAGTGATTTGAGATGTTCTTCATTGAATTCAGAAGGGGCGTGTCATCAACGTCAAAGTCGCCATTTTTGAACTTTGTAAACCATTTCAAAGTTTTTCAAAATATTTATAGACTATCACATTTTTTAACTAGCAAATACAATTAACATTATCAAGAAGCTTACATTTGATTCCTGGAACGTTCCTCTAGATCCTATTAATACGGAGATATTTTTGTTTTAATCGAAAAATCACCCCTTCGTCTTTGATGATGAATATTTGTTTTAAAAAATATAGCACCGCAAATCGAAAGACAATTTTTAAAACTGTAATAAATTCTGTACAAGGCTTGTTTGTTGCTTTTACAAAAAAATGTTTATTTTTTCATAAATTTTTAAGAACCTCCAAAAACAAGTTTTTTGTAGTGTTTCATAAAATCTCCTGTAATTCCGCAAATATTGCAATAAGTTTTCCAACTTTTTTTAAGCGTTCGATCAACGTGTTTAGTAAATTAAAGTTGCACTTCATCGCAAATTGTACTACAAGTACAAAGTGCTATGCGTACCCTCGGAATTCGATCAACATTTCCATCTAAATTAAGTCAGAGCAAATTTTTACATTGTCAGATTGGAAGCCATTAATCAAACAACTGCAAAACCGCGATAATATCTATAAAAATTATAAGGAGCTATATATATATATATATATATATATATATATATATATATATATATATATATATATATATATATATATATCGTCATGAAATCAAGATCTTTTTTCTTAGTATATAAGTAAACTATAAACCCAGCCTACGAGAGTTATTGTTTACTTATAAAAAAGATCGTAGTTGCATGATGATATATCAATTTCAGTCTAGTTAAATCTTATTATTATTATTATATTTTTATTAAATTGGCCTCGTTAACTACCGTAAATCCCCTCCTCCCAAATATGATATATAATTTAAGGTACGTTCCGAAGGGAACCGTCCTAAGCCCTGTGCATCCAGGAAGGACTTTACATTTGCCGCGCCTGTTATCTTTATCTTATTTTACTGTTATCATGTCTTATTCAGAGTTTATATCCGTGTTCTCTGTGTGCAGATGTGTGTTGACTGTTCCAATACGGTTCCGAATGCGTGTAATGTTCGTTGTGGTGACTTCACTGAAAATCCGGGCGATAGCGAAGAGGATCAACAGAGGAGTAACTGTGAAATTTTCTCAAGATAAGTTACAAATACGGCATATGGAAGAAAAACAAAGGCAACTGCATGATTTCAAACCGGGATTGGAACCGCATTATACAGCTTGGGTAGACCAGAAAGCTCAATGTCTCGGGGATTAAGCATAAATTTGACCTTCCCATATCGATAAGACGTGTATCTCAAATTTTTACGATGATCTGGACATTTGGTTCACACTAAAAAGGTGAACAAACCTTACCTTACCCCAAGGCATGTACAGGCGAGATGGAAAGTTGCCAAACCACGCTTGAACTGGAAATCGGAGTGGGATATTTTTTTCCGATGAAACGAAGTTCAATTTCGATGGTCCTGACAGCTGCGCGTAGCATCGGCATGATCTTCGAAAAAATCCTCAGGTGAAATTGTGCAGGAATTTTGGAGGATGCTCATGATATGGGCCGCTTTCTCAAGAAGAGGAAAGAAGCATATAGCAATAATTTCGATAAAAATGATATAAATGAATTCGGAAACCTATTCGGAGATGCAGAACAGTGTATTGATACCGTTTACCAAGGACGTAATTGACGACAGCTTCATCTTCCAGCAAGATAACGCAGCCTTTCACGTCAACAAGAAGTCTGTGCCATGGTTTCCCGAGAGGAACATTCAGGTTTTGGACTGGTCAGATCGTAGCCCGGGCTAAAATTTGGAACAGTTGGTGGGCCACAGACATGTGTTAGAGATGAGTGGAATAAAAATCCACAAATAATGCTGGATAACCTGTTTGATTCAATGACAAGCTGAATTTCTGAAACCATTTTGAAAAATGGGACACTCAATAGTGAAATTTACTTGATATTCAAATCTCTCATAGAGGCTATGTTTATATTTTAAAAATCTAATTTATTGCATCCAAACAGTTGAAATATATCGGTAATATATTATCGGAATTTCACGCACTGTCTGTTGTTTTCATGCTTACATCTCATTTTAATCCTTTCTCGCGTAATCTGCGGTGACCTATTCATATTCCGCGGATAATCAGGGTTCTACTGTATGTGTACTTTAGGAGAAAAGAGTCTCCCCGAGATGAGGGTGAGCAGAGGAATGAAAATGATAAATCGTATGTAAAAGGATTCTAAGTTCCCTACTAGAAATATTTCATAATATCAAAATTTGTAGATATTTCCGAAATATATTGTTGTTTGGGGTCCTTCTGCATGATTGTTATTAAATGTATATAATAGGAAGATGTCGTGTTTGTCGGGAAACATCGGGAAACAACATAATATGTCGATAGTTTATTTACATTTTTTTCTATTCGAGTCTGAAAAAATTACAAAAATTATGCTTTCTAACGACCAATTTCTAAATTTCAACCAACAAGTTAGAATGCAAAATTCAGGGAAACTGGCTCTAAGCAATAGTTGGACCGTGGAAAATAACTCTTTTTGAGATCGATATGGCTTCTAGATATCGACAGAATAGATAATTCACTATGCGTGTTTAAATGTTGAGTGTTATATTCCAAACTGCTTTGTACATATGTTCTGCATGATATTGCAGGATTGTTAGTTGTTTTTTTTTGTTTGACCATGACAGAAGAAAAACGAATGATAAATTGTTCCAGAAATCAATTACAGCTGTTTGGCGCAATTTTCAATTACAAACACATACGTACCAGCCGCATTGAAACAACAGTTTATGATGAATTTCAAAATAACGGCTAGAAATCGATTATCACACAGATGCACTCGGTTCTGATATTTTTCGTTTGGATGCATGCAAACAAAAGTGTGAATGCCAGACAAACAATTCATTATTGATTGCACAGAGATAATAGAAATTTATGAAAAGTAATGATTGTAATTGGAAACCATTTCGACAACGCCGTTGAGTGGAATTTCAAGATACACGGGTTTGGTCGCTCATCTCCATTTTTTGTTTCGTTGATATCTCGAAATTGTTAAAAAATGCGTGTTTGAATGTTTGAATTGAATTGAATCGACAATAAAGATGTAGTGCTGCCGAGTTTCAAATTGTCCGTATAGCTGTACGCGCTACAAAAATTACAAATGCATTGGTTTAATTTCTGCATTCGACATCGAAATAAGAATTTAATGTCATATTACGTAAACCAACTACTCCCTTCATGATTACTTTTACGCAATGTATAAATGCATAACTCTCATTGACTACTAGCCTTCCGAATTCGTTAACTTGTAAAATACATAAACCAACATTATTCAACCGCATTTTATGGATCATTATGTTCATCTTGTCTCTCGAGCAGCATTAGCAATAAAACCTAACATGATCTCATTTCGCTCCTTCTCATTACAGTGATCCCCCAAACATGCCGCTACAAGGGCCGCAAATTCGAGTGCGGTTTGTCGATCTCGTGCGTGTTGGGCGGCGGGAAACCGGTCGATCTCTGCTCGGGTGGTATGATCTGGTCCTGCTGCATTGATCGGGATCTCCATTCGGACCACGATCCGGAACAGGGCGCTGTACACAATGCCAGTGAGTATCCTTCCAATCATCGGCCCCCCGCAAGGTTAAGTACACCGATAACACACAACCCGAAATCACACTCATACACAGATTATCACACAGATACTTCTGAGTGCTAGGAATGAAAGATGAAACTGATACCCACAGACAGTTCAGGTTGAAGATTTCACTTTTGTGGGTGGGAAAAAAGGCTGCGACAGACGATTGATTGACTTTTTGGATTGGTGGAAAGTAATCTGTCTCGCAATATGCATTTCTCCTTTGGG
This sequence comes from Toxorhynchites rutilus septentrionalis, assembly GCF_029784135.1. NCBI lineage: Eukaryota > Metazoa > Arthropoda > Insecta > Diptera > Culicidae > Toxorhynchites > Toxorhynchites rutilus. The sequence continues at coordinate 45,509,230 of NC_073746.1, read as the reverse complement.
TGGACAAATGGATGTGAGATAAATGGAGGCGCCTCGGGTTTTCAAAGGGTAGACAAGAATAGAAAACTCTAGACTAATTGCCTGCAATTTGCGATTGGTTTCGCTTTCGGTTTCAGCCCATTTTATACGTGTGTTGCGTTGAATGAAATGTGGGGCAGAGTGATCAGTTAAATTTTTGTCTCATAGCCAATACGAAGCGAAGTTCAATTTGAAAAAGATTAGGGTTGCTTCTCAGTAAAATAATTTTTTTTTTATTTTGTAAAGTTGATCTATTCAAATGTTATTAGTTAATGTCGATGCCGAACCATTTCAATATGTTTAAAAAATAAATTTTAGGTGGGAAGCCCGTATTCACCTACTATTAATGGTGATTTCACACTGTAAGCATTATGTAACCATACTAAAAAACTAAAACTATGACTCTCATAGGTTCCCATCCGGTCAACTGACCAACTTTTCAGTTTGAGTGCACTACTTTAATTCTTTTTCTCGCCCTGTTACACAATTTCGCCAATTGCTACGAAACCATCGGAAGCCAAAACCACGAAACTCCCATTAACTTGAACCGCAAACTTTAAACACAATCCACATTCACTTTTACGTTAACAACCTCATTTCCTGCGTAGCAGTGACTGAAAGGCCCAGTGTTGCTGGGCTCGAAAATATCTGTTTTTATTAAAATTTATTTTCCACCTACAATTATCCACACATTCGTAATCATCATCAATTGAGGAACGTTTATTATTATTCCTCATGTTAATAAGATTGTTTTACCTTTATTTCGCTCAATTTAACGTGTGCGGGAGGGTAACTTTAGCGTTTTACTCGCCCGCCGAGAAAGGAGGAAATAGCGTATGAAAGAAAGCAACCAATTGTCTGGGAAAACTGCGAAAATTTGCAATTGTGACTTGTGTCATTTTTAAGACACACGCCGGTGCAAAGTAGAAATTTCTGTCCCAGTAAACCAATATACATAGCAGTGGAACAACGATTTTTTTGCGCGAAAATATGTCATAATAATGAAACGTCGTCTGGGTTTGCCAAAAACAAAGCGAAAGCAGTTTTCCTTTCGTTTCCCGACACACAGCGCTGTTGACTCGGTCACCGGCAATAATTCGACAAAATTACTATTACCTCATTCAGAGTGCGTCACCCGTTCCGTAGGGTGAACTAATTTGTGAACTTTTGCCCCCGGGGGTGCGGGTTGGGCATCGAAACACTTATGTGAACTGCAGCAGCGAACCATGACCATCCGTGCTTTGACATAAACATCTTTCTCCTAAGAGTGGTTAATTTTTATACATATACCCTATCGTTGGTCACGCATCGGGTGGGAAAAAGATTTTGCGATACCGACTGTATCTTAATTAGACTGCAATTGCAAATAATGGAATGAAACGCTACATAGTATGCATCGGTTCTTAAGCATTCTAATGGGCGAGTTCCAACTCATGAAATAATAGGTATAACAGAGGTCGGATAGGAAACATCTGCATGCTCTGATGTCAACGAACCCATTAACTTTACGTCAAGTGGGAGTCTTCGCTGATTACCTGTGATTCTGAGTAACTAGACTCCCCAAACTATTATTGACTCCTGAAAATTCTTTTCCAAGGTACATACAACAATTCCATCTCATACAATAATCAACAAAAAAGAAAAGAAACATTTATAAAATAATTAATTTATTCAATTCTTATTTTCTTTGAGAGCAATATTTACATTCTTAAAGTTCCGATAGGTTTTCAGTTCATCCAAAAATGCGCAGCAGACGAATCTCATGCCAACTCGTCTTAGTTGGAAGTTGGAAGCACCATCTCAGATTGCAGTGAAACGTGGCTGTGAAGTCGTAGGAAAATTTCCTGACTCCGACTCCCCACAATTATTACTGTCGACTCCGACTCCGACTGCTGAAAAAAAAATGAAATAATTCGACACTAAGTTTCTCATCGGAACGTTTTATTTGCGATTTTTTCTGATTAGACAATAAAAATAAACATCAAAAATTAAAATGCTCGTGAAAACCGAATTACTTGAGTTAAATCTTCCTTCATGGAGTCTCGATGATCTGACTTTACAATTTTAAAAGCAGAGAACAGCATTGGTTTTTGATTTTTGTGATGTGATGTTTTATGCGATTTGCTCGAAATTATGCGATTTTCTTGAACATACGCGATCTGCCTACCGTCACCTCGTTGAGAAGAGATATTCTACGAGTGCTCGTGCGAGTTTGGTTGTGACGAGTGCGCGCCGATGAAGAGGGAATCTTTTTACGCAATTTTCTCGAAAATACGCATTTTTTTTGCGCGCACGCATCAATCGCGTATAAAAAAAGTATTCAGTGTAAATTGAGATGCAGTTATATTTTCTTTTTTTCATGATTCACTCCTGTTGTGCTCCTACTATGATTTCATAAATACAATCCAACGTCAAGCCCCTAATTCGTTATATTGCTGTATGTCTGCAGTGGGTCAAGAAGTGGTGATATAATGCAGGTTTAATTATCGCACTGTATCTGGTTCGAATCTCGATGTTTCTTTTCAAAATGTCTCCAAATTGATTGGTCTCATTTTCCTGACAATGCACAATGGTCCAGGATACATCTCAATTAGCATTTAGAGCTCGACAGTTATTCTCTGGACAAAAATTTTCTTCGACAAAGTTTTTACATACAATAAAGCGCTCATTTTTATGTTATCAAAAATAGGGTGACCAACATTTTCGATGAAATAAAAGAATCTATGTATGTAACCACTTTGTCTTAGAGGATAACTGTCTAGCTCTAAATGCTAATTTCCACTTAATTACATCTGCTGGACCATTGTGCAATGTCCGTAAGCTGAAATCTGACATTATCTGCTCCTGCAGTCTCCAAAATGATAGAGAATCGGACGACACTTGGTTGGGTGTATAGTGGATAGTTTTGCTATTCTACGGTGTTTTTGCAAAGTATTATTCCTATTTAGTTCACATTGATGATCTACAAAATTAACATCAAAGTTTCCTCATAATGAAATAAAATTTTGTTTAATGACTTTAGAATACAGATGTTAAGATGTAGTCTGTACGAAAAAATTAGAAGACGAAATAAATAAATAAATAAATAAATATTTTGATTTTATTGGGTCACTTAACTGAAAGACGAATTACCGACTCCAAGGTATTTTTTTCCGATTCCGACCACGACTCCTAATATAATGAAATTCCGTCAAATTCCGACTCCATAGCCCCAGTGTTACCACAGGTACAGATTTATCTGGAAAGGTACAGAAAATTTTGAACATTAAAATAATAATTTGGTAATAACAAAAATTTCTAACTTAAAAACAATAATTTTCTATTTAAATTTATATTGGAAAACAATATTTTAAAAATTCTCTCTTCGCTCAAAAACGCATTTTTTTAAATTTTTCAATAAATGTATATATGAATAGTACATGTAATAACCAACAAGTCGTCTATACATCGAAAGATGGTCACTTTTACAGGGAAAATATTTTTCTAGCAAGTTTTATATGTTTTCTTTGTATCCGAGACACGACCGTTTGGGACGTACGACTACGCAATTTTTTTTTTTGGAATTTGTTGGTCATTTCGGAAAAAGGAAAATTGCCTATAATGATTTTTTTCACATTCCTCGTCAGGACACACTCGTTAGTTGGCAGCGCATGTGGAGTGAAGATGAGTTCGGTCGTTGGTTACACACGATTATCCCTAAGGTCTCGACGAGTGCATGGTTCAAGGGATAGAATGTAGGTCGTGATTTCATTCGCGTGATATCTCGGCTTATATCCAATCACTACAACCTAAACGCGCATCTCTATCGCATTGGGCTCGCAGCAAACAATCTTTGTGATTGTGGCGATGGCTACCACGACATCGAGCATGTTGTCTGGTCGTGTATCCGGTTCCATGCTGCTCGCTCTCAGCTCTCTAGAGCACTGAGAGCAAAAGGCAGACAATCGGATATCCCCGTCCGGGATATCTTAGGTAGCCGGGATCCTGATCTTCTGCTTCATCTATACCTGTTCCTCAGAAACGCCGATGTCAACGTTTAATGATGTTTCCTTCGTTGTGTCCCCGTTTCATATCCCTCCTATCCGATCGATAAACTTTTACTTAGTCGCGGCAATACATACACACACTCTTTACAGATGCACGGGCCAAAGGTTGTGCAGTCCACTGATCATTCAACAAGAGCCAAAGGTTGTACCGCTCATGACAACTCTACACGAGCTGATGATTGCGCCGGCTAGTGACCATTCTATCCTGGATTCCTCGAGTCGAGAAAGACGCACCACGCTAGATATGGGGTACAGACTAGGGAGCGTTGCTGATTAATGGTCAGCTGCATCCCAATATCCCAATAGGAAGTAGCCCGTGTCGGGCACACGTATAGAGCATCGAAGACTGCAACATACCAATTATGAGAACACTTGTAATACTAACCTCGAGCCAACCGCGAGTAATCGGTTACATATTACTAACATAGTTGTAAGACAAAAATTGTCAAAATATTGGACTCCCGGCCCCATCAGGCTAACGCCACATGTGCCTTAATAAAAAAATATATTTTGGAAAAAAAAAAAAAAATCATTTCTGATATCATTTCAGAATACGTCGAAATTTATTTCTATTCAGAGGTGTCTTCCGTGCATCGCCATTCAACAAGCATCAAACACGCGTCTAATAGATGTACACAGTTGCAGCGATAAACTTCAAGTGAAATATTCGCTAGAGTTCACAGCTCGAAGGGGAACATAAAACACTAAACGACCAGAATCAGCGACCTTTGTTGTTTCGGGCAAAGAAAGATTCTGAGGATTCTCCTCAGAGGAGATGCAATACTTATACGCTAGTGACAGCTTACTTACTTCGTAAATATTCTCTTTTCGCTATCCCCCTTCGTTGTTTCTATTCTTCTTCTTCTTTTTTCCTTTGTTTACGGAGACTTTAAATCCTACGATTCATTCGTCTCCGACTGTTTCTATTCTAGCGGTTGCATAAATTGCTCGTTATTGACAGCACTGTTCGGAAAAGTACACAAATAGACTGAACGAATGTATGGTGATATGGGAATGCTTCCAATTTTCATCAATTTAAACCATAGACAGACTAGAGGATTGTGATATCAAACAAACCTTAGAAAATTTCCGATTCGATTGGTATGCAAATCGTTGAAATCCGTTCGCAGCATGAATAGTTATTAACATTAACTTTATTTCATAAAAAGTTGACCTGTTTTCTGATTTGGCCCCCCCTAATGTAAGACGTAGTTCTACGTCAAAAGTCCAGATAGCGATAAAGTGTATTCGAAATTTGGAGATATCTATGTAAATAAAAATGATTTGGTGTCCGTTCCTCACAATTTAACTCGAAAACGGAGAATCGGATTTAAACAGTCAGTATCAAGTTTGATGCGTCTTAAGGCAGTCTAGAAATTTGAAAAAGATATTTTTTTCGTAATATTTCTGAAGCTTAGGCATTCAAGAATATACCCTAGAAAGAACTTTTCGAAAGTCCTGTTATTTACCGAGCAATAGTTATCTTAGTATCTAACCATGTACGGCCATAACAATGAACTTCAAGAGCGTTTTTCTCGGAACAAGATTTTTCACACGGACGACCACGATGGCTCAAGTTCTACTGAACCGATTCATGTTGAATTTATATAAACATAACTGCGTTATGCATTTCTCCATCGTATAAACCAATAAAAAAATATTTTTTTTCAAATTTTACTATTTTAAAAAACTCGGGAAACTTAAGAAAAAACCTTTTAAACGGCATTATTCTCTTCAAACAGCCGTCATTTTGACAAAAAAAAACATGTTTTGACGTGACCGTGGTTCATGCAACAGCGGCATCTTTACTGATTCTGAATCTGCTAGAATAGTGTACGCCATGGCACAATTTTTTTTGAACCCCTGTTAGCTGATGAAGAACTTGTAGCTGTTCTAATTATTCTAATATTATTTTTCTGGTTCAAATTTTGTTTTCGTGGTGAAGGATAGATAAACAAATAATGGATACCAAAAATACTCTTTGTTTTGTTTTTACGGAGCTCGAAAAAAACGTTCGAACATCGTGTCTCTACACTAGAATACTTCCTTAACCTGCGTCGGGTTCAAATGTAAAAAAAATAAATCATATACCGTTCTGAATCATATTTCGGACGCTTAAGGCATATGATACAGAAAATAGCACAGGTATTATTCGGTTGATATTTTCAATAAATTAGTTCGATATGCTTTTGAGCTTTATGCTTTGGTACTTATTTGATTGAAAACATAAAAAATCATCGAATAAAATGCTTTTCGAATCAAGCGAATAAAAATCAATCTTCGGACACCATTTATAAAAAAAATCAAATTTCGGACACTTTATTTTGTAATTTTTTGAACGAAAATTACATTACACTTGGTTATATTTTATAGTCAACTGCGAAACACTTACCAAGCAATCACAGTAACCTGATAACGATGATGAGAAATGATGAAACACGAGAGTAATTTCAATATTGATGAAGGGGTAAATTCTACGTGCTCACGATAAGCAAACGTCAAACACAAACGAGAATGAGTGGATTTTGGATTTTGGATGGATTTTTCCCTACTATGTAATAATTCAAATGTAATTATCAAATGAAGTGATAGTGAAACCAAGGGATTACTCTAAAGAAGCAATTGTGATATTAATTTTATAGGTATATCATCAGTGCGTCAAGTATTTTAAGATATTAGAACATAGTGTCCGAAATATGATGTTGTCCGAAATATGATTCAGAACGGAACCGTGAATATAGATCGTGTACAGAAAAATAATTTCTATGAGAACTTGAGCGTTCGAAATAATAATAAAGCAAAATATCAATTGTTGGGGGTATGAAAATCGCCGGGTCAGCTAGATCTTAAAATATAAACTTTTGTCGAAGACGTCAACATGCTATCTTTATAATTTCTGGAATTTATCGCATTTTTATATGTAAACTCCTGAAAAAATAATGTTCTACTCATACCAAAATTTTTATCGATGCCGTGATCTGGTGTCATCTCGTAATCTGTCGTGATCTGGTGTCATCTTGAAAAAAAAATTTTGGCCGAAATCGACCTTTTGGGACAGAGCCTGAGTGGCAATGAAGGTGTAGGAAAAAATCAGCTTAATCGGATATAATTTAGAGGTGCATCAAAGCACTCAAAGTTTTGATTTTTTGACCACTTAGGCTAAGTCCGTACTTTATTTCATAAAATCGTGACCTGTTTTCTGATTTGGCACCCTCAATGTAAGACGTAGTCCTACGTCAAAAGTCCAGATAGCGATAAAGGGTATTCGAAATTTGGAGATATCTATGTAAATAAAAATGATTTGGTGTCCGTTCCTCACAATTTAACTCGAAAACGGAGAATCGGATTTAAACAGTCAGTATCAAGTTTGATGCGTCTTAAGGCAGTCTAGAAATTTGAAAAAGATATTTTTTTTTCGTGATATTTCTGAAGCTTAGGCATTCAAGAATATACCCTAGAAATAACTTTTCGAAAGTCCTGTTATTTACCGAGCAATAGTTATCTTAGTATCTAACCATGTACGGCCATAACAATGAACTTCAAAAGCGTTTTTCTCGGAACAAGATTTTTCACACGGACGACCACGATGTCTCAAGTTCTACTGAACCGATTCATGTTGAATTTATATAAACACAACTGCGTTATGCATTTCTCCATCGTATGAACCAATTTTTTTCGATGCCGTGATCTGGTGTCATCTCGTAATCTGTCGTGATCTGGTGTCATCTCGAAAAAAAAAATTTGGCCGACATCGACCTTTTGGGACAGAGCCTGAGTGGCAATGAAGGTGTAGGAAAAAATCAGCTTAATCGGATATAAATTAGAGGTGCATCAAAGCACTCAAAGTTTTGATTTTTTGACCACTTAGGCTAAGTCCGTAAAGCTTGATCTTCAGCCAATCTTTTTTCGACATCACACCAGATCTCGACTTTTCATGCTGTTAAGGAATAGGTCAACTATACATTCCGTACCCTAAATAATTTGCTCTCGCTTACAAATCGATCGCGCAGATAAAAATCTCTAAACCTAATTTGCATATAGCACAAAGCAGATAATAGGTTTCTAATCCCTATTGTCTCTAAGCCGATAGACGGATGGATAAAATAGGATGCTACGATAGCTTCAGCCTCATTAGCCACATACAGATCAGCGACTACGCTTCGTACATTATATCGTGGAGAAAATAGAATATCGAGCTGAGTAATTTGTATAGTTTCGTTTCGACTACTTATTCGCGCCAATAGTGTCCCGTCCACAATCCGGAGAACCAGCTAACTCATATAGTCTCCTACATTTTTATGGTCCTTCGAACCGGATTAGTGGCCAAAACTGGCAAAAGTAAACTATTGGAGTGCGAATATCACCGGATTTCTACATCAGCCTCAGTGTGCGGGAGTTTCATCGGCGTCAATTGGTACATCGACGATTGCGGATTCACCTACAGAGTGGATAACTTCTGCACACATCAAAATCGAATTTCGACGATTAATTTCAACATGGAGCAGTTAGCCGTGGCAAACGGATTTTTATCATCCTCCATCGCTTAAGGATAGCGTAGCGCTGGTGACATCGTGAGTTTATTCACAAAAGCAAGGTGCGAATCGAAATAAAGCGGTAATGTGCATGAGAGTTTAAATTGATAGATAATTGAAAGTTGATTAGTGATTTCATACAAAATTTGGTAAATTGTTAATCTGAGTGGGTTAGTGACCTAGATAACGAATAGGGAACAAAATGGCGTCGTTGCGGGAGCTGACCAAAATTGAGCATGGTTTCATCGATTCACTTGTAAACCTACAAGATTTCGTGAATAATTTTGAGGATTTGCGTGACCAAGTAAAAATAGATTCACGTTTGGAACATCTAGAAACATTGTACACAAAATTTCTCGACAATCGTGCCAAGATCGAAGCAAGACAAGAACAAGATTTAAGCTTCGTTGGTCAAACAAAGGATGAAAAAGAATACGAAGTGATCAAAGCGGCAGAGTTATCCAATAGAAAAACGCGAATTGATTTCGAAAACACATATTTTGATCTCAAGGATTTTTTCCTTTCTCGACGAACAAAACCGACAGCTGTGACTGACCTTTCCACTCCGCCTTTCCATTCTCCTGCATCCCGTGTTCATCTACCGGTCTTCCAAATCCCTCTCTTTGACGGTAACGTGAAGGATTGGCTTAGTTTTCGAGATACTTTCCAGAGTATGATAGATAAAGATATATCCCTTACTCCAGTCGATAAATTCAACTACCTCCTCTCAGTACTGACCAAAGAGGCAAGAACGCTAGTGGATTCAATCGAGGTGACTGCAGCAAATTATGAGATCGCTTGGAAAATGCTACAGGAACGATTCGAGAATAAGAAGATTATTGCTCGGACACTTATGGATGGTTTTTTGGATGCTGAACCTATTAAACGAGAATCTTACGATTCATTAGTGATGTTGATCGACTCATACGAACGCAACCTCCTCCAACTACAAAAACTCGAGTTGGACACTGACGGTTGGTCTCATATTATTGCACATTTACTGTACAAACGTTTGGATACTGAAACACAAAGGCACTGGGAACGTTATCACAGTTCTCGTGATGTACCGCAGTATGGAAGTTTATTGAAATTTCTTCGTGACCACTTAGCTACTCTACAGCCTTTAGCATCAGTAAAGGCTCGTGAACAAACCACACGACAAGATGTTTACAAACTACCAACGAAACATAATTTCGGATCGACACTTGCAACTATAGCCACACAGGGTAATTCCTGTCCGATATGTCAACAACCTTATCACTCTCCCTTCAAATGCGAATCCTTTCTCAGGTTGACTCCTATCCAAAGGTTTGAATTCACAAAGAGGATTGGTCTTTGTTTGAATTGCCTCTCCTCTTCCCATATGGTAAAGGCTTGTCCGAGTTCAGCTTGTCGCGTTTGTGGACGAAAGCACCATACAATGCTGCACATGCGCTCAACTAATAGTGTTTCCAACCAGGAAGAAGAAATCACTTCGTCGCAGTACACTCTACCCACAACCCCTCAACATCTGCCCTCATCGAACGCTACAATCGCAACACTCATCTCTAAGTCAAAATCGCAAACCTTCGCTTATAAATCAGTGCCGCCTATCGTTTTGCAACCACTCCAAGTGGGAACTCACGCACCGAATACTTTACCTGAAAATGCATCGTCTCGTGGAAATGTTGTACTTCTGTCTACAGCAATAATTAAAATAGCGGATTCACATGGTAACATTCAGTTGGCTCGCGCATTACTAGACAGCTGTTCTGAACGAAATTTACTTAGCGCACGGATAGCACGAAAACTTTTTCTTCGTCAACAAAAAGATCCTCTCACTCTTCAGGGAGTTGGCTCAAGCGTGGCAGATTCAAAGCATTCTGCCATGGCAAAGGTTTTATCTAGCTACTCCAACTACTCAGTGGATCTGAAGTTCCATATTTTGAATGAATTCAAACCAATTGTTTCCTCGATTCATATATTGACTGCTAACTGGAATATACCAGCATCCGTGGTCCTAGCGGATCCACGCTTCTTCGAACCCAGCAATATCGACGTAATACTAGGAGCTGAAATGTATCACCGTCTTCTACTTCACGGTTTTATTGAGCTTGGTGCAAATTTACCCATCTTGAAAGAGACCGTCTTCGGATGGATTGTTTCTGGAAAATGTATCAACACCATCTACAATCGTTCCGTTGTCTCTCAGTTCTGCAGCGAGGTTAATTCAGAAAAACAAATGCGTTCGCAGAATATCAAATCATATCATTCTAACGATAACACTTCTGTACACGATCATCAGTGTATTTTTGAAACCGCCACACGAAGCACTACCAGCAGATACGTCGCATCCTTACCAAAGACAGAAACAGTATCAAACAAATTGAAAGAGTCACAAGAAATTGTCTTACAACAACCTGAACATCGCTCGCTTCCTAATCAAGAATTGATCACATCGTACACAACCGTTTTTTGGAAAAACACCGAATTAGAACACATCGATCCAGAAACAGATTTGTTATATCTCGATATTCAGCCGGACTCAATGTCGCATCCTCGTTATATGCAGTCAGAAAACTCAACCACTAAGCTTGATTCTCATGCTTTATATGGGCTTCATACCGTTCGATATGTGACCGCAAGTGGTTCATTTTCCGCTACCCGTTGCATCCGTCAACTAGCTATGGAAAAGGCAGATTTTTATTCCACACCCTGTAGAAATCTTCATATCGACGTCTTGCTTTGTAGAATCGTATCAGAGCATGAAGCCATCCAATTTCATAGAAAGTTGCACAAATGGGCATCAAACAGCGTACATAGATTAAAGAACTTTACAGTCGGACTCAAAGATAATCGCAAAATTTATGGATTAAACTCATCGTCAATCAGGAATCTAGGTCGATTGAGGCAGCCAGCAAATGAGGTTTTTTGGCCTGAAATACCAACTTGGAATCATCTAGCAATCACCAAACATCTTGAATTCTCCGCCACAGCCTGCGTTTTAGATCTATTTCCGTCACCTAACCTGAAGGAAAGCACATTTCAAGCTTTTGGCCTTCCAAACAACGCTTGCATCAACGATGATAAGAAACAAGAAATATTGTTCGAACATAATCATCATCTAAAATTTCTGATAGCTCGGCCGACATGGTTTCTACACGCCGGACTTCGATTGTCATACGCAGCAAGTCGTACAAATTTTTGGCCTCTTTGTATTCGCAATATCGCCCGCTATGTCGTGCACACCAGCATCACATCCTTTCGCAGCAAACGACAACCTACCGTAAAAATAAAAGCCGACCTTCCGTCATCATATGTCAACCCGGAATACAAGTGTCGTAGTTTTCGAATCATCCTATTCACCACCGCTGACCTGAGACAATATCGTCATTGGCATGATGTTGGCCAAGAAGGATCATCGACCTCTGATGAAATATCCCAGCGGACGTACCGTAGAATACATCATCGGCATCAACGGCTGTATACTCGAAGTCAACATCCAGACAACCGATGGAGTCTTCATGCTAGCTTTTACGCGCATCTGTATTCTCCCCATTATGTACAATCATCAGCTCCAAGCAGTTTCATCATAGATCCAGGTGTTCGCGGATCCAGAAAACAAAGCATTGTTGGATGGGAGAGGGTCTAATGACCCTCTCACATGTTAAGTATCAGTGTTCCATTCACCATATCTTAATCTTGTCTCGACCTAAAATACTGTAAATTGGCAGACCACGAGACGTATTCACCTACCGACGAATCCACATCCGACTTGGCATCTCCAATGAAGATAACCCGTGCAGGGTAATTCACGCACTCTTGTTCGCTGGAAAAATGAACCGATCCCGATATTTCAACCCGCAGCCGTTGGAAAAAGAGCTTTGTTTCATCGAGTAACTAATTTATAAAACCTTGAAAATAACGTGGATAGTTACAGTTCGCACCACTGTTAGTTCTTACGAAATAATTCTACTGCAGTATAAAACAGAAGTATAGCTAGTTATAGATAGCCACCACCATTGATTGGTATGAAGTAATTGTATTGAAATAGAATTTCAATGGTGGGCGGTATGTTAAGGAATAGGTCAACTATACATTCCGTACCCTAAATAATTTGCTCTCGCTTACAAATCGATCGCGCAGATAAAAATCTCTAAACCTAATTTGCATATAGCACAAAGCAGATAATAGGTTTCTAATCCCTATTGTCTCTAAGCCGATAGACGGATGGATAAAATAGGATGCTACGATAGCTTCAGCCTCATTAGCCACATACAGATCAGCGACTACGCTTCGTACATTATATCGTGGAGAAAATAGAATATCGAGCTGAGTAATTTGTATAGTTTCGTTTCGACTACTTATTCGCGCCAATAGTGTCCCGTCCACAATCCGGAGAACCAGCTAACTCATATAGTCTCCTACACATGCATTTTGAAGTCATTTGGTATCGAAAACATTTTTTCGATTTTCTTAATTTCATTTTTCCCCTTGGAAGATTTTCGAGGGTCAAAAATTAAGACTTTTGAGCATTTTGAGGCACCATTTTTTTGGGTATACCACAAATGTAAACCAGAAAAAGGGAAGTGGGAGATCAAAATAACTTATAATATTGATCAGTATATGAATTTGTAAAAAGTCATAACATTATTAAAAAAAAATAAAAATAAAAAAAAGTCAATACAGAATCTGACGAACAAATTATGTATCCGGTCATTTTGACCGGTTGCTAGTTCTAGTGTTAATTTCCAAAACAAGTTTTCAACGTTTTTTTTTAGTTTGATTGATATTTTTTTAATAAGAGCATACACAATTTCCTATATTTTATTAGGGGGGCCAAAAATTAGTAGATCCTATTGTTGTTGAGTCAGATTTTTTTTTTAATTTTGAGTTTTTTTCTTTTTTTTTTTTGAAAAATTTTAACTACAAACAGCAAAACCTACAATATTTTGGTCATGAATGAAATAAAGGAAATTGTTCAGACTTTCATTAAAAAAAACTTAGAGAAACAAATTGAAAAAAAAAGTTAGTGAATATAAAAATTTATTTTCCTCAAAAAATTATTTTTCCAAATTCTGAACGAAATGCATATGAATATTACATGCAATTCTCAACAAGGCATATTCTTAACATGTTTGTAAATAGAGAAAAGAACATTTATAGTAATTTTTCAAGAAAAACATGAAAAAATTGAAAAATTCTTTCCCTATAACAGTTGCCTTCCGATATATTGGTGACAATTGTCCATATTGTGTTTATTTTTATAAATTGTATAGGTCTTACTGTTTCTGAGTCAGCTTTTAATTTTGAGTTTTTTTTTCTGTAACTTGTAACTTGTAACTAAAAACTGTAGACATGCAAATATTTGGTCAGAGAAAGAAATATATTCTAAAAAACTTTTTTTTTAAATTCTGAACGAAAATTACATGAATAGTCCAAGCAATTATCAACAAGTCAGCCATACATCAGTAGAACAGCACTTTTACAGGGAAAAGTGTTTTTCCAACAACAACTTTTTTCATATTTTCTTTCAAAAATTACTATTAATGTCCTACTCGTAACATTTTAGTGTGTAAATTATCGCGATTGACATATTCTGCAACTTTTTTCTATTTAAAAACACGTCAAACGTGAATTTAAGCGCAAAAGTAAAACAATATTGTTCAGAAGTTTCCATACAAAAATACTCCAGAAACTATATGAATGACTTGTTGGTAATTCTATGGGCCATTCAAAAATCTTTTATGAGGATTTAAAAAAAAATTTTGGGAAAAATAAATTTCAATTTTGATTTTTTTTTATTTTTGGTATATTTTTACGAAAAATTTCCTACATTTTTTTATTTGATCAAAGTTTTGTAGGTATTAAAGTTTTTGGGTTGGAAATATTTGTAAAAATATTAGGAAAAAAAACGTTGACCCTTTTCAAAAAGTAATCTAATTCATTTTTTGGAGATGCAAAGTTGGTTAAATGACCAATGTCTTCACATCCACGAAGCTTCGTTGCAATCTGAGGTCAGTCAAGTTGGCATTAAATTCGTCAGCAGTATCGTAATGCATTGAACTCTGGATACTTAAGCGCTTACGAAGATAACTTCAACTATTGAAAAATATGGACATATCATGAAAAATTACCGTTCCTATAGAATTGAAAGGCATTAGAAGTTATGAATCGCAGGATTCCACAAAATCTTGTTATATTTGTTCTAAAATTGTAAATTTGTTCAATGTGGCGTGATGTTAAATCCGGACACTTTTTCATGATTTGAATTCAGGACACATTTTGTCAGGAGCATTTCTTTGAGAGAAATGAGATATTGATTGTTGTGGAGCTTATTATTTTATTTTTAAAATGTTAAACCAAACACCGGTAGTAATCAAGTTTATTTTGTGATTATTATTTTATGAACTATTTATGAACTATTTTATACTCTTATACAAGTTCTTCAATATGAAATTTCATCGTAAGCTTTTGATTCATCCGGATTTGAAATCATCTTCTGAATGTGCTTTTTATTCCGGACATGGGTTTGTAAAATATAAACAATTGTTTTGATTTTTGCCATTTTTTGTTAACGGCTATGTACAATGCTTGACATTACACTAAATTGATACAATAATAACTATCAGTCACATCAATTCAACACGCAAAAGATGTTATAGTTTTGGTATGATATTGAAAATATTGAAAAAGTGTCCGGATTAAAAAGCCGTCGATTAATTCAGGACTCTTCTGTTCAAAACTGAAAAGATTACACTATGCGATTAAGAATGAATTACCAGAATTGATCAACAGAGAAGATGTTCTCTTCCACCACTACAACGCGAGACCACACAAATCTGTGATAACACGACAAAAATTGAATGATCTTGGTTGGGAAATTAACTTGGTAAAACCAGTTGACTACGGTGCTGACAACCATTTCTTCGAGAAAAAAACGTGCAATGCCACTGAAAACATTAAAAAACATGTATCGTCAATTCGCCCCAGTTATTTCCCACTCTAAGTTTGAAACAATTTTGAGTGATCATCAATTCTCACTTCCCAATGTATAATTAAATCCAAAACAAGAAAAAATGAGTGAGGAGGTACCATTTTGGAGATCGAGTGTTACCTGATACCGGCAGAGCGTGAACCTCACTTTGCATTAGGTTTCTCATTGTTAAGTGATGACAGCTTAGGGCCGCTGAGCAGCCTTGCGCCCTCCTAGCGTAGATTACTACCTTTGGTTTAGGCAACAACACCTTCAGCTACAGCCGAACGAGCTAGGGTCGTTTCGTGTCGGCACTGTCAAACCATAATTTCGAGAAGATTACCAGCGCAGGGAGCAACTTTCATTGCCATGGCTGTGTTTTCTCCACCCATCTGCAACATTAACGATGGTAAACGGTTCATCATTGGGCGGAGGGTCGTACCGCTTAACGGTGCTGAATATGACAATCGGTGCATGAATGGGGCTGCAGATGGGGTAACAAAATCAGTCTGCGGCGGATGAAGCAATCATGATCGTTTACGCCCGCCGACAAGCGACAAACACCAGTGACGAGTAAATACAGAAATGGTTAACCCCCATACTGACGAGTGTGAATGTGAACAATGGTTATGATGTTATATTTCCTTACGCAATTAAGTACCTTCAAGTACCCATTTTGGCAAGTTAGTACTGTTTCGAGACTCGGCAATTCGCGTGGAAAAGTGTGTTCATTAATGGTGGAAAAAAGAAATGAAGAAGCACTCTGTGTTTATCGACGTTTGGTGAATATTGTGTCTTCCACGATTCTGGTTCCTCAGAATGAAATAATATGAAATAAACTTCGTGTTTTCGCTTATCGTTTCGAATAAGACGGCCAATGATATATGAAAAGATATCAATAGAGTAGTTGATTTCGACACGTCGAAAACGAATCAATTCTCATGCTTTGATTGCTTTCGTTTTCTAATATTTTCGCTCCACCCTGTAGAGCGCTATGCATCGAATAAGATTGATGGATTTCCGAGTACAGATAGAGAGCAAAACGTGTATGTAAATAATTGCATGCTCCATCTGTTTAGAGTAACAAGTTCAAGTTTGATTAGTGTGTTTGGGATCGTGTTTCGTTTCATGCTGACCCCAAAATATGATGAAACGCGTGAAATTGGTGCTGGATGTGAAAGTATTTTTGTGGGCCAGATGAATTACACCATCTGTTTTTTCAACTGTAATAGTTCTCGTCATCAGCTAAGTTATTGAAGAAAAATAACGTCGTTTTCGATTTTTTAATAATATGAACACATGAAATCATTTATTTCTATATTATATATTCAATTATATATAGCGAAAAAACTGATTGTGTATATTGAGTCTGCCCAGTGTTTAGAAATATATCAGACTCAAGAGCTAATATTTGGAAAACAATCAAAGAACCAATTGTTTAAAAGACTGAATACGTATATTGCATAGCATATTGTGTCTCGCGTCAGTCCATAGCGTTGAGAAAGCGTTGAACACAAAGACTGACAGTTTCTACAATAAAAAAAAATTTAAAAAACGGCTAGAAAGAGCAGTAAGGCTCAACGTATCGAAGAAAATCAAAAAGCAAGTACCGTCGAGAAGGGTTAGAATAGGTCAAAACGGAGGACATTACTATTAGTAATATCTTGACAAATATTGCGAATATTTTCGAAAGCTATGAACCGTTTAGTGGGAGACATATTTTCACTACTTTCAATGTATAATACGAGGTGGCCTCCGTAGCCACATTGGTTGCGCGTTCGCTTAGTAAGCGATCGATCGTGAGTTCAAAACTCAGGGCCCTCATTGACCATCTTTGTGTTGTTACAGAATAGCTACGTCCACGCAACAATCATCAGCGATGGAGATCGATCCACGGTCGAAATAAGATCGATTCATCCATACAACTGCTCTGCTCTGCCAGACACATCGGGCTACTGTTCTATAAAAAACTCAACAATGATCAATCAACTGTCTCCGCTGTCCGGTGGTCCAACTGGATAATGGAAGAACAGAAAGAATACCCTTACGCCTAAATGGCTACTGTGTGAATGTACCATATGTAATGGTATAGAAGGAATACTGGCGAATGGCAACTGTTCAATATGCTAATTATAGATATAATAACCATGTGACATGTACACGATTAAAATTCGGCTCTGTTAAAGCTAAAATGCTAATGAGCCTTAAATAAATAAATGGGATAAAAAAAATGCATAATACTTAACTGTAGTACAATTAGTTATTGTTTAATTCATCGAAGTTTGATGTGTAAAAACATGTGTAAATACATCAAACTTTGATAAATTATTAAACAATAACTATTTGTACTACAGTTAAGTATTATGCATTGGAAGTAGTGAAACTATATCTCATACGAAACGGTTGGCGAAAGTTTGATGAATTTGGGGATTCTCTCAAAAATGTCTGATTCAGATAGCTTTTTATCAATACAAATGAAGAGTCAGGCGACTCTTTATTCTTTCGTTTTTTAACGCCTGAACAAATCGACAAAGTTCGAATAGTCAGATAGTTTTTTTTATCTCACGCTCTTACATATCTCTGGAAATTTGAAAGCTTTCAAGCACAGATTAAAAAAAATAGCGACCTTGGTCCCGAGACCATGAAAACTATAAAACACAAACACATAAAACACAAGTATGCTAGACATATCACTTTGCTCTTCTTCGTTATCCCTGGATTGCACGTGGAAGGTAATCCAAGATCCCCAATAATTTTATCGATCGCCAATGAATCAGGTTCTCGTGAGTCAGTCGATATTGCGTATGACCTCACGAAAAATATTGACTGGAGAAAATTTGCAGAAATAATATCTGAAGCACTTGTTTCAATGCATGAACTTCCTCCACTCGAAGAGTATAACTTTATATCGAGTTTGATTTACGAAAGCGCACTTCAAGCTCAAAAGAAACGTGTTCCTGCTACCACTTTCCGACGTCGTCCTCCATCACTTTGGTGGGACAAGGAGTGTTCAAAGGTCTACCTTGAAAAATCATCCGCTTTCAAAAAAATCAGGAAAACTGGATTAGTGGAATGGTTTCGAAAGTTCCAAGCTCTAGAAGCCAAACTAAAAGGTCTGATTAAAGCAAAAAAAGCGTGGATATTGGCGGAAGTTCGTCAATGGTTTGTCAAGGGAGACCGCTATGAGCACTCTATGGAATACGGCTAGGAGAATGCGTGGCTGGAACCATATAAATGAAAGTGAGGAATACTCTGACCGTTGGATTTTCAAATTTGCAAGAAAGGTTTGTCCCGATTCCGTTCCTGCACAAAACGTCGTACACGACATTCCGCTCCAAGGCGATTATGAGAATTTTTCGATGGTAGAATTCTCAATTGCCCTCCTCTCATGTAACTATTCAGCTCCGGGGTCGGACAAGATTAAACTCAACTTGTTGAAGAATCTTCCCGGCTTGGCGAAACAGCGTTTGCTGAACTTGCTCAACAAGTTTCTGGAGCTGAATATAGTCCCACATGACTGGAGACAAGTGAGAGTGATAGCCATTCGAAAACCCAACAAGCCGGCTTGCGATCACAACTCGTATAGGCCGATTGCAATGTTATCCTGTATTCGTAAATTGTTAGAGAAAATGATTCTACTTCGTTTGGATAAGTGGGTTGGAGCGAACAATTTGCTGTCAAAGACACAGTTTGGCTTCCGCCGAGGTAAAGGGACGAACGATTGTCTCGCGCTGCTTTCTTCTGAAATCCAAATCGCATTTGCTCGCAAAAAAACAAATGGCTTCCGTTTTTCTCGATATCAAAGGGGCATTTGATTCAGTTTCCATGGAAATTCTCTCAGAGAAGCTTCATAATCGTGGACTTTCGACTTTTTTTTATGGGCCTACCACAAGGCTCCTGCCTAAGCCCCCTCTTGTATAGTTTTTACGTCAATGATATGGATGATTGTCTAACTAGAAACTGCACGCTGAGACAACTTGCAGACGATGGAGTTATTTCCATTACGGGTACTAAACCCTTGCAAGATACCCTGAACAACCTGTTCACGTAGGCTCTCAAGCTGGGTATCGAATTCTCTACGGAGAAAACCGAAATGGGCGTTTTTTCTAGGAAGCACAAACCCGCCCAACCCGGCAAAGCGAGGCACTCGATATTTTTCAAATACCTTGGAGTATATTTTGACTCTAAATGTACCTGGGGAATACACACTGCGTATTTGAAACAGAAATGCCAGCAAAGAATCAATTTTCTCCAAACAATAACCGGTACATGGTGGGGTGCCCATCCAGGAGACCTCATTCAGTTGTACAAAACAACGATATTATCAGTGTTGGGATATGGCAGTTTTTGCTTCCGATCAGCTGCCAGGATTCATATTCTCAAGCTGGAGAGAAAACAATATCGTTGCCTGCGTATAGCCATGGGGTGTTTGCATTCGACACATACGATGAGTCTCGAAGTTTTGGCAGGAGTACCCCCGCTTACTTTTCGGTTCACAGAATTATCCTACAGATCTCATCCGTTGCAAGATCATGAATCCATTGATGATTGATAACTTCGAAAATCTACTCCAACTGACTCCTCAGTCAAGTTTTATGTCTTTATACCATGAGTACCTTAACCATGAAGTGCACCCTTCATCGGGCATCTCCAACCAAGTTTGCTTCCCATACTTTTGCAATTCCTCTGTCAATTTTGATCTGTCCATGCGACAAAAGATCCATGGAATCCCAGATAATCTACGCTCCGATTATATTCCGCCGATATTTTTGGCAGAATATGGGAAAGTTAGATCTGATAAAATGTTCTTTACTGACGGTTCATACATAAACGAGTCCACTGGCTTCGGCATCTTCAATGAAAATTCCAGTGCCTCTTTCAAACTCAAAGATCCTTGTTCCGTGTATGTCGCTGAAATGGGTGCGCTATACTATGCTCTAGGGATCATTGAAACACTGCCCATCGACCATTATTTTATTTTTTCAGACAGTCTTAGCTCAATAGAGGCAATCCGCTCAATGAAAGTTGATAAACGCTCATCTTATTTCCTAACAAGAATAAGACATCTATTGAGTGTTTTGGTCGAAAATGTATTCAAGATTACCTTAGCATGGCTTCCCTCTCATTGCTCGATTCCGGGGAATGAGAAAGCGGACTCGCTAGCTAAGGTGGGCGCTTCAGAAGGCACACTTTTTGAAAGGCAAATTGCTTATAACGAATTTTTTCACATTCCTCGTCAGGACACACTCGTTAGTTGGCAGCGCATGTGGAGTGAAAATGAGTTGGGTCGCTGGTTACACACGATTATCCCTAAGGTTTCGACGAAAGCTTGGTTTAAGGAATTGAATGTAGGTCGTGATTTCATTCGCGTGATATCTGGGCTTATCTCCAATCACTACAACCTAAACGCGCATCTCTATCGCATTGGGCTCGCAGCAAACAATCTTTGTGATTGTGGCGATGGCTACCACGACATCGAGCATATTGTCTGGTCGTGTATCCGGTTCCATGCTGCTCGCTCTCAGCTCTCTAGAGCACTGAGAGGAAAAAGCAGACAATCAGATATCCCCGTCCGGGATATCTTAGGTAGCCGTGATCCTGATCTTCTGCTTCATCTATACCTGTTCCTCAGAAACGCCGATGTCAACGTTTAATGATGTTTCCTTCGTTGTGTCCCTGTTTCATATCCCTCCTATCCGATCTATAAACTTTTACTTAGTCGCGGCAATACATACACACACTCTTTACAGATACACGGGCCAAAGGTTGTGCAGTCCACTGATGATTCAACAAGAGCCAAAGGTTGTACCGCTCATGACAACTCTACACGAGCTGATGATTGCGCCGGCTAATGACCATTCTATCCTGGATTCCTCGAGTCGAGAAGACGCTCCACGCTAGATATGGGGTACAGACTAGGGGGCGTTGCTGATTAATGGTCAGCTGCATCCCAAAAGGAAGTATCCCGTGTCGGGCACACGTACAGAGCATTGGAGACAGCAACATCACAATTACGAAAACACTTGTAATACTAATCTCGAGCCAACCGCGAGTAATCGGTTACATATTACTAACATAGTAATAAGGCAAACATTGTCGAAATATTGAACTCCCGGCCCCGTCAGGTTGACGCCCTATGAGCCTTAATAAAAATATATATTTTGGATTAAAAAAAAAATCAAAACTTAAGAATTTCGCCAGTCTAATATTTTTCTAAAAAAAACTAGCTAATTAGCTTTAATTTGATATGTCGACCATCTAAATCGATTCAGTTATTCACAAGTTATGAATTTTTGAAAAAAGTCATTTTTGGAAAAAAGGGAAAAATGTTGATTTCTCTGACCACCTTAAAATGGAAATGGCCACTCTAATGTAAAAATAGAAAAATACGAGTCTAATGTTTTGTGGTAAAGAACAAAATTACCATTTCTCATAGAGATCTGAGAACCAGTATATCGGTTTGACATGGAATAGCTGTATGTGTGAGTATCATCCCTCCTTACAATCGTCATATCCACAACCGCATACAAACGAAGGTTACGAATCGTTCGTTTCGAGGGTACGCATAGCATTTTTGTTCCTCTGGTACAATTTGCAATTTAGTGTTCCTCTAATTTACTCCAAACTTTGATCGATCGGCTAGAAAAACGGCTGAACGTATCAATATGAAACGTTCACAAGAGTTTATAGAATACACTAGGCTAAAAAAACTTGCTGACATTCGAACTTTCATTTGAAATTCATTTTCATTATTTTCAAGCAATTGTTAATTTTTATTCCTCATCTTGGATTTCGGTTCTGAGGATTCCAACGCTTTGCCTTGGAGCGCTGTTGCTTCGTTGTGCTGTTGTGGGGTTCGAAGAGACAGACGATGGCTCCTCATGAAGCTAGAATCCCAATCTCTTCCTGCCAGTTTTGCAACTTGGTTGAATTCGTGCTGGAGGTTGTAGGCTTCCGCAAAATCAAACGCCTGGCGCCGTAAATCTTTGAGAGTCATACCATAGAAAGCTGCGTCCAGTACCTTGCAGTGGTCCGCCAGATCCTCAGACTGCTCACTCGTAAATACATATCTGAACCGCTAGGTGCTCGCTGACACATCCCAGCAGAAGTAGAAATGCCAATAAAAGAAGATTAAAATCGAAAATCACTTTCTGATATGAGCCTCTTCCTCAGAGCTGATTCAGAAATACCGAGGTCTTCCGCAATCCGATGCTTCGAGACTCCCTCCCGAAGCCTCTGTCGGCCCGACAGCATTTCTGGAGTGCATTTCTTCAAATTAGTTTTCTTCTTATGGATTCCGTTAAAAATTTTGTTGAAAACATTTTATAATTTTTTTGAGAGCAAAATGCTGGTGCGAACTTTTGCCCCACAGCCACTGCGCACCTTTGCCCCACAAGCAACTGATCGAATTTAGAAAAAAAAGGTCTTGAACTTTTTTCACAAAAACGAATACGCACTAAAGGGCGAACACGAAATTATTGCGACACATTCAACAGGGCATAACTTTTTTACCATTGGGTAAAAATCAACCAAATTTTGCACACTTTCTCTTTGATGTGTATTGTCTACATGCTGTCAAACTCGAAGTTGTGTTTTTTGATTCAACGAAAATAGAGGTGAACCAACGCGAGTCGAGAGAACAAATTCTTCTCAAACACCTGGAATTTCCTGACCTGTCGCACCGGCAGTTGAAAATGTTGAACATTCACCATTCAACCGTCTCCAGAGTGTTGAAGCGGTTCCAGGAGCGGTTGACGTTGCACCACGGCAAAGGAGCTGGAAGAAAACCGGGACCGGAGAACAAATAGACGGAGAGAAAGATGAAGCGGATGATTAAAGCAAATCCCAACGTCTCAAGCCGTGATTTGGCTAAAAAGATCGACATGTCGCAGAGCTACGTCCAGAATGCAAAGAAGAGAGCTGGACTACATACATACAAGAGACAGAACTTCCCAAACCGCGATGAGCGGCAGCAATCGACGGCTAAAACTCGGACACGGAAGCTCTACGAGAAGATGCTGACAAAATATGGCTGCTGTGTGATGGACGGCGAAACGTATATAAAAGCCAATTTTAAGCAAATTCCGGGGTTGGAGTTTTTCACCGGCAAGAGCAAGTTCGATGTGGACGACAAATTTAAGAAGAAGAAAATGTCGAAGTTCGCCTCCAAATATCTCGTTTGGCAGGCCATCTGCTCTTGCGGACTGAGGAGTGAGTCTTTCGTGACAAAGGGCACAGTAAATGGCGAGATCTACAAATCTGAGTGCCTCGAGAAGCGCCTTTTGCCGTTCTTGCAGCAGCACGACGAAGCTACGCTATTTTGGCCATATTTGGCATCATGCTAAATGCTATTCTAAAAGTGTCCTGGAGTGGTATGAGGCCAATTCTGTCCATTTTTTTCCAAAGGACATGAACCCGCCAAACTGTCCGGAGCTGCGCCCGGTGGAGCAGTACTGGACAATAAGCGGGAACTTCGGAAGAGCAAGAAGACAGTCAAAGACGAGAAGGACATGTTAAGAAAATGGAAAAAAAAACTGAGAAACTGGTACCGGATGACACTGTAAAGACTTTGATGGAGGGCATCAAGCGAAAATGCGTTCAATTTTACACTCAAGGCTCCATCGATTAACTTTTCTTTTGATTTTTGAAGTAAATATGTGTATAAAACTACCCTAAAATTTTGATTTGATTCTAAACATTATAAGAAAATTGGCATGACATTTTCGGTGTCGCAATAATTCCGTGTTCGCCCCTTATCATCTACTATAGAATGAAGGTTGTTTTGAGCTTTCCAGTTATTTCAGGTAAATGAATCGTCATCTCCAAGACTTAAAAAATAGATCAAAACATCGCAAACTCTTTTCACCTCATGAATTTTTACCACTTTCATGAAATGTATCTTGTTTATATGTGTGAGCTGCTGGTGTAATAATGTATCAAACGAATACACTGTTGTCGATTTTTAAGGCTCGTTTGCTTCAAAATGACCAATGCGCACCTTTGCCCCGCACTACTACTACAATATTTTATATAGTGCTGGTAATTTGGTTTGGGGCACTTTCTACTTCCTTACCCAACCTATAAAAGCAAACGATATCCACTGAGCTCAGAAAAAAGTATTACATAAACAAGCGGATCATCGATTCGAAATATCTCATGAATTTGAAGCACATAACGAATCCTCACAATAAGGTTTTTTTCCAAAAACAATACAGATAGAATGACCGTATATTCGCTTTCCACTCGAGGTTGATTTAACATGAAATTACGGCTCGTACATAAATCATAGGAATAGGAAAATAAAACGACATGAGGGACAACATTAAATATCGGCGTTAAATCACCCTACTAATCTCGAGCCGTCCGCGTCCCAACCGCAGAATATATAAACTTTTAAATATAAAATTCAAAAGAAAATAACAGGATCGTGGATACCTAGCATTTATCAGGTATGGATTTGCGTTTGACTATCATTTGCCCTCAATGATCTGGATAACATGGGAATGGAAATGGGTACACGATCAGATAATACCCTCGATTCATGGAATCCATCACCGCATGAGTTCCTTGGTGCAAATCCAATGCGATATAGATACGCGTTTAGCCAATTAATGACTTTCAAAAATCTTGCCTCAAAGATCACCTTAGTAAGCTAGTCCACTTTATCATTCCTCGGAGTCAAGAAAAATCGAGTGATAGAAGGACATCCATACTAAGGTAACCACGAAAAAATTCTCGACCAAAACACTCAGCAGTTGGCTTATTCTTGTTAGAAAATGAGTGCTCATCATGATTCATTGACAGGACAACTTCAATTGAGCTGAGGCTGTTCGAAAAAATGAAATATTGATCGACGGACAATGTTTCAATGATATATGGCATTTAGTCTGCCACATATACGGAATTAGGATCTCAGAGTTTGAGAGCGGCACTGACTTTTTCATTGAAATGGATCCTTTTATAAAATAAAAGTTAAAAAATATTCTACCAGAGCAAACTTTGCGGTATTTCGTCAAACGGCTCAACTGCGGAAGAAAAAACATAAATGTTCAAAAAAACTGCTTATAAAATTTCAACTTTGAACATTGTTCTATTCATACTACACGATAATCTCACTTGATGTTTAAAACTAATGACTGATAGTCGATGTGACTTCTATTAGCTTCGAAGACCAACTGTTTGGTGCCCAGAATTCAATTGGTCCAAAAATTCTAGTAGCACTGAAAAATGCGTTTATTTCATCCAACATTGTTATCTGAGAACAATTCGACTATGCATCGCTGATCATGGTTTGGACAGGAATTTTGCTTGGGAGCGATCAATGACTCACGATTAAATTACGGACATGCAGTGAAATTCTCATTCCTCCATATATGCAGTTTCCGCTACTTCCGACCTGAGGATTTAAGTGTTTCATCGTTCATTCGAAATAAATGATATTTTTGTCCATTTATTTTTTCATGGTATATTCTTTTTGGCGATAATCAAAATTCCGTTGAACTTCAATTACAGTCTGTTTTGTCTTAAATTTGTGGTATAATTGAAGTGTCCAAATGCCCTCATTATCTGGGCAATTTGCATCTGAACAATCGTGAATTTGTTCCTCTTTTTAGATCATATTTCCTATTTTGATATTGTGCATGATTTTTCTCTATTTTTTTGTATTTGTTTCTTGAAATTATTCTCCGTTCATTAATAAACTTCAGATAAATTTTTTAATATGCTACTTTTTTATATTACTCGTTTGTTCAAATCAAAGAAAATTTTAAATCACTGGTCAATTTTCGCTCGGATTTATTGAAATATATGTTTCGTACTCTCTGAGAGCCGCACTATGCCCAAATGACAGCGAACCGAAGATTTGACATCGCAGGTTCTCCAAATGCCTATTTTCAGCAGGGCGCATTCAGATACATTTTACGTTTGAATTACCATTTTTGCCATTTTTTCAATTGTTCAATAACCATCATAGACAATAGTAGAAAAAACAAATCACCGCTGGTATAGATTGCGGCCCTAATTATCAATAACATATCCTTCTATTGATCATGCAGCGAATTTGGGATTTTCATATATTTTTCATCACATATGCTAAAACGATATGGAAATCGCCAAAACAAGACATACAGTGTTCACCAACACTCTCCCACAAATGTTCGAAACTATCCATCTGCAATACACACAAAAACACATCTTTTGTTCTGTGACTAAACGCTAGCAACACCTTAATGCATCCCTAAACATCCCTACCACTGCTTCACCCCACGTCTAGGTGACATTATTAATCTGTTCGACTTCTATCCATCACCATCGTCGTCGTCATCATCATCGTCGTCCTCGTCGTCGTCATCGTCTTCTTCATCCTCATCATCTTCCTCGTCGCACCCATCGCACTCACCTGGAGATCATTTGAATCGTCCACCGCTGACCACTCAACCAGCTCAAGCTCCAGCATACTCCGGCGGAGGCCACTACAATTCGAAACCTTCCTACCACCTGTACCCGGTGACTAGCACAAGCCCACCGGAGTGGAGCTACGAGAGCAATTATTTGGAGAACGGAGTGAACCCCCCGTATCACTTCGTTGGGGGAACTCTACACGAAGAGAATGGGCACGGTCCAACGGCAAGCGCTGTCTACAGCGACTCGGCGTTCAGCTTCGGTACGCGGCCCACCGTCGGGTCGATTTTCAGTAGCGGTGGAAGTGGCAACTCAAACGGTCCGATGGTACAGCGGCCGTCCAGTTACGGCGGCTACCAAGGTTCCAACCAGCAAGAGGACGATGGATTTGGAATCAAAAATGGTATTTGCAGTTCACGATTGCTCATTATCTCTCTCTGTATCTCGAGTAGAGTTGAACATCTGTCCGCTGTCCCGATTTTCTATATCCCCGTTGCACCTGTTTTCAAGCATTCCGTATTTTTTGGCACACAAAAGCTTATCATTCGGTGGATTTTAGCATACAACCAGAGCAACGCTCGTTTGTTGCATAAAGTACTAATGCACGCTTGAGTCAAAATCAGTCCGAGCACCTTATTAGAACCGTGGCACCCCCGCACCCCAGCATGTTCACCTCACTCGTTATTAATAATGTTCTTAACTGTTTAGAATAATCTGGATCGTTGAATCACATTCAAAATCACTAGTATCTCCTTTTTTCCTCTCACTCTCATCTTCCAGGTTGCGGTGAACTGTACACGCGAACCAATCGTATCGTCGGCGGCCATTCGACGGGTTTTGGTACACATCCCTGGCAGGCTGCCCTCATCAAGACGGGATTCCTCACGAAGAAACTGAGTTGTGGCGGAGCCCTGGTCTCGAACCGTTGGGTTGTCACGGCGGCTCACTGTGTTGCGACGTATAACCAAACTTACTTTTGTTTATTTGACGTATTGGAAAAAATCTCAAAACCTCCCTGCATTCTAGGACGCCGAATAGCAATCTGAAGGTTCGCCTGGGAGAGTGGGACGTGCGAGACCAGGATGAGCGGCTGAACCACGAGGAGTACAGTATCGAGAGGAAGGAAGTTCATCCCAGCTACTCACCGAGCGACTTCCGGAATGATATCGCACTGGTAGGTTCAATCATTCGGTTTTTTATTGACTGGTAGATTAAGATTCATCGGTTCCCGGTCAATTGAGCTTGGGGACGGGTTCTAAGCAACCATGGGAGCCAGTTGAGGTGTTTATTCCATCTGGCCAAAATGTAACTGGAGAATAATATCTCACAGTTTTGATGCATTGACCCGGATATCATTATCCAAAAAGTTGCATTCTTCTACACGATAAAGCCAAAACTATAGTTTAGTTGGAGAACTTATTGCCGAGTTTCACTAGAAAATTTTCTCTAATAATAAATGAGCCTTCATTGAATATTAGCTTTTTGAAATGCTTGCCTTTTGTGTTACTCGGAATTTCTTTCGTTAATTTAGGGTTATGGCTTTAGCAAAGCAGCAAAATCGTGTCCAGTTTGTGATAAATATGAAATTACACATTCCAGGTAAAGTTGGACCGCAAGGTAATCTTCCGTCAGCACATCCTGCCCGTGTGTCTCCCACCGAAACAAACCAAACTCGTGGGAAAGATGGCCACCGTTGCCGGTTGGGGCCGTACAAGGCACGGTCAGAGTACAGTTCCTTCGGTGCTACAGGTTTGTAATCCCCCACCCAAAATGCACAATGTTCCCATTAGTAACTGAATCTAATTCCCCCTTTTCAGGAGGTCGATGTCGAGGTGATACCGAATGACCGTTGCCAAAGGTGGTTCCGGGCGGCCGGACGGAGGGAGGTCATACACGATGTGTTTCTTTGCGCCGGCTACAAGGAAGGAGGTCGTGACAGCTGCCAGGGGGACTCCGGTGGGCCGCTGACGTTGAGTCTGGATGGCCGGAAAACACTGATCGGGCTGGTGTCCTGGGGAATTGGTTGCGGGCGGGAGCATTTACCGGGTGTTTACACCAACATACAGAAATTCGTGCCTTGGGTTGAGAAAGTTATGGGTAAGGAGTACTCTTGAAACGGTTACCGGATCAGATAGAGTATGCGTGTACATAGTCAGCAGAGGTGACGTATATTAAGAAGATCTAGGGTTAAGAATAACCGATATAATTTGAGAATCGAACATTTACCATTGATGTAAATTATTGGTATACGCTGTTATTGAAGCGCAACGTGCAGTAGAGTTTACCAGAATGGACGAAAAACCCCATAATGTCGTTCGAATTGCTCGCCGTTTTGAAAGTAGCCAATGAACATAGCGAAACAGTATTCTAATGATTCTTCTGTTTGAACGCTACAACGTAGTTATTTATTAGTAACTTATTTTAATTATATCATAAGACTTGTTCAACTACTGCTAGTACTGATTTTTACCATGCGAAATTAATTGTACCGAATAAGATATGATCCAGAATAAAACGAATATCAGACAATTGAGCGTTTAAGCAATAAACCCATCCGAAATGTATCCAAACGAGCATTGTGGTGAAAATGAAAATGCGTGTACCTAACTGAGAATTACAATCCCGGTAGATGTTTTTCATATCTATCTTCTGTATGTAAATAAATATGATTTGGTGTCCATATATCACGTTTGAACTAGAGAACGGCGATACAGACTTAAATAATTAGCATAAAACTAGCTGACCCGGTGAGCTTCGTCCCATTGATATCTTTATTTGAATAATTTCTGACACTAAAGTTTCCACAAAAATATTTTTCCTGTACGTGATCTATATTTGTGGAATATATATATTTTTTTATATATATAAAACTGACGCAGACTAAGACTCATCAAACATGATACTGACTGTTAAAATATGTTGCTCCGATCAAAAAACACAAATGTCTACATTACTCGAGAATTAATCAAGCAAATGCAACTAAATTAGGCATTAGATATCAACCCCTAAAGGGGGGGGGGGTGTTTGCCATACAAATGAAACGCAAATTTCTGCATTACTCGAGAATTAATCATGCAAACGAAACCAAATTTGGCATGTGAAGATTTTAGGGGGTACAAAAAGTTTATATGGTGAATAGACATTCCCCCCCCCCCTCTAAGAGGAGAAAAGGAAAGGGGTCTGTCTTTATTCTATCATATTTTCTGTATCAAACATTTATTCCATGTAACGGAGAAACATGTGATGTGCAAGTGATTGAAAAATCTTGAACGAGAATTGCGTCTGTAAATAATCTGATATTATGATGATGAGTTTTGGTAGAAGTGCTAGGATTTTTTTTGTAGAAGGTAAATCTAACGGGGTCGATTAAAAGATCAATCAGCTCTGCGATTGGACTCATGAACTTGCGCTTAGTAAGAAAACGTGAATGTTTGAAGGTATTACAAACAAAATAACAATAAAAAAAACAAATTTTGGGCGGGACGAAGTTTGCCGGATCAGCTAGTTATTTTTATTTATATAGATAGATTTGATGCATTTTGGTGTTAAGAAAATAAAAGTTTTGAAAATAATCGGGAAGTTTATTTAAGTTATTTATTCAGCGTGTTTTCATCATCTATATACAAAGAAGTGTTGACCGAGAACGGATCAAAGAGTTTTAATAATGATGTTATGAAAATCAAAGAGGACATTCTCTTTGCATTCGAAAAGTATCCATTCAATCAATGATTGAAATAAGAGTGGCGTTGTATATTGTTGTACGTTATGAAAAGCAATTTCAGAGAGAAACGTGAGTGTTCGAAATTATTTAAGAGGGGACCCTTGTCTGGAATAATGAATTTTTGTGATTTTTTATCGAATGTTAGATATAAAGTGAAGTGTATTTTGGTTATTGTTTAAGGCAGTGATGGCCAACCTCCGGCCCTTTGGCTTCGTTCATGCAGCCCGCAGCCCGATTTGAAAAATGATCAAAATTTTTGTTTTCATCTAAGTGGTGCATGAATATAGTTAAAAAATGTCTTCAGAAAGCTTCACAAAGCGTTAGACCAAGCGTTGGCGTGCGTATGAGGACATACGTTTGCCTGGTGCATTACGTTTGCCCGGTTAATTTTTGAAATATATCATTCACATATTTTGCCCGGTCCGGCAGCCGACTCGGATTGCGTCACCTCGACTGCTTGGGGATTCCTCGCCCTCGTTAGATGGGGACTTCGCCCCCATTACATTGATCCCAAAACTACTTTTTTTCTCGGAAAACAATTATTTATTATAAAAATTGTGCTCCGATGACGCACAATTTTTTTTATTAAATCCATTTTTGAAATATATCAGTTAAGATATGAAATAACTTTCAACAATTTAATAATTCTAAGTGCAATGAGTTGGTCCTTTGGATTAACTGTTCATCATTTGAAGGAAAATTTACACAAAAAAACCTTGATGATGACGTTAATACGTAAATACCCAAATGTTTCCAAGTTTCTTATAAGAGAGAGAACAGGATGCATGAAAAAGTGAGTCCATGGGTGAGAGAAAGTTTTGGAGCGAATTCAGTTGTTTTTGCGTGTTTTCACCTAAGTGGTGCGGACTCAATCCACTTCATTTTCAAGCAAATTCATGCATGTTTTCAAGCGATTTCTTGCAATAAATTCTTAGACCACCAGAGATGCCAGATTTACAAATATGTTTGTAAATTTACAGACATGTCTGTAAAACACTTTTTGTTTTTGTTGTAGACTTTTTGGATATAACAATATTTCACAGGTTTTTGAAAAATAAAAGGGCTCTATTCATCACATCAAAAATATTCGACTCACCATATGACATTTTCCACAGTTTTAATACAGAAAAGTTATTATATTTAGTTTATATCAATACATATGACGTTAGACCAGCTATTCTCAACCTGCGGCCCGGCAGTCTTTCTGGTTGGCCCATCTGGTGTGTATGAAGTTTGGAATCCGTACTTTTGCCCTGACATCATTGCAGACGAAAGAGAGGATACGGTTATTCACAATTAATGAAAAATTTCATTCTCTGCAGGTAACGAAAAATCTTGAACGAAAATTGTCTCTGATAATAATTTTTTGTTCTAGATAAGATTGTTTTGCTGAAATGCAAGGAGATTTATTGAAAAATAGTAAGGCTAGGGTCAGGACTATGTCTTCTTAGTATTAAAACAAAATCGAATAGAAATTTTCATTCTATTCTCAACAATTTACATTCGCTTTCGGGCCTGCTTATGACGAAATATGGGTTACTGTTCGATATTGTTACCACAGACATAGTTCATGGCTAAGTGGGGATCTAAAACTTGTATAGCCTTGCATGGCGGATGGAAAATATACACTGTATTTTCTTATAAGTTTCATCAACGACAAGACCGCAAACCTTGGTGGATGTCCAATATATCAACGAAGAAATACCGATTTTTATAAAAATTAACAACGCGTATGTATGTGTATGTATGTATGTGTAGATCGTTGAAACATTTAAACACACTTACAACACATAAGTTATTAAGTGGTCCGAAAAATCAATTTTTTCCACTTTTTCCCAAAAATGACAAATGAAAATTAAAAACTTTTGAATCACTGAATCGATTTAGATGATCGACATATAAAATTGAAACTAATGACTTAGCCTTTTATTAAAAAATATTTAACTTGCGAAAAAAATAATTATATTTTAGTAATTATTGATCGTAGTCGTTTTTTATTTTTTTTTTTGTGACTTTGGACTAGAGGGCGCTATATTTTTATATTTTCCCTTGAAAACTGAGGATTTTTTACATAACATATCTCGATATCAGAGATACTATTTTTTTGTTTTTTTAGATATGATGTTTCAAAGTAATCCGGTGGTTCGAAAAATCATTTTTTCCCCTTTGTCCAAAAATAACTTTCTGCAAAAAATCATAACATTTGAACTACTGAACCGGTTTTGATGATCGATGTATTAAATGGAAGCCAATAAGCAAAATTTGAAAAAATATCACACTTGCGGGACGGATATTAGTAGCATAGTTCTAGTTTAGTCACATATGAATATTGATCGAAGACTTAAAACATGTTAAATTTACAAATTTATAACTTAAAAACGATAATTATAACATCTCCGATATCGAGATATGTTAGGTAAATAATCCTCAGCTTTCCATAAAAAATATAAAAAAAATATAGCGCTCCTATCTTTAAACGAGAAAACTATGAAAAAATAACTCAATCAATAATTACAAAAACAAGAATTAAATTTTTTCGCAAAAGTAACATTTTTCCAAAGAAAAATAGCTCGTAAGCTTCAATTTGATCATGTCGGTCCAATAGTTCAAGAGTTATGTTTTTGTAGTGGGAAAAATGGGTAAAATTTGTTTTTCAAACCATCGATTAGTTTTGAAAAATCATATTTCAAAAACGAAAAAAATAGCATCTCTGATATTGAGATATTTTATGTAAAAAATTCTCACATTACAAGAAAAAATATAAAAAAATATAGCGCCCACTAGTCCAAAGCCATGAAAACATTAAAAAACGAGTACAATCAATAATTACGAAAATAGGATCCATGTTATCTGCAAGTTCAATATTTCTCAATTAAAGCTCATTGGCTTCAATTTGATATGCCGATCATCTAAATCGGTTAAGTGGATCGAAAGTTATAAATTTTTAAAAAAAGTCATTTTGGGAAAAAGTGGAAAAAAATGATTTTTTGGATCACCCTAAAATGGAAATGGGCACCCCAATGAAAAAATAAAAAAATACGAGTCTAATGTTTTGCGATAAAGTACAACATTACCACTTTTGACGAAGATTTGAGAACCACTATATTGGTTTGGCATGGAATGGCTGTATATATATACAAAATACAATCTTACGTGCATCACGATGTACAAAGTATTAATGAATATGTGAAAATTAACGTTAAAAGACATTTCCATAGATCTGCACACTTTTACAGACTTTTCCACATTTTTAACAGACATTCACATGTTTTTACAGACTTTTTTTAAAAATCATCTGGCATCTCTTCCTTCCACTTTTTATGGAATATTTTCAAATCGCAGGAGTAAACATTTACGTGACTCTGACTTCGTTTGTTTTTATTTCGTTCGGAAAAACGTTATGTCAAAGAGAGGGGACATTAAAAAGGCGTAGCTCAGTGAAAGGCTGAGATGCTCTTTCAGAGATGCAATGGTTAATTAAACAATTTACGGAAAAATGTAGTTCGTTCATTTTATTGTTTGAATTATTTTTGCCCCTGACAACAATACCTCTTTTATAGTGTTGATTATCATAAGAAAAATAACACTCCTGATCGTTGGATCTCTTTTGACATTTCAATTGGATCTTTTTTGACAGCCGTTTTGATTCAGTCCGCACTACCTAGGTTTTCACCATCGAAGAATAGTCGATTTAGAGGAGATGTGTCTAAAACGCGCCTGCCGGGGAATTTGACCTGCCTGATTTTCTCGTAAACCAGCAAGAATAGAAATGCAATGGATATACCATGCAAGTTTTACATTTGTAACATGCTTTAAAAAAAATAAGAAAAATAATTTTCTTTGGAAGCGATTTTCGATGTAATCCTCTACATCATTTCTATGAGGTTTTTGTTGCTTGAAACCGATTCAGAGGCGATAACTATGGGTCATATTTATTGAGTCGAGTTCCCAGTGAATATCTCAGATGAAGAAAATGGTAAGAAAGGATTCTTTTCTTTCTCAATTTGATATTTTCCGCATCAGCTTACCATCAGGCAGTATGGCATACCCTCGATCGGGGCAATTTGCTCGCTTTCGGCCGTAAACATTCTCACGAGAGAAATAACTTGTATGTGAGGGATGCCAGATGATTTTTTCAAATATCTCTGCATGGCACGAATAGATGTCTTCAAATGTAATCATAATGAACAAAAAGAGCAAAACCATCACGATATTTCTAAATCATGTTCGATGAATCACACAAACAATTGTTCTCACATACTTTGAAATGACCTCAGTATGTTTTCACAAAATTAAATGTCTTGACAACGAAAACATGTCTTCACATCTGGTAACTATATTATGTGCTCAGAGAATGCAGGAAGACAAGAGCGCGGACTGGAGAATTAATGCACGAATACTGGGAGAACACGCTCACCGGAGGAACGGTTTCTTCTCTTCGCTAGTGGGCATGAAGGGAATAGATTGATGGAATCTTTCATTCATACAAGCTGTTCCTCTGAGCTTTATAGTCTCTGAGAGAAACAACTCATGGGCATATTATACTTCTGCTGGGCCATTTAACACCGTATGATTGGAAATTTAGAATTGGGGGCCTTTCAAAATAAAATTCGTAGCCCTTTTGTTATTCAGTATCTAAAATACAGAACGATGACTGAGGGTTAACTAATCTATGTGCTGACGTAGTTGTTACCTTGAATTTTAAGAGCACGGTCAATATAAATCCATTCTCGCTTAGGGGGTTACGCACTTCTCCTATAATTCAGTATTCAGTATCTTAAACACAGAACGAATACAGATTACTGAGGGTTAACTAATCTACGCACTGACGTAGTTGTTACCTTAATTTTTTTTTAAGCGCGGTCGAGATAAATCCATTCTCGCTTAGGGGGTGCGTATTACACACTTCTCCTATATTTCCATTTCAGTGCTATAGGAAATCGCTTCTTTTTTATTGCAGTTGCGTGTTCTGTTTAGATTGAAGCGAAATTGGACCCAACCCTAGCGAAAAAAGTCCTAGCGAAATACATTAATGTACCGTAGGCGATGGAGACTGATTTTCCACACAGATTTGGGAATAACAAAGCACAAGAAAGATTACTCGAAACTTTTTCTATTCCATTCAGTTTCCTTGATGAACATGCCCTTTAAAAATACAAATGTAACTCATTGAAATGCAGTGTGATTCAGAACTACACAGCATATTTGATAACCATGTTCTTTCGGATTTCTTCTCTAAATTTATTCCAGAAGCGCGATTTCCAGAACTAAAAAAAACATTCTTTTGTTATTGCTTCTTTATTTGGATCCATTTGTGTGAAAATTTGTGAGAAGTGGAGTTTTTTGTTATGAAACGAGTGAAATCGAAATCAATGAGCAAAATAACTGACGATCATTTGGAAAACTCACTTCGTGTAGCATGCAATCAACTGACTCAAAAAAGTTGTCTAAGTAAAATCGAAACGGCGTTGGAGTATGTTTGTTTTTCAGCATTTTCTATATTGAAATACATTAATAAATATTGCAATATTTTTTTTGACTGAAAGAACACCCAATTTTACCGTGATCATATTATAAGTCTTCATATTATAAAACAGAATAGTTTCTAATTTAAATGCTGTAGTGAGCCATAAAAAAAAGGTTAAATCTGTATGTTTTACATTTTATCATAAACATCAATGGGAAAAAAAATTACGGCCCGTGACTATGATGAAAAATCTGATTCAGCCCGCGTCATGCCTATACCTGGCCACCACTGGTTTAAGGTATATTTGAAGATATATTTTCCATTTTTTGAGTACACGAGTTATGAATATTACGCTGTTGACAGCTGGATGCGTAGACGCTGTCTGAAAATCGGTACCTTGCTGGTAGAAGCGGTTCTGATGCAACGGGGTGTTGCAGAACGAATTCCAATGAATATTTTGAAACTTTAAGACAACAAGTGTTACATAGTTTCATAGGGGTTTTTGAAAATTCGAAAAATTGCCAAAATGGCGACCATTCTTAATAAAAATGAATTATTTTTCATGAAAACTCTCTATTTAGGAGCTCATAAAAATCTAAAAAATTAGATATCAAAACACGGTTGTGTAACGCTTAAAATAATTCATTTTTACATGCTGGTAAAAAATTTCAGCCAGATCGGTCGAGTAGATCCTCAGTTATCGAAACCACTAGCTGAGAAATCATGGTTTCGAGAAAAACGCGTTTAAAACTCGTACAGCAATACTATATCCCTTGAAGTGATCTCATACTCTTGGCTGTAACTTTCCGACGAAATCAAATATCCAAAAATCCTTTTTCGAATAACATTTCTGAGGGCATAAACTTCCCAAAAATGCAAAAAAAAATTAAATTTGATTTTCCGACCTTCCATACCGGGGTCCCACCTCAACCCAAATCGCGATAAGTGTTCGAAAAGTCGAACAGCAGCTTTGATGATTTTTCATGACTTTCAAAAGGTGACATTTTTGCATCATATGATAGCTTAATTTATTAGCTTCCACTTATTATCGATTTCATTTAATTTTGTGTAACGTTATTAAACAATAAATTCGGTTATGAGGGAGTGTGTGCGTTAAGTACATTTCCTAGCATAATCCAAAAAATATTAAACCTTATAAAATACAAGGATGTGTAAACTTTTTCACAGTATTACTTTGGTAAAAGAACACATATAGTGATGAAGGAAAAAAACTATCGGCTTAAACTTCGTGCAGGAGAAAAATGCAAGTTTTTGGACAATTTTTTTATTTGATAGTTTTTCGATTTCTCGTCATTTCCCGGAAAATGGAAGACGGTAAAAAAGAATTCATGAACATTGGGGTTTCTGTATCGTCTATTATCAAAATTACACCGATGGCTTTCGTCAAAAAAATATATTTACAGTTTGGTCGGTGGTTAAATGGGTTAAATGGGATGGGTTAAATCAATTTTCAAAATCGTATGGTCGCATTTACATACGCCATCAACTGCAACTTCGACGTTGGCAAGATAAGTCCAAGAGGATTGTTTGACGGATATTAAAAATAAGTACGTTAACCGAGATACACTGGACAGATGATATGTGTGATGTATAGATTAAGGAGCTGTTGTATCGGGTGGTTCAAAAAGTTCGTGCAGTCACTGATGATGACCAAATCGAGAATCCGATGAAGAATAATCCACGATACACAATTCTAATAATAATACAAATCAGCAATTGTATTATCGAAAGCTCACGAATGCCGCTATCGACCGATGATTCCAATCGTCAGTTCGAGAGGGGGTATTATTTTCGCTGGGTATTTCCGTGGTCGAATCGATCCTCCTTTGACCGTTAATAATTCTTTTCCGGGTAAACGAAGTGGTATGATAATCGCTTTATTCGAAAGATGAAATGTCTAAGAGCTATATGCTTGTTACTTATTGATTGCTAAGAAAACAGTAACCCTACGTCCACCTTGCGGTTATATCACATATATATCCCACTTCAATTTTTCCGTATTTTTTTTAAATTTTGCTATTTTCAAAAATTCGGGAAACAGAAAAAAAAAGTTTTAAACAGCGTCCGAGTTGCATGCGATAGTGGCATTTTTACTGATTTCTGATTTCTGTTTCGTTTTTTTGTTTCAGTTAACCAGAAGGGATGTAATCGTGTACGTCATGGCACAGCTATTTTTTTAAGCCTCTCACTTTATCAGCTTTTAACTATTTTAATTATGATTTTTTCCGTTCAATTTTTGTTTTATTGTTAAAATATAGAAATATAGACAAACAAATAACTATATGAAGGATGGTGAAAATATTCTTTGTTTTGTATTTTAGGAGCTCAAAAAACGTCCGAATCTCGTGCCTCTATAGTAGAATACTCCTTTAATCGGATAGCTATCATTATTCCATACAGATGTCAAGTCACATACAAATGTTAAGTACAAGTGTTGTAACATATGTATCAGCCATTCCATGGCGAACCGATATGGTGGTTCTCAGATTTGAGGTACACATTCTCGTTTTGAAGTTTTGATTTTTGAAAGTTAACTGAAGGTCCAAAAAATCAAATTAACCTAATTTTTCAAAAAAAAAATCCTTTCAAAAATTCGTAACTTTTGAACCACTGGATAGATTTACATGATCGACATATCAAATTGAGGCCAAATGAGCTCTTTTTGAAAAAATATAACATTTGCAAAAAACAAATTGATTTCCCATGTTCCTATTTTCCGTCCATTAAAAATAAGATTTTTTGGACCATCGGTTAGCATTAAAAATTCATAACTTCAGAACGAAATGAACGCCTCTCTTCAAAACGAAAAAGAACTGTGTGATTCTTGGACATTTTAAGTGAAAAAATTCTCAGCTTTCAAGAAAAAAATATGAAAATAAAATATAGCGCCCTTGGTCCCGAGACAATGAAAACTATAGAAAACAAATATAGCGCGGACTCGATTATATACAGTTTTTGATTTCTTTTCACTGTATAATAATCAAATCCTGTATATAATCGAGTCAAAAAAAAATATTTTTTTCCAAACTGTATACAATCGAGTCCAAAATTGTATATAATCGAATCACATATAATTGAGTCTGTATATAATCGAGTCCGACGTGTACAATCAATAATCAGGAAAAAAATATCAAT
Source organism: Toxorhynchites rutilus septentrionalis (assembly GCF_029784135.1). NCBI lineage: Eukaryota > Metazoa > Arthropoda > Insecta > Diptera > Culicidae > Toxorhynchites > Toxorhynchites rutilus. The sequence continues at coordinate 45,469,935 of NC_073746.1, read as the reverse complement.
TTTTTTGTAAGTTTAATATTTTTTCAAAGAATACCAGTCCATTGCGTATGATTTTATATATCGATCATTGGAATCGGTGTAGTAGTTTGAAAGCTATGAATCTTTGGAAAAAGTCGTTTTTGTAAAAAGGAGAAAAAGTTAATTTTTCGGACCACCTTAAAATGGAAATGGTTCTTCTTGATTTGCACTCACGTTCCCAGTGGAACTTTTGCCTTCTCAACGTAGGTATTACCTTCGTCATTTTTATTAGTAGTACTTAGTTGAGATTTCTATGCCGAATAACACGCCTTGAATTGAAAGTGGCAAGCTCTAGGATACGGGTGACCACAGTGCAAGTCGGAAGAAATTTATTTGACGAAAAATCCCCCAGCCAGAACGGGAATCGAACCCGAATCCCTGGCATGATAATGTGTTGTTTCAATTGAAATCGAAACGGTTACCATAATGAAAATATAAAAAACGAGTCTAATGTTTTGCGATAGAGAACAAAATTACCTCTTTTCACGAAAATCTGAGAATCACTATCGGTTTGGCATGGAATGCTTTAGAGTAGACATATGGAAGTCATCTATTACCTTTTAAAGAACAAAGTGTACTTGTTGTTTAACTGTGAAAAACACGATTATTTGTATCCAGCTTGAATTTTATTCATTCACACAATATGATAGGTAATTTATGCGACTCTACGACTTCTGGAATGAACTCAAATTAACTGAAAATATTTGATGGGCATCATAAAATGAACTTTTATTACATTCTTCAATTCATCAAATGCGCCAAACAGTTTTCTTCCCGCAATACGATACCTTCAACATGCACGCAAGCTTGATGAAATGTTTCAACATTGCTGTCGATTTATTCAGCCGCTTCATTGGTACCATTTCACCGACAATATGAAGGTAGGAGAGGGTGGTCCTAAACCAACGCTCTTGAGCACCTGGAATACCACTACCAAAACCAATTTTTCAGTAATATGTATCAGAGAAAAGATATCACAACGCTGATATTTTGGTTCGCTGGTGACGTTTTCTCTGCTCACTTCAAGTTTTAGCACCATTTTGGGGTAATAGTAATACAAAGAAGGAAAAATTGGTGTTTAAGTTGTTGTTATGATACTGTTTGTTATAATGCGAAAGATTTCATAAGTAGGTAATGCAAAACCGACGTTTTTTAGATTTTTATTGTTTTTAGAGATGAAACGTAAGATTTTTGATGCTTCATAGCCTTTTATCCTATTCATCATTTCAGGATCATCCTCCTCTAATAATAAAAACAGAAGGTGCTGGAGGATACGTAAAATATATAGGGTTGGGATCGAAATTTGACGCTTTATTTAACATACTTAAAATTATCCAATTTAAGTCAAATATGCGCCGTTTTGTTCGTAAACTTGTTGCCATTTAGAAGGCAACTTCTTTACCACCCCCCCCCCCCCCTCCTTATTTGCAAAAAAAAAATCAAACAGCCAGTTTTCGCAAGCCTCTATTGAGGCCAACTTAGTATCACCAAGAGCTTTTTGCATGGACCGGAAGAGATGATAATCACTTGGAGCCAGGTCCGGACTATACGGTGGGTGCAATAGGACATATCATCAGAGCTCCCGTAGCTTCTGGCGGGTCATCAAAGATTTGTGAGGCCGAGCGTTACCCTGGTGGAAAACAACACCATTCATATTGATCATTTCTGGCCGCTTCTGGTCAATCGTCTGCTTCAAACGGTCGAGCTGCTCACAGTAGAGAACCGAGTTGAGGGTCTGGTCATAATTGAGCAGCTCATAGTGGATGATTTCCTTCCAATCACACCAAACACACAGTAAAACCTTCCTGGCCGTCAATCCGGGCTTGGCGATGGTTTGGGCCGGCTCACCGCGCTTCGACCACGACTTTTTTCACTTTAGGTTGTCGTACGTGATCCACTTTTCATCACCAGTCACCATCTTCTTCAAAAATGGGTCGAGTTCGTTCCGTTTCAGCAGTGCGTTGATTCAGCCTAAAAAAAATTTTTTGCATCAACTCGTGTGGCACCCATACATCTAACTTTTTTGGAAATCCAATCTTCTGCAAATGGTTCCAAACGGTTTTATGGTCTATACCCAGTTCCTGGCCAATCGAGCGAGTGCTCACATGCCGGTCTACTTGGATGATTTCAACGATTTTATCGGTTTCCACGACGATTGGACTACCAGTACAGGGTGTATCTTCGACAGCCACTACACCAGAACGAAATCGATCAAACCAACGCTGTGCTGTGCGAATCGTTACAGTATCGGGTCCATAAACTACACGAATTTTTTCGGCCGCCTTCGTTGCAGTTTTACCTCGCAGGTAGTAAAAACGTAAAATATGGCGAATTTCTTGCTTGGTGGACTCCATGTTTGACGCGCTATAACTTGAGACTGAAAAGGACAATCACAACACTGTCAAAACGACACTTGTAGCAAATATTGTCGGATTTAAACAGCCGTATAGTATGACCCGATGCGATAAGTACAACACAAGATAGTTTAAGTGTTGCCATATATTGACAATATACGACATTTATTTTTCCCCAACCCAATATAACATGTTGATTTAATAATATGGTTTTAAATGCATGAATATAATCATTCTACCAGAAGATTTATTTATGTGAGCGTCAATATATGATTTTCGGTAATCACTCGACCTCATTATCAAAGTTTTGACATGACTTAAAAGTTAGTAGTGGAATTGTGGGAAAATTAACGTTCTTAAAAATTATAAATTCATGAAGTGGAAGATATTTTGAGATGTCGTAACAAATATTAGACGCACATGTTTGCCCTCCCTCTCTTTTCGGAGCGTGAGTATCATGTCATCCAGCGATAATACGTCTTTGATTTTTATGCTTTATCATCTATCGTTGCACGAAACATTATGTGCCTAATTCGCTTTGCCAGACTGTTGAACCCTTTGACACAAAAATTGTATATCATTCAAACTTGATCATAATGGTGTGTTGTCATATACGCAATCAAGTATAATTCTGACATTTACTAATGGAGTTGCCAACTACTTTAAACAGGAAAGTTCCGAAATAAAATTATGATCACGCAGCTATTCTAATATTTCTAGGTGGGTCAAAAAATGTCCCACCATGCGTTATTATGCACCAAAAAGGTGGGACATTTTGAATACCACCGTGCCCCAAAGGGTTAATTTGGTATGGCATGCTGCCATACTATCAACGGAAACATATTAATAATCTTGTGATTGATCCATAAATGCTTTAAATTCATTGAACAGACCACGCGGAATTAATATCTGCTCCTCAAGACAGTTTTTTTATCCCATTTATTTATTTAAGGCTCATTAGCATTTTAGCTGTAATAGAGCCGAATTTTAATCGTGTACATGTCATGTGGTTATTATATCTATAATTAGCACATTACACAGTTGCCATTCGCCAGTATTCCTTCTATACCATTACATATGGTACATTAACACAGTAGCCATTTAGGCGTAAGAGTATTCTTTCTGTTCTTCCATTATCCAGTTGGACCACCGGACAGCGGAGACAGTTGATTGATCATTGTTGAGTTATTTATAGAACAGTAGCCCGATGTGTCTGGCAGAGCAGAGCAGTTGTATGGATGAATCGATCTTATTTCGACCGTGGATCGATCTCCATCGCTGATGATTGTTGCGTGAACGTAGCTATTCTGTAACAACACAAAGATGGTCAATGAGGGCCCTGAGTTTTGAACTCACGATCGATCGCTTACTAAGCGAACGCGCAACCAATGTGGCTACGGAGACCCCCTCTCAAGACAGTTATCACGGTAAAATAAAATCTACCCTATTCTTTCCATGAGAGGCATTTTCACTGACCTTCAAGGTTTAAAACAAACGAAAAAGGTGTTGTTTCAAATGGTTTGAACTATGCTACCATCTGTAAGTATCGGCTAGCTCAGAGGTTATTATGACCTCAGGGTCGGCTCTTCACCGATAACGCGCCGTGGACTCACTTTTCAACGGAAGATTACGGAATAAAGTAGAACCACTATATCATGAGGATTCGTTATTCAATAAGAAGAGAAAGGTAAGTATCTTTATATATCTATATTTATTTCTTTTCAGGTTTAAAGGTTAGTATATTGATGCGGCCTAACAGGAACAGATGGGAACCAGGTAAGTCCGAAGAAAAGAGAGAGAGATTTTGACGGATTTTCTACTCACGCACGGTGCACACGGGGGTCGATCTCATCGGTTCCAGTATCGGTGAGCGGGGCTAGGCTCTACCAGACCTCACCGTACTGCCCTCAAAAGCGTCCAACCGACTTACCCGTATGCGTATACCCCCACCGGCACTGAGGTACCTCCACCGTCGGATTTCTTCTGCGAGGAGGGCGGATGTCACCCGGCGTGGACGGTCCCTGGGAGCTGTGACTTCTCCTGCCCCTATTTACTCCCGCACTTTCACTTGAACTCTTGGTAGGTAATTCCAACTTTAATTTTTCTCGAATCTCGACTTGATTCCTTCGACGGTCCGTGAGCTAAGAAGGAGTCGAGTCATCCTTCTTTCCTTCAAAGCTCGAATTCCTCTTTCTTCTCTTTATTTTCATCTTTCTCTCTCTCTCTCTCTCTCTCTCTCTTTCTCTACTGCTTCCTTTCCAGCTATTCCTTCGTCATTCGGGACCGGAAATCTCCCAACCGAATGTTAGGTCTCATTGTACATATTGTGTTAGTAGTTTTACAATTGTTTCCGTTTTGTTTTGACAGCATACATTGCCTTTCAGGTAGGTATCAAAGTGGATTGGGTAAGTATGAGTGGGATTTATTTTAGGTTGCGCGATTTAAACTGTCATTCAATTCTTATTATTGAATCAATGGCTCTATTTTGTTCCGGTTGTTTTCAACCGTAACACATCTAATGAAAATATTTTGAAATTTAATAAATTAGTTTAACATTTTATTATTATGGAAACCCCTCCTGCAAGATTGGCTGATTTATGAAGCTTTTTGGCATGAAAACAGCCCGACCAGATACTTTCACCTGTCCCTTGCTTTTTAACGCAAAGGATTTCCGTCGGAATTCCATTATACACAGTTGAAGGTTTCATCATACGCCCCATGATTTTATTTTAGTCTCATCAATTACCTAGACTAATGAAGAAATTGGTGTGATAACTGCTAACTTCTACCTGCCTAAGTATTTTTTAGCTTTCAGTTTAGTACGCTTTTAGTACCGTTTAACTTAAAAAGTATTGTTTTTAGTTTTATTTTGTAGTTTTAAGTACATTAGTATATTTCTCCACAGTGAAACCATTACACAATTTTTTAACTTTTTTATTTATAACTTATTTTTTTCGGAATATTTTCATAGTGTACTGTATTCTTTTAGTCAAATCATTTCATTTGATACCGATATTTTGGGGGTTGCGAAATGGCAGTCGCATAGAAATATCGATCAAAAACTGAACATATGTTAACTTTTAAAAATCATGACTCAAACACGAAGAAAAATAACGCATCTCTGATTTTTGGATATGTTATGCAAAAAAGTCTGAGGAAAAAATACAGAAATATATAGCGTCCTCTGTCTCTAACCCATGTAAACTATAAAAAACGAATACAATCAATAATTACAAAAACCAAATCCAAATTTGCATTTTCTGCATTTCAAATAAGACTTTGATGTCGATCATCTGAAACGGGCCAGTAGTTCAATAGCTATGAGTTTTTGAAAAAGTCATTTTTGGAAAAAGGGGGGAAAAGATATTTTTTGAATCACCCTAAAATGGAAATGAAAAACTTATAAAATATGTGTAAAAATGATAAAATATTGGTCTAATGGTTCCTTAAACTACAAATGTTCACGAAATTCTGAGAACCACTATAATGGTTTGGCATGGAATGACAGCAAACAGGTACAGGGTGGTCTCGGTTATATACAGTATCTGATTTCTTTTCACTGTATATAGTGTAGAAAAAAAATATCATTTTCGTTTTTATTCATTTTTCGATGAATTCATTTTTTTTCTCAAATCCTTAAAATCAGGAAACACCTTTCTCATATGAAAAAAAAATCCAGAATCTCCCAGGAGGTGGTAGACGATCATATTTGTTGAAAAAATACCTTCTGCGCCTATGGTCGAATTCGAGCTCTGTTTGCCTCAAGCTGACTCTACATTAAAAAGTACGCTAGTAAAGATGATTCTGTTTGCTTCCATTTTAAAGATGATAAAATTTAATACAGGATACAGTTGTTAAATATCTGAATTTGTGGATTTAAGTAACATTTCGAAAAAAAAAAACTTAAAAGTTGATGGTTTTTAAGTTGGCCCTATTATTTTTATTCCCAAAATTCACAATAAACTTGATTGTTTCTGTTAAATAAATGAAGGTCCTCTAACCACTTTACAATTTGTTCTTCGACACCCAACTCCTATCTTTAAAAAAAAAGTCACAGGAGGGTTGTGTCCGAGACACGACCGCATAGTTGACGTAGGATTCCGTTAGGCTATTATCTATGTTAGTAATATGTTATTATCTATGTTAGTAATATGTAACCGATTACTCGCGGTCGACTCGAGGTTAGTATTACAAGTGTTCTCGTAATTGGGATGTTGCTGTCTCCAATACTCTGTACGTGTGCCCGACACGGGATACTTCCTATTGGGATGCAGCTGACCATTAATCTGCAACGCCCCCCTAGTATGTACCCCATATCTAGCGTGGTGCGTCTTCTTGACTCGAGGAATCCAGGATAGAATGGTCACTAACCGGCGCAATCATCAGCTCGTGTAGAGTTGTCATGAGCGGTACAACCTTTGGCTCTTGTTGAATGATCAGTGGACTGCACAACCTTCGGCCCGTGCATCTGTAAAGAGTGTGTGTATGTATTGCCGCGACTAAGTAAAAAGGGGACACAACGAAGGAAACATCATTAAACGTTGACATCGGCGTTTCTGAGGAACAGGTATAGATGAAGCAGAAGATCAGGATCACGGCTACCTAAGATATCCCGGACGGGGATATCTGATTGTCTGCTTTTTCCTCTCAGTGCTCTAGAGAGCTGAGAGCGAGCAGCATGGAACCGGATACACGACCAGACAATATGCTCGATGTCGTGGTAGCCATCGCCACAATCACAAAGATTGTTTGCTGCGAGCCCAATGCGATAGAGATGCGCGTTTAGGTTGTAGTGATTGGACATAAGCCGAGATATCACGCGAATGAAATCACGACCTACATTCAATCCCTTGAACCATGCACTCGTCGAGACCTTAGGGATAATCGTGTGTAACCAACGACCGAACTCATCACCACTCCACATGCGCTGCCAACTTACGAGCGTATACTGACGAGGAATGTGGAAAAATTCATTAAAAGCAATTTGCCTTTCAAAAAGTGTGCCTTCTAAAGCGCCCACCTTAGCTAGCGAGTCCGCTTTCTCATTCCCCGGAATCGAGCAATGAGAGGGAACCCATGCTAAGGTAATCTTGAATAATTTTTCGACCAAAACACACAATAGATGTCTTATTCTTGTTAGGAAATAAGATGAGCGTTTATCAACTTTCATTGAGCGGATTGCCTCTATTGAGCTGAGACTGTCTGAAAAAATAAAATAGTGGTCGATGGGCAATGTTTCAATGATCCCTAATGCGTAATATATCGCACCCAGTTCAGCGACATACACGGAACAAGGATCTTTGAGTTTGAAAGAAGCATTGGAATTTTCATTGAAGATGCCGAAGCCAGTGGACCCGTTTATGTATGAACCGTCAGTAAAGAACATTTTATCAGATCCAACTTTCCCATATTTTTTCCGAAAATATCAACGGAATAACATTGGAGCGTAGGTGATCTGGTATTCCATGGATTTTTTGTCGCATGGACAGATCAAAAATGACAGAGGAATTGCAAAAGTATGGGAAGCAAACTTGGTTGGAGATGCCTGGTGAAGGGTGCACGTCGTGGGTAAGGTACTCACGGTATAAAGACATAAAACTTGACTGAGGAGTCAGTTGGAGTAGATTTTCGAAGTTATCAATCACCAATGGATTCATGATCTTGCAACGGATGAGAAATCTGTAGGATAATTCTGTGAACCGAAGAGTAAGCAGGGGTACTCCTGCCAAAACTTCGAGACTCATCGTATGTGTCGAGTACATGTGTTGTGTGTTGTTTGCCGGAGTATCACATTGGCGATCCTGCCATACTAGATTCGCTGGATAGGAGAATAAATTTAATCAATTTCTCAGACAGAGAAACCGATGAAACCAATGGAATACACATCGAGGTGGAGTAGTAGGCGATGTATGTTAGTATTGGTGAGGGTTCGTTTGTTTCTGTGGCCGTGGGGGAGTGAAAACGTCGTACTGAAATATCGCTTTTTTTTCAACATGATTTCACAAGTAACCACTGCATGCTGCCACATTGTACTCGTAATCAGCGGGAACTCCAGTATGGTAATTCTGATTGATAAATCATTTTCTGCAGGTAACATTTTCACATGAATGTGATAGGTAGTTGAATGTAGACACAAATATTGTCGTCATGAGGTGAAGGGTGGTTATGGCAGCGCATACTATGTCACTCGTAACACCGCCATCATTACTTTTATTTCCAGGACATTGGGATGAAACCGACAAGAAAGGCTTGCTAGGAAGATGATTTTCCTATGGTAAAAACAGTTGAATCGGGTTAAGCCCAAGGCCAACTTATGAATAAAAAAGTTTCACGATGAATATAAATCATGGTCAAAACAGTTGAGTCGGGTTAAGCCCAAGACCAGCATATAAATACAAACAACAAACATTAAAAATAAATTAATTGAAATATTTAGAAAAAAAAACAGCCACGCTCATGAAATGGAACAAACGGAAATCACGTTGACGATTGAACAAATTTTAAAATACTTGCACTGATATCAGTTTACAACATTAATTTTTTAAATTTCGAAAAAATGAACGCATTTTGGTGGATAAGTGATATTTCGTTTTCGGTATGTGTTTTTGAAGAGAATTTGCCTCTCAACATACGCAAAGCGGAGTCAGAGCAGAGAAAGGAAGAAATCATTCAAGCGTTGATCAAACGTTTTGTATGAGAAATTGCCATGAAACTTCATGATGAGCGATGTAGTTAAGAATGATCTTGAACGGTTTAAGACGAATGGTAGACACCTCGATTATATACGGATGGAACCTAGCGAAAGAAATCAAGCAAAAAAAAACTAGTATTTTTGTTTAAAAAATTAAAATATGGGGGCGGGGTTTTCTCTAAATAGATTATCATTTTTATTAAATAGTGCGGGAGGAAATACCTGAATCAACTCAAAGATCTGGCAGCCATTTTGACACGAGACACGAATCGTTAACAAAAGATCCTAAGAATCCCAGTCGTCAAGGTTATCATTATCAGATAACGGATGATAAGCAAGACGCTTTGTGATAATCTATCACGAAGCGCCTTGATGCGTGGCAAATCAGAAGACCCCGGAGATTCCATGATGTGATCGATGAAGCAAATGAATGAATGAGATCTTTCTTGTACGATGCTTTCTGGTATCGTTACATTTTAATGTGAGGGGAGGATGTGGTATCCTAGATTTAGTGTGTGGTCGGAATGACAGAACGAGTGTGTTGATTAGGACATTAAGAAAGACATGGATGTCGGTTTTCAAGCAATTGATAGTGTTGTGTGTTGTTTGTCGGAATATCACAATGATGACGAAAGGATGGTAAATAGTCGTTGGATGGTGCGTATCGGATAAAAGATACCGAAGTGGAACGAGATATGATGAAATCCGACCTCTGTGATTCTAGACGAGATGCCTCCTGTGATATGTATGGATGAAATAAAGAAAAAAAAAATTGTAAGGGGTTGTATCTAGGACACAACCGCATTTTTGACGTAGAACTACGCAATTATATTATACAGTTCACTTGTTTATCACTTCGAATATTATTTTTGAATGCGTCGATATTTTTGAAATAACTTTCAAGTTTTTTTATTGTTACTGCTTCAGTAGTAAAAATTTTCATTTCAATTTCGAACAATTTAAACCTGGTAGGCCTGGTAAACTGATAGAGAATAATATGGATATCGTTACTAGAAGTTAATGAAGATTTTCCCAGGCTTCTTAGTTTGAAAGTACATTTTAGGGAAACATATTGCGGTCTGCACAACGACAAGCGATTACAAAAGTACTCAACACCAAAAAATACCCCCGACTTGCATGTATTTGCAAAGCGGAATCCCCCAGGCACATTAATTTTGAAGTGCGTGTTAGGGAAACACGGCTCGGTGGGAACAAAAATACCCCCGACTTGCATGTATGTTTGCAAAGCGGATTTCCGCAGATACATAGATTTTGAAGTCTGTGTTGGGGAAACCGTAAATCTGGCCAATCGAAAATTGGCAGTTAGGGCGTTAGATAGCGCTTGATATTTTACAGTTATTCAATCGTTCACCTCATGAAAAATAACATTTTATGATTTGCGATAGACGCGTAGAAATATTTCCTATCGATTGTTGCAAACATCCTTCTGATATATTGAGAATTGTTCGAGTTATAAGCATTCGAAATACGGGTAGGGTTAGCACACAAATCGGCAGAACAAATGTATGGGAAAATGGAAATTCTTCCAGTTTTCATGAATTTAAACCGTTTAGAGATTAGTGAATTGTAATGTATAGCATATCAAACGAATCTTAGAGAATTTCCGATTCGATTGGTATGCGAACCATAAGAAATCGTTCACAGTGAAAATAATTATTAACGTTTACTTTATTTCATAAAAACGTGACCTGTTTTCTGATTTGGCACCCTTCAAGTAAGACGTAGTTCTACGTCAAAAACTCACCAATGCAATATAATATAATTACCAATACCGAACACAATTATCAGTTTTTCTCATCAGTATACACATGTTACTTTAATGTAGAGAAAACATATTTGAAATGGAAAAGGTAATTTTCTTTAATAATTTTTACTTTCTGGGTGTTTATTCAACCCAATGTGGATTTTAATTGGACTAACAACACCTAATACTATATGTATAGCATATGATAAATCACTTTTGACGTAGGACTACGTCTAACCGGAAGATATAGGGGGTGAAATGGAAATCTAGGCACAGAACAAGTAAGAAAAAATGCAAGATTTGGAACGCTTATAACTCGAGCATTTCTCAATAGATCGCAAAGGTTTTTGCATCAATTGATAGGAAATATATCTACGCATCTATCATAACGAATAACATTTCATTTTTCTTGAGATAAATAATTGAATAATTGTGAAATATCAAGCATTGTCAAAATGCACTATGTGCCCATTTTTGATTGGTCCATTTTGTGCTCCTCAAATCGTACCGACCAAAACGGGCAACCAGAGCAGCAGCGAAATAGAATGAAACGAAACATTGGTCGCAGTCTCACACATGCGTAATTCTCGAGCCAGCCAGTCAGCTTAAAAATACCCGCTCCGCTGCCGTAACGATCATTCTCATCCAAACCGTACACCACATCGTTTCGCATCACAACACATCAACACATCACATATCAACTGTGAGTGTGTACCGCTAGAGTATAAAACACGCGGACCCCAAAAAAATATCTTATTTTCTTTCACACCGTAAACCCGTGTGGTTGTACGGCATCGGCATCGTGGACGCAACACAGGAGGACAAGTTAAGGGAAAGGCAAATTCTAACTCGAACCGTGCAGGTCTTAAATGTAATTTACTGAACAATATGTCACAAGCTGGATGGGAAGAAATTTTCCAGCTGTGAAAGCTGTGGCGAGTGGCAAACGCAATAGCTAAACAGGAAGGTTTAACCGAACATGATGGGAATATCGAGTGATAACAAAAACACAACACCAAAGGTTCTTTTCAGAACCATCAACATATTCATAAAGAGTAAACAGTAAACTAATCCATATTTCAGGTAGATAGGTAAGTATTCACGTAGGAGATGAAAATAAAACAATACATTTAAAATATATATTTCACAAAAGCTGTCCCCTTTGTATAGTCCTACGTCACTCCGCTTATGTCCCCGACATTACCCACCCGTCTTTTTCAAATATTTCTTCACTTTTTCAATTTTTCTCGCCGTATAAACTTTTTTTGGGTGAAAATGAACACAATAAAACAGACAGCTCAAACTACACGACCCGTTCTCGAGCAGGAACACACCTTGATTTTTATTAATGAAAATTGAAATAACTCGTTTCATATATCAAGTCATTTTTAACACAACTGCTACCATCTACAATTTTACACTTACACTTGTGCTAAATTTTTCACAATACACGATCGGTCATTGATATGAAATTTCACGAAACAACCAACATTAATGGTCCAAATTCAAATTTTATTTGCTAAAATTAATCGTATCACTCACCTTACTTGCACTACAAAAATGCCCCCGACTTGCATATATTTGCAATGCCGATTTCCCCAGGCAGCTTGGTTTTGATGTCTCTGTTAGGGAATACATTTGGTAGGAACAAAAGTTCCCCTACTTTCATGTATTTACAATCCCGATTTCCCCCAGGCAGCTTGGTTTTGATGTCACTGTTAGTGACCCGCGGCCAAGGTTGCCACATTGAAAACTGTATTTACGAGCTAAAAAATCTCTTTTATGTGTAGAGAAAATAGAAAATCTGTATTGGAATCTGTATTGCGGATTTGTATCTGATAAGATTTTTGCGTTAGAATTAAGTACGAAGTAATAATTGCATACTTGCAGTAAAATGTATATAATCTAACTATCGCGATTTTTCAACTGGTGATCACTGGTATAGCTTGCCAGTAGTTTTCTGACTTAAAAGTTTACCACGCATTTTTTTTTTATGTAGGACTACGTCTAACCTTTCAATGTAGGGGCCAGTTTCAATGATTCGATGTGAAAAAGTGTTCAGTTTTTGATCGTTAATACCTCTTGAATTAATTGATGGATTTGAGTTTTCCTATTTGAAATAATAGGAAATGTCCTCAGCAATTTTTTAAAAGCTCTACATTACGATTTTTCAGTTCATGTTAAGTTCAAATTGATGAAAATTGGAACGGACGAAACGTAGGGACATGGTGAAGACGAGTGGGGAAAGCAAAAGAGATTATGTATATAGGCGGCCGTTATAACGTAGACTATATGACTATATAAAGAAAGCGATAGTGGTGCTTGGTCTCATTCTATTGCTGCACGCTAAACAGGGAAGACGCAGATTGCTGATTTCAGATTGAGCACACGATGTCGAAGCATTTGCAGAAGGTGTCGATTAAAGAGTAGTTCTTTGAATTTGTGCACTGGATGTTAATGCTTCAGTCCATCATCTAATATGCTTTTTGTAAGTTTCTGCATCGATACTCGTGCTAGTAATCCTCTCCATAGGAGCGAACCAATTGTTGCGGTAATTTTACCCGTGTGAACAGTATACGGGGAACTATCGATGCCTCATACCACATTTTGGAAAGTACAAATGTATTCTGAAGCGTTAACTTCTGACATAGATTGAGAGTCCGCAGGGAATTAAGCCAAACTTTTTTGAACATTCTCGTTTTCTAATTAATCGAACGTTAGTTGGTTTAATCGCAGAACTCTCCATTGATTGATCTTCTAATTGGCTCTTTACAACTTATTTTTACTATAAATTTCCTATTGCTTCTACCAAAATTCGTCATTATAATATAAATTTATTTCCAGACAAAAATTTCGCTTAAGATTCTTGATTCACTTGCAAATAACATGTTTCTCCGTTACATAGAATACATGTTTGCTGCAAAAAAGTAAATAATCATTCATAATTTTATTTTCAAAGAGTGCTATTCCACCTGAAAACCTATTGCAATTTTCGCTTCATACTAACGGAACACGAAGCTTAATTCCGAAAACGCGAAATCGAACAACGATGTAATTGTAGAACATATGGGAATTGAATTCCGACCTTCCTACAGGGTTTCCAAAAATTTTTCGATTTTCTCTTCACTTCAATATACAACAAAATAAAGACGGCTCAAATCGGATCATTACTTCCTCGAGTTTTACGCTTACGAACACATTTGGCCTTCCATTTTTATTTATTTGGATTCTCAAAGATGATGCCAAAGATTTCCTCTGCTTCTTGTGTCTGAAGCCACGACACTATCCGGTGATTTTCATCGCCTCCTGCACTTGAAATCGTCTTTCGGCGGTTCACTTTTGACCCAGCAGCTATTTAAAACAGGATGAACAATTCATTGATAATTTTTTTGTGAAGATGTTGTCACTAGGCTGATATTTGCATATGCTACATACAAGGCACTACCACGGATCTGCTCGATTCGTGTGAGAAGTGAATGTAGGTATAGAACGAACCGCATCATAGACAGTGGGTCGCCCTGTAACATCGATATTTCAATTGGGAAGCTGTGTGAAGAGCACCATTTATTAGCAGTCGAGACGTAAATCGTAGATGATTATTAGCGATGCGTGGTTGAAAATCGGATTTCATTTCGGGAGTTATGTATCGTTAGGCAAAGGGCTAAAGTATCACAATATATCAATGCAAGGATGTATTCCATGTGCTGGGGTAGGTGATGAGCCATCATGAAAAACGCAAAAACACAACATCAAAGGTTCTTTCCAGAACCACCAAGATGTTCGTAAAGAGTAAACAGAAAACTAATTCATTTTCCAGGTAGATAAGGTAGATAATATTTAACAAAGGCCTTAAAGGCCCTTTGTACTGTCCTGCGTCACTCCGGTTATGTCCCCGACATTACCCACTCGTCTTTTTTTGCACAAAGTTCTAATTTGATCAAAAATGTATCGTGTATTATATTGAGAGTTTTAGGTACAAAGAGCATTTTGCAAAAAAAAAATAAAAATTAAAAAAAAAATATGTATATGTATTTTTTGGGAAAACCGACGAAAAGAGTTTAATTCGTTTCGTTTCAGCGTTATATACATTCATTTAATGCTCCCTTTCTTCGTGGTGTTTATACATGGTTTTACAGAACTGAGCCTTGATGTCGTTTGACAACTGTACTGAGGCACTTCCCCCTCGGATTTTAATCAATGATTTCGATTTGATAATTGCGTTCAAAGCTTCCGTAACGAGACGGTTTCGAACTTTGTTTTGTTCGCATTTTATAGCGAAAAAATACGCTCAACAGCCGCTGATGAATGTGGAATGATGAGACAATTAAATATAAGGTTACATTACGAAATCTCTTATAACAAAATCTGTATAAATTCTGCATGGATATTAAACAATCTGTAATCTATATATACAGAATTTTGTTCAAAAAAATGCTGAAAATCTGTATATGTGGCAACACTGCCCGCCGCATGTGTCGTCAATTCGACCAATCAGTAGTGGGTATTTCCGTTAGGATAGGGGTTGAGATTTTTCAATTGTTCGATAGTTAGTTTAATGACATATTTTATTTTCTTCAATATATTTTTTTTATGTAGTACCGAAATCGATTGACGTAAAAATTTAATCAATCCATCATGAAATGACCGAGTAATAAGCGTTTGAAATTGGACAATTTTCACGATGTGCTCGATTTTTGGTTTTTTCAATTTGAACCCCAATATATTCAAGAAAGACGTAATCCTACGTCGAAAATGAAGCTAATGAAAAATAATGTTTTATTATGAGTCTCTTCTTCTAGTAATTAACAACAAAAAATCTACCAAATCCTTTAAAACATAGTCTCTTGATAAATGAAACCGATATTTTCTAACACTAATACATATAATTTGCAAATGTTTCTTCGACATGAATGGTTGAATCTAATTGAAATCGTAATTAAAAACATTGCCTTGGTAAAAAAACGGATAATGAAGCAAACATTGACACTTCTAAAATATATTAGTTTGAACTGGACGATCGATCATGAACTCACATCAAACAGGTTAATTTGAGCAGCCAAATTGCAATTTGCAAATTAATTATTTAGTCTATTTCCCCAATGATCGCTGCAATTGTCCATGTCATCGACTCGACAAACATCTAGACCAAATATACATAACATAAATGGCTCATCCAAAGTCATTAAGTCGGTTGCGACCTCGGAAATACTCATTCAATGAGTGAGAATCACGTAGAGAATCACGCACCTCCTGCGATGACTACAGTACATTCTGGTTGGTGCTTCGATGCTGCCAGCATCCCATAATCTACCCGAGCTCATCTTTCGTGCCAATAATGACGTTGACGAAGACGACGACGTCGGCGATGATCATGCTGGGGTCGTTCAACTAATATCTTTATGTCGGATTGTGGGATGCTTACGATGACGGCGGGATGTAACGCAAGAGCGAGCATCGGAAAAGGAATAGCAGGATCGACGCATCTTCATGACATTGCGCTGTTGTACACGTTCGTCGAAGTTCCTAGGAAACCTGTTCGGAACACAGATGCATGCGTACCGGCTTAATCTGGACACACAGAAGACCGCGCGCAGAATCTAAACACTGACAGCGTCATCCGGTGGGGCGGGAAGGGAACGGCGCAGGTATTTTGATTTATGTCGGCATAACCCTTGCGCTACAAAGTCCCACGTTGGCCGCAGTGTGTTGACCTAAATGATTTAAACAGATGCAAACTGTTTATGGTTATGCAGTGGTAATCGATGCGTATAAATAGTTTGCGCCTTTTGATCGCTAAGCCGGTTGCTGTAATTATCGATAATAGTATGTGCATTCACCAATGTGTAGGAAACTGCGAATCATTCGTGGTGTCGGGTGTCTTTAGTTGACCCATCATAGGTTCAGTTCGCATTTTATTTCATCAGTTTGTTAGCATTGCATTTCAAATAAAAATTCTTCATTAGATATTTCACTTTCACTCTTAAGCAGTGTCGGTTGGTTCCCACAGCTTTGCTTAGCTAAATAAATAAAACAAAGAAAGAGTGTACTATTGGATGCTGACGAATTTTATGCACTTTCGCATCATTGTCCGCAGGTTCAAATCAACTTTGGAGCAAGTGACAGAGTTATATCATATTCTTTTACTTTATCAGTTCGACGAATGTAAGTATAGATATTTTCAAAAGAGCAAAAGACATTATTTTACTCATGTTATTGGAAAAAATGACCTGAACGTCTGATGAGGCAGGATCAGATTTCTCAAGAAACTTATAGTTTCTCAAGTAGGGCAGTAATGAATGTATTTTATGTAGCGTCAGATAGCCCAGAGCTTTTTTACACGAGCGCAACTAATTGCAGTGCACTCAGAGCTGTCTTCAACTAGCTAAGATTTACGATCGGTTCTTTCCGCCGGTTTCATATTACAATGAACCAATCCGAAATGGGCTGGTTTATTCGTTCCAGGTATTTAATATATGTATAATATTCCAAACAGCACATCGAATATAACATTTGTTTTCCATCTAGAAAATCGATGATTCATTCTATGAACTACATTTTTTCATGAGAAGGCCGAGACGTGGGTCAAACACTATCTCACTAGGATTGAACGCTTCCCCTTCATTCCTTTCGATGGTGTTAGTATGAAAAATAATCTTTTTCCTCTGTTCAGCATCCGCCAGCCTCGGTACCCCGTGATCCAATCAAAGTTCGCCGTCGATAGGATGGAAAAAGCGTCAGTCGGTGCGCGCGAAAATATGCAGGTTAGTATAAATAAATTAAGTAAAACAAAAAACAAAAGAAAATAACGATATATGATGTGTCTGACTGAGGTCCGGAGGCGAAGATCAACTCTAGCACGCGGCCCAATTGCTCATGTGTGTACGAGTACGAGGGAAATTGAGATGGCTCGAGTTGAGATAAGGCAAGTTTTCTCTAGCCCAAGCGAAATGCCAGAACCAGTCATCTTAGCGCTAGAGGGAATAACCGGGTGCGCCAACCAGGCGCAATTAGTTTTCTTTTCCCCGTACTAGAAGCCCTCTCCTCCGTATGCCCTTTGACGCGTGAGGCTGAGATTAATGTTGCACAAAGAGGAAAAAGGAGGCCGATCTGGCTGCATAAATAACATGTACGTACATTGCATTTTGAATAGTGAATATATCTGCGGGTTTCATTGTATTTAGTAACTATGCTCGAGATTTATTAAAAAAAATGAAATAGTTCGATGTTTTGAAACTGTACATTAGGGTGCCAATGAAAATGGTCATCTCGAATTTCAAAAAGTTACCATTTAAAAAATATTCACCACCTCGAAAAAACACCCTATGCCAAATATCAACTCAATCGAACTAGAAGGAGAGTGGCGCAAAGCGGTCAAATTTGAGTTTTTTGAAAATCGAAAAATCACCCAAGCCCAATGGCAAACTGTGTTCCACCGTTTTTTGAACATTCTTGCTCAACAGATCTTCACCTGGTTCAACCAAATCTCGAAGACTATTGTATATCTCCAACAACTCGTATGTACTTTCACCCGATCATTTTTTTTTTTTTAAGAAAATGAGTTTATCTGAATGATTCCCACAAAATCTATTCGCTTTACCAGATTGCCCTTACTCATGAGAAAACGACTCCCAGCTTTTTTTTAAATTTTGTTCATTTCACGAAGACAACAAGCTTCAAATAAATGGCCTCATGCTTCATGACAATACTACTTTTTTTTCGTAATTGTGATGTTGCTGTCTTCAATGATCTGTACCTGTGCCCGACACGGGATACTTCCTATTGGGATGCAGCTGACCATTAATCAGCAACGCCCCCCTAGTCTGTACCCCATATCTAGCGTGGTGCGTCTTCTAGAGGAATCCAGGATAGAATGGTCACTAGCCGGCGCAATCATCAGCTCGTGTAGAGTTGTCATGAGCGGTACAACCTTTGGCTTTTGTTGAATCATCAGTGGACTGCACAACCTTTGGCCCGTGTATCTGTAAAGAGTGTGTGTATGTATTGCCGCGACTAAGTAAAAGTTTATAGATCGAATAGGAGGGATACGAAACAGGGACACAACGAAGGAAAAATCATTAAACGTTGACATCGGCGTTCCTGAGGAACAGGTATAGATGAAGCAGAAGATCAGGATCACGGCTACCTAAGATATCCCGGACGGGGATATCCGATTGTCTGCCTTGTGCTCTCAGTGCTCTAGAGAGCTGAGAGCGAGCAGCATGGAACCGGATACTCGACCAGACAATATGCTCGATGTCGTGGTAGCCATCGCCACAATCACAAAGATTGTTTGCTGCGAGCCCAATTCGATAGAGATGCGCGTTTAGGTTGTAGTGATTGGACATAAGCCGAGATATCACGCGAATGAAATCACGACCGACATTCAATCCCTTAAACCAAGCTTTCGTCGAAACCTTAGGGATAATCGTGTGTAACCAACGACCGAACTCATCTTCACTCCACATGCGCTGCCAACTAACGAGTGTGTCCTGACGAGGAATGTGAAAAAATTCGTTATAAGTAATTTGCCTTTCAAAAAGTGTGCCTTCTGAAGCGCCCACCTTAGCTAGCGAGTCCGCTTTCTCATTCCCCGGAATCGAGCAATGAGAGGGAACCCATGCTAAGGTAATCTTGAATAATTTTTCGACCAAAACACTCAATAGATGTCTTATTCTTGTTAGGAAATAAGATGAGCGTTTATCAACTTTCATTGAGCGGATTGCCTCTATTGAGCTGAGACTGTGTGAAAAAATAAAATAATGGTCGATGGGCAATGTTTCAATGATCCCTAATGCGTAATATATCGCACCCAGTTCAGCGACATACACGGAACAAGGATCTTTGAGTTTGAAAGAGGCACTGGAATTTTCATTGAAGATGCCGAAGCCAGTGGACCCGTTTATGCATGAACCGTCAGTAAAGAACATTTTATCAGATCTAACTTTCCCATATTCTGCCGAAAATATCTCCGGAATGTAATCGGAGCGTAGATGATCTGGGATTCCATGGATCTTTTGTCGCATGGACAGATCAAAATTGACAGAGGAATTGCAAAAGTATGGGAAGCAAACTTGGTTGGAGATGCCCGGTGAAGGGTGCACTTCATGGGTAAGGTACTCATGGTATAGAGACATAAAACTTGACTGAGGAGTCAGTTGGAGTAGATTTTCGAAGTTATCAATCACCAATGGATTCATGATCTTGCAACGGATGAGAAATCTGTAGGATAATTCTGTGAACCGAAGAGTAAGCGGGGGTACTCCTGCCAAAACTTCGAGACTCATCGTATGTGTCGAATGCAAACACCCCATGGCTATACGCAAGCAACGATATTGTATTCTCTCCAGCTTGAGAATATGAATCCTGGCAGCTGATCGGAAGCAAAAACTGCCATATTCTAACACTGACAATATCGTTGTTTTGTACAACTGAATGAGGTCTCCTGGATGGGCACCCCACCATGTTCCGGTTATTGTTTGGAGAAAATTGATTCTTTGCTGGCATTTCTGTTTCAAATACGCAATGTGTATTCCCCAGGTACATTTAGAGTCAAAATATACTCCAAGGTATTTGAAAAACATCGAATGCTTGATCGTTTTGCCGGATAGGTGAAGCTGGAATTGGGCGGGTTCGTGCTTCCTAGAAAAAACGACCATTTCAGTTTTCTCCGTAGAGAATTCGATACCCAGCTTGAGAGCCCACGTGAACAGGTTGTTCAGGGTATCTTGCAAGGAATTTTGCAGAACGGCGGGATTAGTACCCGTGATGGAAATAACTCCATCGTCTGCAAGTTGTCTCAACGTACAATCTCTAGTTAGATAATCATCTATATCATTGACGTAAAAACTGTACAAGAGGGGGCTTAGGCAGGAGCCTTGTGGGAGGCCCATAAAACTGTAACGAGAAGATTTCAAGCTGCCATGATTGAAAAACATGTGCTTTTCTGGGAGTAAATTGTACAGGAAATTATTCAGAATTGGTGAAAGTCCACGATTATGAAGTTTCTCTGAGAGAATTTCCATGGAAACTGAATCAAATGCCCCTTTGATATCGAGAAAAACGGAAGCCATTTGTTCTTTGCGAGCAAATGCGATTTGGATTTCAGAAGATAGCAGCGCGAGACAATCGTTCGTCCCTTTACCTCGGCGGAAGCCAAACTGCGTATTTGACAGCAAATTGTTCGTTTCAACCCACTTGTCCAAACGAAGTAGAATCATTTTCTCTAACAATTTACGAATACAGGATAACATTGCAATCGGCCTATACGAATTGTGATCGCAAGCCGGCTTGTTGGGTTTTCGTATGGCTATCACTCTCACTTGTCTCCAGTCATGTGGGACTATATTCAGCTCCAGAAACTTGTTGAACAAGTTCAGCAAACGCTGTTTTGCCAAGTCGGGAAGATTCTTCAACAAGTTGAATTTAATCTTGTCCGACCCCGGAGCTGAATTGTTACATGAGAGAAGGGCAATTGAGAATTCCACCATCGAAAAATTCTCATAATCGCTTTGAAGTGGAATGTCGCGTACGACGTTTTGTGCAGGAACGGAATCGGGACAAACCTTTCTTGCAAATTTGAAAATCCAACGGTCAGAGTATTCCTCACTTTCATTTGTATGGTTCCGGCCACGCATTCTCCTAGCCGTATTCCAAAGAGTGCTCATAGCTGTCTCCCTTGACAAACCATTGACGAACTTCCGCCAATATCAACGCTTTTTTGCTTTAATCAAACCTTTTAGTTTGGCTTCTAGAGCTTGGTACTTTCGAAACCATTCCACTAATCCAGTTTTCCTGAATTTTTTGAAAGCGGATGATTTTTCAAGGTAGACCTTTGAACATTCTTTGTCCCACCAAAGTGATGGAGGACGACGTCGGAAAGTGGTAGCAGGAACACGTTTCTTTTGAGCTTGAAGTGCGCTTTCGTAAATCAAACTCGATATAAAGTTATACTCTTCGAGTGGAGGAAGTTCATGCATTGAAACAAGTGCATCAGATATTATTTCTGCAAATTTTCTCCAGTCAATATTTTTCGTGAGGTCATACGCAATATCGACTGACTCACGAGAACCTGATTCATTGGCGATCGATAAAATTATTGGCAGGTGATCACTACCGTGGGGATCTTGGATTACCTTCCACGTGCAATCCAGGGATAATGAAGAAGAGCAAAGTGATATGTCTAGCATACTTGCCCGTGCAGGAGGGTTGGCTATCCTAGTTGCTTCCCCTGTATTTAAAACTGTCATGTTGAAGTTGTCGCACAGATCATAAATCAACGTGGCACGGCTGTCATCATAGTGTGACCCCCATGCTGTTCCATGGGAGTTGAGGTCACCTAAGATTAGCCGCGGCTCCGGCAATGCCGCGATGATATCAAAAAACTGATGGCGGCCGACCATGGTTCTTGGAGGAATATATATCGAGGCAATGCAGAAGTCTTTGCCATTGATTTGTGTCTGGCAAGCGATAACTTCAATGCCTATCATCGATGGGAGAGTGACTCTATAGAAGGAGTGACATTTTTTGATCCCCAATAGTACGCCACCAAACGAGTCATTTCGATCGAGGCGAATAATGTTGAAATCGTGGAAATTCAGCTCGTCGGCTGAAGAAAGCCATGTTTCACAGAGGGAAAATACATCACAGTTAGAACTATGAACTAAAAATTTAAATTGATCTAGTTTAGGGATGATGCTTCTGCAATTCCACTGTATTACAGTGGTCAAATCCTTGACCTCTTGCACTGAATCAGGCATCGAGGGAAATGAACGCTGCTAAATAAACCACATTTTTCTTTCAAAAATGTTCTCACAATCGGAAGCAAACATAATACTATGCTTTTAAGAGGGTCATTTATATTTAGAGCATTTAAAATGTTGTCCACCAGGTCAGAAAGCGCAAGCAAACCAGATTGTGGCTGTTGCCTCGACCGCGAAAATGAAACAGACCGGGTGGGTGCTGCTCCGGGAAGTGTTGAGGACCCCTGGTGCGTGGAAGAACAGCTTAAACCAGGAGGTACTTGCTTCGGTCTATTCTCAGCACGTTCAATTCGAGTTTTCATTCCAACTTGGGAAGTTTCGGTCGTCTTTCTGGGGAGTGAAGGAAAAGAAGTAATTTTTCTTTTCCTGACGGCACCCTGCGATGTACCGGAACTTCCTGCATTGGGAGCGTCAGCAACAGGCTCGTCGTTCTGCAGAATGGAGTAGGGATTGTCCTGAGTCGTTGGAACGGAACTCTTAAGCATTTCTGCATAAGTCCGCTTGGAACGTTCCTTTAAGGAACGCTTGATTTTTTCCCCTCGTTGTTTGTACACCGGGCATTGAATAATATCATGAGGAGTCCCGCCGCAATGAAGACACTTGTGCTCTTTCGCGCAAGGATTCTCATCATGGCTCTCTCCACAATCTGCGCAACGTTTTTTATTGCAACAATAGGCGGCCGTGTGACCGAGTTGCATACATTTGTTGCATTTCATTACCCGGGGTACAAGACTACTTTTATTACTTCTTATATTGAAAACTATGTAAGTGATGTGAGACAGTTAAGGCTAAAATTTACATCGTTGAGAAACAACAAAAAAAATGTGTGGATCACAAAATTATTTTGAAAATTGAAATAATTTTGTAATTTTGTTTTGACGTAGGACTACGTCTTACATTAAGGGTGCCAAATCAGAAAACAAGTCACGTTTTTATGAAATAAAGTTAATGTTAATAACTATCTTGCTGCGAACGAATTTTAACGATTTGCATACCAATCGAATCGGAAATTTTCTAAGATTTGTTTGATATGCTATACATTACAATCCCATAGTCTGTATATGGTTTAAATTGATGAGAATTGGAAACATTCCCATTTCCCCATACATTTGTTCTGTCCATTTGTGTGCTTTCCCGAACAGAGCTGTCAATAACGAGCAACTTATGCAGCCGCTAGAATAGAAACAGTCGGAGACAAATGAATCGTTGGATTTAAAGTCTCCGTAAATAAAGGAAAAGAAGAAGATGAAGAATAGAAACAACGAAGGGGGATAGCGAGAAGAGAATATTTGCGAAGTAAGTGAGCTGTCGCTAGCGTATAAGCATCTCCTCTGAGGAGAATTCACAGAATCTTCAAAAGTCGCTTATTCTGCTCGTTTTGTATTTTACGTTTCCCCTCGAGCTGTGAACGCTAGCGGTTATTTCACTTGAAGCTTATCGCTGCAACTGTGTGCATCTGTTAGACGCGTGTTTGATGCTTTTAGAATGACGATGCACGGAAGATGCCTCTCGTTAAATACTCTGTGCAATGCGTGCATTGATATAAAGGAACAAATCGCGACATATGTCCAATTAGTGTATTGTTCTCGCAAAGGCAATGAATAATCGTTACTTCTAGAAATGATTCTACAAAACCACGCAATCCTTAAACCTTTTCAGGGTCCCCGGAACTTTTTACTAAAGAGTTATTTATGAGCTTTCGACGTATTTGCAAATAATATCCGAAATGATAAACCAACAAATTTTAAAAAAATATTGCGTAGTCCTACGTCCTAAGCGGTCGTTTCTCGGATACAACCCTCGATTTTTTTTTTCAAAATTCTGAACAAAGGTTATATAATCAGCTGAGTATGTCAGCTAATTCCCATTCTCATGTTATGTTTTGTTAGTTTAATGGTGTCAGTAGGAGCTTATTGAAAGGAGCAAAGAGTTGATTTTATGATCTGCGCAAGTGAGTAGGAATCATTAGGATTTGGGATATTTTTTAAAGGTAACTTTTTTTATGCGGTCCCTATCCAATGCAACAATGTTATAAAGCTACTGGTGGAGTTTTGTACGATCTTTTTCCATGCGGTTTTTTTGTGCGGTCCGTATCAAAATTAGGATTAGATTTGTTTTTTTTTAAAAAAAAAGAAGGAAAAAGTTTTTCTAACAAAAAAAAAGTGTTCATCTTCTAATGCATAGACTTGTTGGAAATCTTGAGGACTGTTCATAAATATTTTTTTTTCGAATTTCAAAAAGCATACGTGTTTGAGAAAAATGAATTTCAATTTTTAAAAGGTTTTTTTTGTGTATAATTTTTACCTTTGGTAATTTTCGGTAAGTTGTAACGATGTTACACA
Source organism: Toxorhynchites rutilus septentrionalis (assembly GCF_029784135.1). Taxonomy (NCBI): domain Eukaryota; kingdom Metazoa; phylum Arthropoda; class Insecta; order Diptera; family Culicidae; genus Toxorhynchites; species Toxorhynchites rutilus. The sequence goes on along the minus strand of NC_073746.1, from coordinate 45,445,006 downwards.
TTGTCTATAATTTCAACGGTTAAAAAAAAAACTCAACCGTAGACTAACATTATAGCTTGGATACAACTTTCAAAAGGTACTAGTTCTCTATCCTGTCGTACCGAAAGACGCCAGAAGGGTTTTGTCAGCGATTTGCGGTTGTCTGTGTGATCGCTGACGAAAAGGTATTCTCGGGTCGATCGCCATGGTTCAAATTTGATTTTGAATAGGATTGAAAGGTCTCTTTCAGTTCGACCGGCATACAGAGCGGATCTAGAAAATATAGTGAGAGAAACAATTGAAGTACATACAATAGGGAGATAAGAAAATATGTGATAGAAATTTTGTATTTTTTTTAAAGAATATTGTTTGAATTTAAAAATTTGAATTCAGAATATATTGAAAAGTTGTTTGATTTGTGGTGTGAGCTAAAAAAAAGGTAAATTGATGAAAATCATAAGGAGTATGGTACAGGCCTAATTAAGTTCTCGCTTGAATAGATATCCTTCAAGCGAAGGTGCAACTCTGGGAGGAGTTAAAACCAGATAGGTTGGCCGGTTCGACTTTTTTTTGTCCCAGTGCATCAGGCCATCCGGATTGTGTCGCACGATAAGCGAGAAGCAACGCGACCACCGGAAAACACACACACCACGACGTGCGTTACGCTTAGCCAGGACACCACTCAGCAAGTGCACTTGTTCTCGACCACCGAGGGATCCGCAATACTATCAAGTAGTATAATTAAGGGAATTTTGTGAACAGGAATACTTGAATTTAATAGACAAACAAATGTATATAATTTGTTTAATTTGAGAATTTATTTTGGATATGGTTTGGGCTGCTTAGAGGCCCTTCATTTGTTCGGTATCGGGTTCGTTGTAGTATAGGCTCTGGAAAGGAAAACCTTCAAAGGAAACCTTTACATCCTTAATTTTGTTGAAATAGTTTTTTTTCGAATTCTATTCCTTGGTGAGCGCCAAGACAATTCAAGTGTGGATAGAAGATCGTAGCCAAGAACTCGCCCTGAGGTCTCACGGTCGGGCACGGGAAACTATAGAGACGAATCTCGCTCCTTCATGGCAAGAACATATCCTTGCCTGGCGCTTAAGTGAAGGTCGTATCGCCACCTTGTCCTCGATATCCTTTCTCCCGTTACAAAGTTTTTATGAAAATTTAAACAATTTCCTACATTTCATCCTTTGATCAATTTTTCAAGGTATTATAGTGTTTGAGTCATACGTCTTTGTAAAAATATAGGAAAAACAATTTTGGCCCTTTTCTAAACATTTAAAGTATGCAAAATTGCTCAAATGACCAATGCACAATGGTCCTGGAGGTGCATTTAAGTGGAAATTAGCACTTAGAGCTCGACAGTTATTCTCTAGACAAAAACTGTCTTCGACAAAGTTGTTACATGTGACAGAACGCTCATTTTTATGTTGTCAAAAAATGGTGACCAAATTTTTATATATAGAGGTTAATATAGCTCGACAATGTTGTAGCCTCAGTTATTTGAGACATCCTTGTAGAACAAAGTTTTTTTTCTGCCTCTTGAAATAGCCAATATAGCCCTTTTTTCTATGTTGCGTTGGGGTCACCATGGAAAAAACTGTTTTTTTTTTGCTTCAACTATGTTTTCAAATTCTACATGCAAACTATCTTCGAAAGATTTTTAGAGCTTACCAACACAAACATTTTACGATATAGAACATGTCAATATCCCAACTCTACTCAAAGTTATTGATCACTAGCGAACGTTCATGGTAATCCGCAAAGCAGAACCATTACTTCTGTAAACGGGAATAGCTTATGTCTTTACGCCTATTTTATATTCTATCAAAAACAATAAATTCGATTCGAATATAATGAACTTCAAATGGTTTTATTTGTTGAACATATACATTCTTCAGTCTTTGAATTTATTGAATTTGTATATTTATATTTAGTGAATCCAATTTAAATATTTAGAACGAATCAAATCAACTTCGAAGAACAGCTCCTGTATAAAAAAGAAAAAAAAATCTATAACTATTACATTTTGCTAAATCTCTTTACATTTTCAAAACATGTATGCTTTTTTTAGATTTTCATGTTAGAATTACTTGCTGCATTACGAAAAATCTTCCAAAACTCGTCAGTAAATAGACTCTTAGCCTCAAAGAGCAATACGGAATAAAGACAATAAGGCATACTAACATTGTGGTTGTATTAAATTTTTATACTGGTGTCATACAGGTCGGAATTCATTGCATGTATGATGTAAAATTATGGAAGCTATATAATATCTCTATTTACTAAACAATGTGTCTTAATGTGTGTTTTCAGAAAAAAATATGTTTATACTTCTCCTTTATGTATAATCACACACGAAGTCGTTCCACCAATTTTCGTAGTCCTCCCATATTCATATTATAATTTATAATAATTGGTATGTTAACGTACACGGAGCCGCCTCGTTTCATCCTTTTTTACTATAGTTGGTGTGTTCGATTTATCGTAGCTACTCAGCATCGTGAGTACCCTTTTATCCTTTCCAGACTGATAAACGTTTGTTTATACTGAGTACCGTAATCTATGGTTCATAGCTTCATATTAACTCGTGAACAGGTTCACTAGAAATTAATATTCGTTGAGAAAAAGTGTAAAGTGATACATGGTTGAATTCAACTTCAACAAAGTATAAGATTAGTTTGATTCCTTGCTGTGGTGGCTGCGAGCAGCCAAAGTACCGCGAAGGGTTAATTGTGCTTACACTTATTTTTTTTAATGAATCAGTGAAGTCTCCCGAATCATTTTAATCATTACAGTTTTCCTGTTTACTCCGTATTTTTATTGCTCTTGTTTTGACGTAGGACTACGTCTTTCATTTCTATACCGGGGTGTAAAATCAAAGTTTCGAAAACGAAAGCGTTACGCCGGAGACCGAGATTTTGAGTGTTAATAGCTCCTAAACAACTGAACGAAATGGTATGATAAACACTTCATTCGAAAGATAAAATGTCTACGCGTTCTACACTTGTTACTTTCTGATCCAAAAACTTGTTTCAATAGTCTTAAATTTGCTTTGAAAACAGGCTATTGAAATCACCAATCGGTATATAAGCGAGCGCCGCTCGGAAATCCACTCAGTTCTAATTGAACAGCGATTGGAGCATGTTGTCGCTGTTGTGGTGAAGCTCTTCATTTATCATGAAAGCGCGGATGAACGGTGTCACCAAGAGCCTGTTTGTGTACCTTAGGCCAGAAGGGAATCCATCAGGAGGAGAGTGATGCCACAAACGGTTCCTCGGGAAGATCTCGAAGCAGCCGCTACACACACACACATACACGCGCGGAATTCTTTCCGTTTGGATGCCATTCAGCATCGAGAAAGATCCGGAAAATAATCTGCCAGTTCCTCCGGGAATTTAAAAATACATTCATGTAAAAGAGTTTAATTGAATGTTTTCTATCCATGTAGCACTGTGACCAAATATGTTTCAATCAAGTGCTATTAACAGGTGGTTATCGAGTAGGTATTAACCACTGGTGGGCTTCCAGTATCGAGGAAAATGTGGAAATATCTAATCATTACTGAAAATAATCCGCCAGTTCCTCTGGGAATTTAAAATTACATTCATGTGAAAGAGTTTATTTTAATGTTTTCTATCCATGTAACACTGTGACCAAATACATTTGGTTTTGTGATTTTTCAATCAATCGCAATTAACAGGATAGCTTCTGAAGATTATTCTTCCCCATCAGTAGGATATTTCCGTATCCAATATTGGATCCATACAACCTTGTGCCTCCAACGTAACGCTCTCGTTTTCGAAGTTCTCCAAATATTCATTCATTCAGAATGAATTCAGATTCAACTTCAAACAAATGATCTCTAAATCAACGATAGTCCTACGTCACCCTTGCGGTTATACCATAGATATAACCCACTTCCTGTTTTTTTATCGGATTATTCCTATTTACTATCAGGAGATTTTACAAATTTCATAATCTGATTTACCCAATGAATTATTTTTATTTACATTTTTTTTTTCATTGCATCGTTCATGAAATAAATGATTTTGGAGTTGTAGAAGTTGTAAAAGTAGCTCATGCAAAATGGATCCAAAAGTAATTTTTTATAGAAAAAAATTACAGGAAGTTGTGTCCAAGATACGACCGCATTGTTGACGTAGAACTACGCTGTTATTTTATATAAGTCGCTTGTATATACCTCCGGATATTATTCTATAATGCTGTGAAATTTTCGAAACAACTGCTTAGTAGAATAATCTCTGAAATAGTTTTTTCATTGTAGAATCAGTTGACGATAATTGATTGATGATTCATTCTTGCCCTCGTAAAACAATACACAAGCTGATCGTATGTCGCAATTTATTTCATGTCAATGCATTGAAAATTTACCTTGAACGCTATTCCAGTGGCCTTTTTCGCAATTGACATAGACTCGGCAACAGTCGGTTATATACATGTTACACCAGCACCATTATTCCACATCTCATAACTACATCAATATATCTTTGGCGCCGCATGGAAACAACAACAATGACAACACTTGCAAGTATCAAATATCATGCTACATGTTATTTAGTATTGCCTCAAAGGAATCGCACATTTAGGCATCATCCATACAACGTAAACCAAGCGCCAAACAAGCGTTTGTCATAGCATGCATACAGAGCCATACGTTGGTGGCTTGAAACTACTAGGAATATAAACACTTCTCATCATTTTGCGCTATTCTAAAAAAACGCTTCTGTTAATATTACTGGCCTCAAAAAAAATTGCATTACTTTCTCATGCTCGAGAGAAGCGCAGCTGTAACCCTTAGTAGAGGAAGTTTTGCTACTAGCAAAGCGAAACCTAATCACATACAAAATTCCAGAACGAAATTTACTTTGTTGGTGGTCAATCAAGCACGCGAACCCAAATAACTTATAACATTCCAGTAAGACATTCAAGATGCTTGGTATTCCCCAAATATTTTTTTGGAGCACATCCTTAACGCCTGCTTCGCCATAACGTCAGTTTAATGCATTGATGCATTCTCTAAGGCACCAAAGAAGCCCTTATGACGACGAAAAAGAAACAATGTTAACTACTTGGAAAAAGACTGAATTATGCCACACAGCTTGTACTCTGCTGTAACACCCATCGATGCGAATTCGCTGATGAGTTTGTCAAGAGCGACCGTCTTCACCCCCAGCGGGGGGAGCTAGATTTTGGTTGATGCCTGGGTAACGGTGTTTACATTTTCGACCGACGCGCCGAAATTGCCTACTTCGCTGTTGTTCGATGCGGTGTCACACTCGCGAAGGCTCGGTTCAGTGCGAGCGCTTTTCACTGCACTAACATCGCGTGCATCATTAGATGACGCTTGCCTCGAAATTTAATTGCCCCTGGCAATGCGTTCGTTTTTTGCAGGGCTCGAGCCTGCCTCCCACTTCTTCTTGCCCATCACACACTACGCGAAGCGTCCAATTTATGACGCGGGAAGAAAAACACACGATTCGAATAATGAATAACGAACAGAAAAAGCAAACGACGATATCCAAGTTGGATTACCACTGGTGGGGTCCAATCTTAGATCGAAGCGCAGCGAAAGCAAAGTGAACTGGATTGCTCAACAGTCCGATGCCGAATGAAAGTTTGCCTCGGTGAGATCCACTGTTTATACTCTAGGCAAGTATTCCCCTTCATTCTTTTACTTCTCCTTTGTTCACGGAGACTTCAAATCCTACGATTTCCCCTTCGTTGGTCGTCGATAAGTTGTTCGTTATTGACAGCTCTATTCGGGAAAGCACACAAATGGACAGAACAAATGTATGGGAAAATGGAAACGCTTAGAGTTTTCATGAATTTTAACCATTTACAAACCAGGGGATTCTAATGTATAACGTATTAAACAAATCTTAGGGAATTTCCGATTCGTTTAGTATGCAAATCGCCAAAATCCATTCGCGGCAAAAATAGTTATTAACGTTAACTTTATTTCATAAAAACGTGACCTGTTTTCTGATTTGGCACCCTTAATGAAAGACGTAGTCTACGTCAAAAAAGGCAAAGAGCAGAAGTTTCCGCGTGCCAGAAGAAGCTCTACACGACGGTATTGTGTTTTTTATAAGATAAAAACAAATTTTAAAAATATTTTCAGCTGTAACTCATGTTTTAACAGCTCTACAAAAATAAGGAAGTAATTGTTGTGGTACGAACGATCATTATTGCCTCAACATCAATGCCACACGGGAGTCATCTCAATGGCCAAACAACCTAGACAACCTAAATATAGACATGTAAATAAGACGGCTCGAAAATACAATCAATACAACCAGAAAAAGATCTTAGACAAGTTCGTGAATTACTTTTTGGAGTTGGTCTTTTGACAGGTCACTCAGCAACACTGCTTAGCTGTTTATGTTTTGAACGACTATCTCATACTTTCGTTACTCTGTCAAACACGTACGTGAATTACAATGAGAGAGGAAAAATCAATAAAGCAAATTATGATTAATTAGTAGTCCAATGCTTCCTGGAAGTTTCAAAAGAATCCTATAAAAAACGGAATTTTGGTGAGCAATTTTGTGCGTGCAATTTCAATTTTGGAAGAACATCATTGTCAAAACTGGTTTGTAAAACTTCTTTCCGGTAATTTTTTTAATGTATATTTTGGGTTACTTCCTTAATATAGTGGTGTGTGGCATCAAACTTAATTACAAAAGATCCAGTTATAAGCATGGTATAGATACATATTTTTGACACATCAGAACAATATTTATAAACGCTAAACATAATTATTTATACCCAGCTGATATTTCACTAATTGAAACAGTAATATAATAGCTGAAATTAATATTGAAACAAGTGAGAAAAAAGAAAGACAATATTTTCTTAACAAGACAACCTAAATTTAACTCGTAGTAACTCTTCATATTAAAACTCACTATTCCAACAGTTACATTATATTAATCAGCTTTTGCCTTTCTCATATACGAAAGTTATAACCCCGATCAAAAAATATCCCATTTGACTCAGCTCGATGAATTGTGTGTGTGTGTGTGTGTGTGTGTATGTATGTATGTGACAAATGTTGTTGCTCAGTTTTCTCGAAAACGGGTAGATTGAAATGGATGCGACAAATTTTATTTGAAAGAACCCTAGAACCCTTTCGAGTTTTATCGAAATCGGTCCTCGGGTTCCAGATATATGGCCATTTTTCATAGCGTGGCACGAGTTTTTCTATTCCGAGCGCGAAGTGCGTAGCGTCCAACTTTTTGAAGTATGATGTAACTGCGTCACGAATTTCTTCAGTGTTATCGAATCGTCGACCGTCGAACGCCTGTTTCATCGCCGTACTTTTGTGAAGTTTTGGACCGATTAAGAATCGCGATTAAGAACAAAAGGCCAGGTTTATTGACGAAAGGAGTGTTCGTTATCCACGATAATGCGCGGCCCCATTCTCAGAAATTCGTGACGCAGTTACATCGTACATTAGGATAACCGAGATGGTCTCCAGATGACCTATGAGTAAGGCACGACTACACTTTTGGGTGGATTAAATCAGGTTGTTGTATCCTCAAAACCTTGAATTACCATTTAAATGACCGTTCGTGAAGAAATCAGTTAATTTCTATGCATTTTGGTGCATATCACAAAAGAAAATCATGAAAAGATCGATTGATCAATTTCACTTCGATGCTATGTTTTGAATTTTTCCGCTATTTTTTTTCCAAAATAACGCTTAAGGAAATGGTTTAACAAAAATTATCATAGATTGTTGTGACCTTTGCACGAATACTGGTTGGAATACTAGGTGTAAATTTAACAAAAAAAATAAATATTCACTTTTTTATGCAGAAAAATATGATCCATTTTGCCCCCGATTCATGGTGTCATAGAAGAAAAAAATAGAGCCCAAAAAAAAACAAAAACAATTGAAACTGATAATTGCGAAATTTAGGTGGTCATTTATGCAAGAATTAAAAAAAAAATTCCAATGTTCGATTTCTGTTTGTTTTAGTTTAGTTCATGATAGAAAAGAAAAAAATCGTGCTTCATTTTAAAAAACATATTTCAAAGCAAAATAATAGGTAAGTTAGTCCTTATTTACTTGTTTCAATAATGCCAGTACTGCTCCCAAGTCATAACATAATTATGTAACAACATTCACGATCACTGATGATTCGCTTATCGATGAGCTGAAAATGTTCCAAAAGGAATTTAAAAACACTTGTTTTTGCTCATTTAACAGAAAAGCTAAAACTTATTGAGAACTAAAATTTATTTTGATTTCAAATATACAAATATATACAAATATTGCGATGAACAAATATTTCAGTCAATATCGGATTCCGTATCTTTTTTCACAAAAATTGGATGCAAAATCTGACCTGATCGGATCCGTAAATAGTGCGCTCCTGGCCACACTAAAATAGATTAACAGCCGTTTGCCTTCAATACGTACGAAAGCAGCACATGACCGAGAGAAGATGAAAAATACAGTTATTAATCCAGCCGCCGATCAACTTCCCGCACTGATTTTCCTCACGCATGCGACTCACTTCGCATGAATTACCCACAAAGTTTTGCGGTCATTGCTGAGAAACTGGTCCTTCGCGTTGTGTTCTACGCAAAAAAGAAACATTCGATCCCAAGTGGCTCTTTGGAAAACTCGCTCATTCAGTCATATAGGTAATCTGGAGAGAAGTAACAATTTTCCACCCCAAACACTATCTTCAGCGTGAGTGCTGGTGGTAGTGCTAATGAAGTCCCCAGTGCAGTGTCCCAGAGCCCATCGGTAAAAGAAACCAGAATCGAAGAATGCAGCCACGTCACGGCGGGCAGGAAGTAGACACCCTTCGTCGGTGGCCCCGAGGTTGCCATCCTATCGGGGCTCGCAAATCCCAAATCCGCACGGCGATGGGACAGAAAGGCATCACACGCACCCAACCAGACCTTGTCGATCGGACGTCTATTCGCGAACGGAGATGTGCCAGGCGCAGGTATTCGAGCCAGTTGAAGAAGCATCCAGTCCGGCCTTTGCCTACTCCCCATTCCGGACCGCCCATTGCCCCAGAGCACTTTTTTCCTTGTCACACGCTGCTTCCAGATCAGGTTTTCTTTCCTTTCGCTTGTGTGTTAATTTCTCCCGATTCCACCCGGTCACTGATCGAACACTTCTCGCACCGTTGCAGCTAATGAGGATTTTCTCTAACTCCCCGCCCCGAGAGATCGGAATTGCGATTCTTATCAGATTCATGGGCTGATTCTCTCCGGTCGCTTGCCGTTTTTGTTCCCAAACAATGACGACAGGTTCGCGACGGGGTTCGTCGTTCGTTTTGGTGTTTTTGTGTGCTGTCGCCCTGCCCAGGTCACTTGCCTGTTTGGGGACAGAAAGTAAGACAAAAAAGTGTGCTGCATAATGAACATCGCGTTTTCGGCGGATGAATGCACCCACACAAAGTGCGAAGAGTCAACACGCACACAGAGGCAGACGTACAATAGAAGATGGTAGAGATTTCGGGATGAACTCAATCAGTGTGGAGATTTTTCTTTATTTACTGTTCTGCTTCGATTCGCAAAGGGAAAGAAAGTATTGTGCTCAACCTTTTCATTATACAGGGCAACTTCGATATAACGTACATTTCACTTTCAAAATTGTACGTTGTATCGAATTGTACGTTATATCGAAGCATAATAAAGAACTCACAAACGTAGCCTGTAATACGCTATTGTGTTGCTGTTTTAGTAAAGTTAATGAATAAATTCAATTAACGGGTGTTAAATAAAACATCACATATAAAAAAATGTTTCTTTTTTCATCGATTTCAGTATTTTTTATTAATAACATAATGTATTTTCTTCAAAAAAATGTCAGTGAATGTTTGAGTAAGGGCCGTGGTCTGCTGTTCGACGCAACTTTGTCGCGATGCTCTCACAAGAACGTTGTACGGCACTTACGTCCTTTTCCGGATACAATTCCGGATTCTTGTAGTCAGTTGCTTCGTGTCCTTGGCCCTCCAATTGTTTTTATACACTAGGACACTGAGTGAGCCTCTATTGGGCGGCACTGGGGCAAGTTTGTTGGGTTACGATCTTTCGGCACGAACGGTATATTTTTCTCCTCAAGATACGCCAGCGTCTTCTTGGCGTCATGGGAAGACGCCTTGTCCGGCCAGAAGACGTACTTCCCATCCGCGTGATGCTCGTTCAGGAACGGCAGCAGGATTTTATCGAGGCACTCTTCTCGATAGATTTGTGGGTTTATTGCCAGACCGCTCGGCTTAAACCAAGGCTTTGGAATGCCCCGGTCGGAAATGGCGATGTACAACATAACCTTTTTTTCAAACTTGTACTTGAACTTGTATTTCACTTCAGGCGGTATGGATGACTTGTCGCTGGAGTAGTAATTATCATTTCCTGGAATATGCGTTTTGGACAGCGGAAAATAGCTTTCGTCGTCCAGAACGAAAGACGTCCCGTGGTATTTTTTGGTCATCCACCGACACTGTGATTTAACCGTCTCAATCTGCTCCTCCGTGTACTCCAGCGACCTCGTCTTCTTCCTGCAGACGATTCCTTCCATCTTGAGGGTCCGATGGATCAATACGTGGGAGCAGCCATATTTCCGACCGGCGTCACGCAGGCTGGTTGCGTCCTTGTTGTCAAACAGCTTCTTTGACGATGTCTTCCTCTGCTTCGTCATTATCGTCTCCGGACGACCACTTCCGACCTTCCGCTCTACATTCAGGGAACCCAGGATACGATATACCGTACTGACAGGTACATTTTCTTCCTTAAAATGTACCACCGTGAACTTTTTTCCTTGCTGGAACCGTACAATGCGTTCGCGAAGCACGTGCTGTTTCGACGCCATCTTTGCTTTGACTAAATTCAAACTAGCAATACCAAACACGCCTACTGTTTCTAGGGAGCCCAAAGAGCAATTTTCTTGGAGAAAGAAAATTTTACGCTCTTTATTTGAGTTACTGAAAGGTATTGAAAACATTCTCATTTTTTATTAAACACCCGTTAGAAGACGAAACCAGCCTTTCTCGTGATGTTTCCCTTCGTACTGTTGATTAAATTGATTCATTTAGAATCCGGAATCACAAAACCAGCTGTATTTCGGGATTGATTAAAAGTACAAAACATGTTTTAGCATCACAGTACAGATCATTAATTGTTCTTTCAGAAAAAAATACAGAAATAAAACTTTTTCCTTTTTACTTTGGAAATGTGTACGTTATATCGAGGTAAAATGTACGTTATATCGAGTGACGTTATATCTAGGGTACGTTATAACGAGGGTACGTTATATCGAAGTTCCCCTGTATTGTTTTAACATGTCGCACAATCACTCAATCGAAATAGCTTTTTTGACCCGTTGAGTCCCACGGCGGTCCCCGGGATCGAAACAGAACTTTCATCGTAGTCCACATCGGTTCCTGTGGGCCGACGATGAACATTTTGTTCGGAGAACGTTGGTCGCTGGGACCGACAGTTACAAAATTAGAAAATCAATGAAAATTTGATTTGATTTGATTGACTACTTATAGTCGAATATATATCTTATTTTTATCAAATATTTATATTTGAGAGTTAGAACCGACACTGACATTGTGTTAGGGTTAAATCTCCCTTTCCTGCTGCAAGATGAATGGAAAGCTAAGCAAAAACGGTATGAGGTTCAACGTGTTAAATACCACATCAGAAATGAAGTATACAACTCACGAAAAAGTTAAACAAAAAATTACAGTCTTACACATATATATCTTGATGATTCGGACAAGTGTTGCCACATTTAAATCTGTACCAGAGGGGCCAAAAATCTTACTCATCTGTACTTTTTTTTCCAAAAATCTGAACCAAAAATCTGTACTATCGAAAAATTCTCGTTGTAGAGAAAAAAAAATTATTAGCATTCCAAAATTACTCATTTATTTACTACAAATACTACATTTACATTTGCAAGTCATTGATGTATTTGATGATGCTCATACATAGTTTTTTTTTTATCTAAATTGCATACTATCATTTTTTTTAAATTTTCGAGCTGCCACCACGATGTTTGATCAAATCCTTTGATCTCAAAATAGCGTTCATCGCTGAGCCGATTTCAAAGCTTATTTTTGTTCGGATTATATTCAGAAAAAAATCGCTCGACAGTTTTCGAGGAGTGAGGCATAGTGAGAACGTTACTAACAACGCATCGAAGCGCCGAAACGGCAAGCGAACCGTCAATTCTTCCAATCCAATTTTTGTCCACCAACCGTGCACATGCACGTTTTCTGAAATTGTGATTTCCTTACATAGTAATTGTCTCTTTAGGCTACAGAATTAATTCTCTACATCTTGTAAATTCCCATTGTAGTATCCTGGAAACGCTTCTAACACAACGTTAGTGCTAGTCAAATTGGAAAAGTTTCTGGGATTTAACATTGCCGTAGACTTGAGCGTTGAATCATCAAAATCGTATCTTCTTCTCACTTGTTTGATCAGCTCCACGAAAAAAACTGCGAAAAATATCCTTTGAAATTATCTGCCTTTTGCTGTCCATTGTCCATTGACATTTCACAAATAGAAAAAATCTGTACCACTCTGTACTTTTTGACGAAAATCTGTACTCTGTACCGTACAGATTCTGAAAAAATTGTAAGAAAAAATTGTTCGACGTAGAACTACACAATTACATTATGCAATTCGCTTGTTTACCACTTCGATTATTATTTTACAATGCAACGAAATTTTTTCAATAGATTATGTACTTATGTTATATGTGAACGGAAGAATTTTCAAACGATCATTACATTTTCCATTTTCCTCTGAAATTATTGCACATCTCATGTTCACGTAGTTCTCGAACCGCGAAAGTTCATTCACCTCTAGTATCTGAAATGACGATTTTCCCAGGCTTTTCAGTTTAAAAGTACGTTTTAGAGACACATATTCCGGTCTGCACAACGACAAGCGAGTATAACAGAACTCAACACCAAAAAATACCCCAAACTTGCAAGTTTTGACAAAGCGGATTCCCCCAGGCACATTGATTTTGAAGCCCGTGTTAGGGAAACACAGCTCGGTGGAAAAAAAATACCCCCGACTTGCATGTATATTTGCAAAGCGGATTTCCACAGTTATATCGATTTTAAAGTCTGTGTTGGGGAAACCGTAAATCGGGCCAATCAAAGCTTGGTAGTTAGGGCGTTTAGATAACGCTTGACATTTTACAGTTATTCAATTGTTCATCTCATGAAAAACAATATTTTATAATTGTGGCATTTGTGGGGGTTGTCCCGACATTGGAGAGAAAGACTCGTGGCATGTAATAATTCAATTTTTTTTATTTCGTCTGTTCTATACATAGTTTGAGATTGGAATCGCAATTTTTTGGTAATAGCTACATATACACTATTGTGATGTTGGTGATCTCGGCTTGTTGGATTTACCTATATTCGAATTGATGCAACACACAGTTTCCTGAATTTGTTTCTTGTCAAAATTAAAACTGATTCACAGAAGAATGAAGCATGTGAAGTAATGAATAAATTGAAGAAAAACAAAAGGAAAAATATCAATAAACATGAGGCCGTATCAATGTGCATTTCTAAATAAAAAATCCGTAATCTTCAACCACAGATTCTTGGTTTCGAAAAGTCTGAAAAAATAGCAGAAATACGTATTGATCTGTACTTATTGCAACCCTGCAACACAGGGGGTTGTACATTTGTTCCACCCCCACCATTCCACATTTTTAACTGACAAAGCACAACACGAAAACAAACTACCTTTTACAATGCATGGATACAACAATGTGTGCGAGATATTTTTAATTAATTTTTAAACTAACAACTAATATTCATCTATATTCTGTTAAATATATACCTGGAATTTGTTATACTTTGAGATTTTAACTACTGTCAGTGGTCTTGATGTCAATTTTGAGTGTGATCTATCATTTATTTTATTTATAGATCATTTATTTTATTTATAGATCGGAAAGATGTTTGCATCAATTGATAAGAAATATTTCTACGCATCCATCACAATTAATTAAATGTTATTTTTCATCAGATAAGCAATTGGATTGTTCGTTGGAAAAAAGTTTATTGCTTCATAAAAAACAGGAAGTGGGTTATATCTATGGTATAACCGCAAGGGTGACGTAGGACTATCGTTGATTTAGAGATCATTTGTATGCAGTTGAATCTGACTTCATTCTGAATGAATGAATATTTGGAGAACTTCGAAAACGAGAGCGTTACGTTGGAGGCACAAGGTTTTATGCATCCAATATTGGATACGGAAATATCCTACTGATGGGGAAGAATAATCTTCAGAAGCTATCCTGTTGATTGCGATTGATTGAAAAATCACAAAACCTAATGTATTTGGTCACAGTGTTACATGGATAGAAAACATTAAAATAAACTCTTTCATATGAATGTAATTTTAAATTCCCAGAGGAACTGGCAGATTATTTTCAGTAACGATTAGATATTTCCACATTTTCCTCGATACTGGAACCAGTGGTTAATGCTAACTCGATAACCATCTGTTAATAGCACTTGATTGAAACATATTTGGTCACAGTGTTACATGGATAGAAAACATTCAAATAAACTCTTTCACATGAATGTATTTTTAAATTCCTAGAGGAACTGGCAGATTATTTTCCGGATCTTTCTCGATCCAAACGGAAAGAATTCCGTGCGTGTATGTGTGTGTGTGTGTGTGTGTGTGTAGCGGTTGCTTCGAGATCTTCCCGGGGAACCGTTTGTAGCATCACTCTCCTCCTGATGGATTCCCTTCTGGCCTAAGATGCACAAACAGGCTCTTGGTGACACCGTTCATCCGCGCTTTCATGATAAATGAAGAGCTTCACCACAACAGCGACAACATGCTCCAATCGCTGTTCAATTAGAACTGAGTGGATTTCCGAGCGGCGCTCGCTTATATACCGATTGGTGATTTCAATTGCCTATTTTGAAAGCAAATTTAAGACTATTGAAACAAGTTTTTGGATCAGAAAGTAACAAGTATAGAACGCGTAGACATTTTATCTTTCGAATGAAGTGTTTATCATACCATTTCGTTCAGTTGTTTAGGAGCTATTAACACTCAAAATCTCGGTCTTCGGCGTAACGCTTTTGTTTTCGAAACTTTGATTTTACACCCCGGTATAGAAATGAAAGACGTAGTCCTACGTCAAAACCTATTTTGAAGCGGATAATATAAATTTAATTGATATAATAAAACATTAACTTTGAAAACACGAATTCCCATTATATGTGACAGAATGTATGGACTGCAGGTAACGTCTTTAAGGAGTCTGCACAAACTTTTTTTCAAATAAGAACATAATTTCAAGCAGTTCGATGGTTCGGAAAGTCTATTGTGGATAAATTGTTTAAAATTGGCCTGGGAAACACCTACAGTAATGAGACAGTCTCGTGACTCAACATTTTCCAATGAAACCCTAATGGTTGGTTCGATTTCGGAGGTACTTGCAGATCATTCTTCTTTTTCTTTTGCGGCTTCAAGAGGCTTTAAACTTCTCAGTTCATTCGCCTCTATGCAGATTATTCATACCAGATAAACTGAAGTATTGAAGAGGCGACAATTATGAATAAATTCATCGTGTCAGACGTTGTCGGAATATTTTTTCGCTTTCCAAAAAGGTTAATGCAGATACATACTTATAAAAAAACCTGCTGTATTTCCAAACTGAAATGCTTAAAGTTTCTGGTAGTCAAATATGCTAGAAAACTGTGATTGCGTTTTTTTTAGTTGCTGATTTAGGGACATGGGACAAGTATGCGTAGAACGACAGCATACATCTGTGGCGAATATTAGTTGTTAGTTGTACACTTTATCAATAGGACTTTTAATGACCAAGTTGAAAATACCTTCAAAACCATGGACATAACTCTTTATTCAATTGTCATTCACGTCATTTTCATTGGTACTTAGTAGAGATTTCTTATCCCAAATGATATGCCTTGAATCTGAGTGACAAGCTCTGGAATACGCGTGTACCAGTGCATGTCGAAAGTTCGTTTTTTGACGAAAAACCCTCCGGACAGAACGGGAATCGCCCCGGCATGATAATGTGTGACGCTAACCACTCGGCCACGGGAACACTTTGCCGAGTGGTTATTTGGGAGCTAATGCTCAATACGGTAAGCAAGCTCAATTTAGTGTGGGCTCTCTCAGGTAGAACTGTTTTTGGGTGTGAACACCTTGGCAACATTTCAGTAGGATAAAAATTGCAATTGGTATCTCTTTTTGATCTCAGTCAGTCCAATTTTTGTGTAAGAGTGGAGCTTAAGTTACAAACGTGTCAATTATCATCGATGCCCTTGTGCTAGTACAAGCACTGGAGAGTACTTCGAATCGCTCCACAGCAATACGTACAACAGCAAAGTTGGTTTGCCGTAGCAAATGTACCGTTTATTGCGCGCTTCATATTGTTTTGACGTAGAACTACGTCTTTCATTAAGGCTGCCAAATCAGAAAACAGGTCACGTTTTTATGAAATAAAGTTAACGTTAATAACTATTTTTGCCGCGAACGGATTTTGGCGATTTACATACTAAACGAATCGGAAATTCCGTAAGATTTGTCTAATGTGCTAAACATTAGAATCCCTTGGTTTGTAAATGGTTAAAATTCATGAAAACTTTAAGCGTTTCCATTTTCCCATACATTTGTTCTATCCATTTGTGTGCTTTCCCGAACAGAGCTGACAATAACGAGCAACCTATCGACGACCAACGGAGGGGAAATCGTAGAAGTCTCCGTGAGCAAAGGAAAAGTAGAAGAATGAAGGGGAAAACTTGCCTAGAGTATAAACAGTGGATCTCGCTGAGACAAACTTTCATTCGGCATTGGACTGTTGAGCAATCCAGTTAACTTTGCTTTCGCTGCGCCTCGATCTAAGTTTGGACCCCACCAGTGGTAATCCAACTTGGCTATCGTCGTTTGGTTTTTCTGTTTCTGTTTTTCGCGTTATACGTATCGTGTGGTTTTTTCCGCGTCATAAATTGGACGCTTCACGTAGTGTGTGATGAGTAAGAAGAAGAGGAATGCAGGCTCGAGCCCTGCAAAAAACGAACGCATTGCCAGGGGCAATAAAATTTCGAGGCAAGCGTCATCTAATGATGCACGCGATGTTGGTGCAGTGAAAAGCGCTCGCACTGTGGGACACCGCATCAAATAACAGCGGAGTAGGCGATTTCGGCGCGTCGGTCGAAAATGTAAACGCCGTTACCCAGGCAGCAACCAAAATCAAGCTCCCCCCGCTGTTGGTGAAGGCGGTCGCTCTTGACAAACTCATCAGCGAACTCGCATTGATGGGTGTTACAGGAGAATACAATCTGTGTGGCATAATTCAGTCTTTTTCCAAGCAGTTAACATAGTTTGATTTCCGTCATCATAAGGGCTTCGTTGGTGCCTTTGATAATGCATCATTGCATTAAACTGACGTTATGGCGAAGCAAGCGTTAAGGTTGTGCGCCAAAAAATTATTTGGGGAATACCAAGCATCTTGAATGTCTTACTGGAATGTTATAAGTTATTTGGGTTCGCGTGCCAGTCGCAAAACAGCCTTTAACTAGGATTGCATTTGCGCTAATATTGACCATAATGAAGCATTGCTACTGCTGCTACTCGAAAAGGTTGTTATTAACAAAAAGAGTTTATTTCACTATGTATGTGATTGAGAAAGAAATGCAACTTTTTTCGATGCCAGTAATATTAACAGAAGCGTTTCTTTTGAGAATAGCGTAAAATGATGATAAGTATTTATATTCCTAGTAGTTTCAAGCCACCAATGTATGGCTCTGTATGCATGCTATGGCGAACGCTTGTTTGGCGCTTGGTTTACGTTGTACGAACGATGCCTAGAGGTGCGATTCCTTTGAGGCAATACTAAATAATATGTAGCATGATATTTGATACTTGCAAGTGTCGTCATTGTTGTTGTTTCCATGCGGTGCCAAAGATATATTGATGTGATTATGAGATGTGGAATAATGGTGCTGGTGTAACATGTATATAATCGACTCTATTTCAATTGCGAAAAAGGCCACTGGAATAGCGTTCGAGGTAAATTTACAATGCATTAACATGAAATAAATTGCGACATATGATCAGCTAGTATATTGTTTTGCGAGGACATGAATGAACCATCAATCAATTATCGTTAACTGATTCTACAATGAAAAATCCATTCCAGAAATTATTCTACTAAGCTGTTGTTTCTAAAATTTCACAACATTATAGAATAATACCCTAAGGTATGAACAAGCGACTTATAAAAAATAACAGTGAAGTTCTACGTCAACAATGCGGTCGTATCTTGGACACAACCTCCTATAATTTTTTTTCAATTGGATATGATTATACACGATGCTAAGCTATGGTACAATGAAATATATTGAAACGCCTCCAACAAAATAAACTTTTCAGTGCAAAAATTGGACAAACTAGGTTTCAGCGGCATTGGCTGGAATGGTATTTGTATTTTTTCGTCTGACGGTATGTCGAACCCTATAACATTATAACGAGTACTCTTAGCTCTGTCGATGTTTGGCGAGGCCGAGAGTTAGCGTATATTTGTCTCAATGATTTTTTAGTCCCCAACAATACTATCAGAAACTTGCAGCTCACATGGATTGAAGATAAATTGGATCGATGGTCTTAAGCCACAGTACAAAAGTCTGGATTCGTATAGAGACTTTATCCCTCAACTCAATTCCAATCACTACTCGTTAGATCGAGTTAAAAAAATTAACTTTATTTAACTTCGACTTCCAGATTAATTTTAAGCTATAACAGAAGGACATGGATCGTAAATTGTACCGAAGTTAATGAATTCGGCACCCATTTTGTCATTAGCTTTCTCAGACTGAATTCATTATTTAATATATGGAACACCCGTTGGGTACAGATCTCATTAATCCGAGAGAATGAACGCATTGTCAATCGTCTGTCATCTATAACCATATCTTGAAGAGAATTGAATGTTTCTTCAGTAGTTGGACGTCCGTTGCTAGAATCATCTACGAGGTCTGTTCAAAAAGTATCGCAACTTTCGAATTTATGCGGGTTACGTATATTCGATTCTAGATTTTTTTGTGGCATTATGTTGGTATTCATGTCTCTCCCTTATGCTGACAAGTATAGCTTTTTTGAATGTTCAGTTACTTTTTGACAACTGCTTTTCTTACAAATGTTTTGGTTCATTTTCGTTGTTTGCCTATTGCCTATTTTTTCGTGTAAGAAAAGCAGTTGTCAAAAATTAATTGAACATTAAAAATAGCCGTACTTGTCAGCGTAAGTGAGAGACCCAACATAATGCCACAAAATATCTAGAATCGAATATATGTAACCCGCGTAAATTCGAAAATCATGATACTTTTTGAATAGACCTCGCACAATGCTCGAACGACCGCGTAGAAATATTCTAGACATTTACATTTGAAATTTCCATGGACTGCACAGTTTTTTTACAAAGAATTATGTTACATCACTAACTTTTCATTTTTAAAATAAGTCATAGTTATTCAACACGTCAATAACATGAACGAAGACTGACATTAATGAGCATGTAAAAATAAACACAATTAAAAAAGACTGGCATATTTAGATTTTGTATGCTCTCATACAAAGCATTATTTCACTCAATAAAGTGCTTGGGATTGAACTCTTCTGAACTTGTGACTTCTACTGAGCGAATGTTTGTCAATAACAAACCTAGCAATGCTTTGATTCTTATAAGAATTATTTGTCATGACAGAGAATCAAAAGAGCTGGTACTGAACAAGAAGAGACTATTTGGAAAAATGTTGTCAACCGTGATCGACTCGAAACACATTGTTGACGGGAGAGCAATGAATGTAACCTTGCGTGATGAGTTAACTCCATTATCTCTGGGATTGCTCAAAGATCCTAGGGAATCCCAAGATCCTTTGAACCTAAATTACGTTTGGGTGGGTAGAGGCGGTGTCATTTTGGCTAAGAAAGATGACAATAGTAAGCCTGAAATGATAAAAAATAGAGAACATCTCAGTCGTGTTATAAGCCAATTCTGGAAGGATCCTAACGTACCTGAGTCAGAATTGGTTCCCGGTCACTCTCCTTCGCCAAAACGGAAGAAAAGTGCACATGAATTATTTTCGGGCTATTTATGGGATTTTATACTAATAATGATTTCGAATAAATATTATGACAATTTACATGGTTATAATAAAACATGTGATATGGCTAGTAAAAAAACTTTGAATGATGTTCAGTGGAATGTGAGAGGAATGAAAGACTTTGTCAAATTTGATGAAATTATTCACTTTGTTAATGAGTGTAAAAGCATTATTGATGTCATTATGATTGGCAAGACTTGGATAAAAGAAGAAAATAGTCAAATCTATAATATTCCAGGCTATTGCGCATTTTTCTCGTGTCGCGATTATTTTTCATAGAGGCTTAGCAATTTTCGTAAAAAAATCATAAGAAAACAAATGGTTAGATAGCTAAACTGTAGACGGTCTGCACTACATCCATTTAAAACTAAAATGTAATGGCCACGTGTACAAAGTAATTGGTGTTTATCGTCCGCCTTCGTTTGATTATAATGACTATCACAATATTCTAGAGGGTTGGTTATCAACTGCTACACAATCGAAACCAACACTCATCGTTGGTGATTGTAATGTACCAATAAATCTACAGAACAATAGCGTAGTAATAAAGTACACAAATTTATTATAATCTTATGGTTATGTATGTGCAAATACGCACCCAACTCGTCCAGAAAGTAATAATACTTTATACATTATATATGTCCGATCAATCTTGCTGTGAACCTACAAAATCATACTATCTTTAGCTATCTTAGTGACCAACTTCCCATTATTTGATCTATTCCTTTGAATAATGCAAAAAGTCAACAAGTGTTAAAAATGGACATTTTGGATCATGCCAAACTTGAGAATCAGTTCACAATTTTTGACGTAGGACTACGTCTTTCATTTCTATACCGGGGTGTAAAACCAAAGTTTCGAGAACGAAAGCGTTACGCTGGAGACCGAGATTTTGAGCGTTAATAGCTCTTAAACAACTGAACGAAATGGTATGATAAACACTTCATTTGAAACTCTCGCACCGTGAGGACTCGAGCTCGTTAGTCTTTCGCAGACAGCTCGTTAGTCTTTCGGTGGTAAGGCACCACGAAAGCAGCTCGGATAAGCGCATCAGCCACAGGAAGCGTGAAGAAGCCACATCGCTATCGACCGGGAACTTCGCATGAAATTCGTCGCTATCAGAAGTCGACCGAATTGCTGATCCGCAAGCTACCTTTGCAGCATTTGGTTCATGGAATTGCTCAGGACTTCAAAACCGACTTGCGCTTCCAAAGTTCCGCGGTTATGACGCTGCAGGAGGCTTATTAGAAGATACCAATTTGTGTGTTATCCATGCAAAACGCGTCACATCATGCCCAAGGACATCCAGCTGGCCCATCGTATCCGAGGAGAGCGTGCTATATTAGCTTAGCATATAATCAACAGCCCTTTTCAGGGCTCCAAATTTGATGGATTAGAGTTCAGAAAAGTTTTTTACAGGCCGAACGGAAAGGAACATTTAGCGAAAATCGTGGTGTCGATGATAATTCGATACCGATAGGTGCCATGGATATGGATTTCATAATGAAAAATATGAAATATATGACATGATGTAGTGAATATATCCCCATATCGAAGAAATCACTTTGATGAAACTGTTTACCGTTTGTCGTTTTTAATTGTTGGGAATGGGCATTATTTCTGCTGACTAAATTCCAAGAAAAAAACCATTCCTTCTTAAAGCGTGATTCATTCTGCTTCGGATCAACGGAACAGTATGATAATCATTTCATACAAAAGATAAAATGTCCAAGAGTTATATGATTGCTATTTATTGAGTCGAAAAATTGTTTCAATAGCTTAATGATAGCTTCGAAAACAGGTTATTGAAATCATTCGTAGCGTAGCGCGCCCACTTGGAAACCCATTAATCTTATTGGAATGTGAGATGGGGAAGCTCATACTTACGTCTATGCATTATGCTGTACACTACAGACTTTTTTTCTCCGTACTGATTAAGAAGCCGACCGAACTATCGGTCGACAAGTCAGTCTGCAGTCGGCGGGGGCTCTTAACCGAAAAAAATTCAGTCGAGTTAACTCTTTTTTACAGTAATGCTTTTGAATCCGGACACTTTGCATTACATTCAATATCATACCACAGCCATAACATTTTTTTCATGTTGAATTTATGCGATTAATAGTTGCTAATATAGTTACTGATAGTTTCTTGATAGTTACTTATCAATCGCATTAATTCAACATGCAGAAAATGTTGTGGCTGCGGTATGGTATTAAATGTAACGCAAAGTGTCCGGATTCAAATACATTACTGTATACTTACTTCGATGTTATTCGTTTCTCTCTCAGGGTAAGCAACGAATATAATAAGGGTGGGGTTTAGATTCTATACTTTTATGGTTTATAAATGACGCTTCCTTTGCTTTCGTTCAATTCTTACTCTACTCTCGCACCGTGACGACTCGTTTGTTTGGGACCAAGCAGATAGATAGTTAGTCTTTCAGTGGTAAGGCACACGAAAGCAGCTCGGATAAGCGCACCAGCCGCAGGATAGGTGAAGAAGCCACATCGCTATCGACCGGGAACTTTGCGTGAAATTCATCGCTATCGGAAGTCGACCGAATTGCTGATCCGCAAGCTACCTTTGCAGCTTTTGGATCGTGAAATTGCTCAGGACTTCAAAACCGACTTGCGCTTCCAAAGTTCCGCGGTTATGACGCTGCAGGAGGCTTATTCGAAGATACAAATTTGTGTGCTATCCACGTAAAACGCGTCACATCATGCCCAAGGACATTCAGCTGGCCCATCGAATCCAAGGAGAGGGTGCTATATTAGCTTAGCATATAATCCCTCCAAATTTGATGGATTAGAGTTTAGAAAAGTTTTTTGCAGGCAAAACTGAAACGAGAATTTTCGTTTGGATGCCATACAGCATCGAGAAAATTCGGGAAAGATCTAATCGTTGCTGAAAAATAATCTGCCAGTTCCCTGGGAATTGAAGAATACATCCATGCGAAAGAGTTTATTTTAATGTTTTCTAATTATATGGCGAACACAGCGACCAAATACATTTGATTTCGTAATTTTTCAATCAAGTGTAATTAGCTGGAAAGCTTCTGAAGATTATTCTTTCCCATCAGTAGGATATTTTCGTATCCAATATTGGATGCATAACATGAAAAACGGAAAATGTTTCGTATCGCGAAAATTATATAATTTTCAATCGATTATTGCTCAGTCGCCGAAATTTTCATACTCAGAGAGTTCATTCTCCTCTAGTTTGCCTTCCAAATTGCCATCGTAAACCACACCTTCTCTCGATTCAATCACGCACGAAAAGCATACTGAAATGATATTCAACATCGTTACTGAACGAGCTGAACGGCGAGGGATCGAGGGATTCATTACCTGACCTGAAATGCAATCAGTTTGTTTTAACTGTGAGGGAGCGCAGAAAAGCCGATGCTGATACTCTCGTGACCAAGAGAGTATCAGCATCGAAATACGGTTCCTCGGGAAGACATAGAAGCAGCCGCCACACACACACATACACGAGCGCAACTCTTTTCGTTTGCTGGTTATCGAGAGGAAACCTGGAAAGAAATGATCGTTGCTGAAAAATAATCTGCCAGTTCCCCTTGGACTTGAAAATTACATTCAAGCGAGTTTATTTTAATGTTTTCTATCCATATAATACAGCGACCACATACATTTGGTTTTGTGATTTGTCAATCAAGTGCAGTTAGCAGGAAAGCTTCTGAAGATTATTCTTCAGAACAAGGTTTTTTGTATCCAATATTGGATGCATAAAACCTTGAGTCTCCAACGTAACACTCTCGTTTTTGAAGTCACCCAAATATTTATTTATTCATTAATTCAGGATGGATTTAGATTCAACTTCAAACAAATGATCTCTAAATCAACGATAGTCCTACGTCACCCTTGCGGTTATACCATAGATATAACCCACTTCCTGTTTTTTGAATAACTTTGAAGTTACTGATGATATTGATGCTACTCTAGACACTCTTTTAACTACATATAATAACTTGTTGGCTGAATGTACAAAAACTGTTACAAAAAAGTTAATACAAATAAAAAACAAGTATCTAGAAAAAGTGAAAATAAGTCCCAACAATGCACGCGCTAAGGATATGCTTGTTCACATATCCAAAAAAGTTAAAATTCTGAAGACACGATGTAAAAAAGAATATTATGTCAATATACTCAATGACTCAAGTCACTCCAATATATGGAAAAAACTGAATGAAATTTTTGGTCGCGTTAAACCTAGAGAACAAATCAAATTTAAAGTTGATGGGAGAATCATAGTTTCTGATAAAGATATTGCTGAAGTGCTTAATTGCTATTTTTCCAGTATTGGCAATAATTTGGCCAGTAAATTACCAATAAATAATTTTGACTATCTCAAACCTTTAAAATGTATAAGCAGAATTTTAGTAGTCAGCTCGACGTTAAGAAAAGCAAAGACTATGATAATTTTCCAGCTAAACTGATAAAAGCAAACACAGATCAGTTTTCTGAGATTATTTCAAAAACTTTTTACAACTTAATCGTAACTGGAATTTATCCAAATGCTTTGAAAATCGCCGAAGGTACACCAGTGTTTAAATCCAGAGACTTCTGCGATCCTTCGAGTTATCGACCGATTTCAACATTACCTGTTCTCAACTAAATTTTAGAAAATCTGTTAACTTCACGGCTTGCAAACTTCTTGCGTACAAACAATGCTATGTACGAATATCAATATGGTTTTCGGGAAGGCTGTGGAACAATGACCGCTATTATCGAGCTCGTTGATGAACTGATCTGTGAAATTGAACAAAAAAAAGACGGGTGGGTAATGTCGGGGACATAACCGGAGTGACGTAGGACTATGCAAAGGGGACAGCTTTTGTTAAATATATATTTGAAATATATTGTTTTATTTTCCATGGTGCTTCTGACACTCGACCGCAACGGTTATGTTTTTGGCGCCATTCTAAAAGAGAATCATAGAAATAAAAGTTTTCTCCTACAACCGGATGCAAAGCTTTTTTCAAAGCTGTGTTCGGTCCTTAATATAGCGTTTCTTTTAGCAACAGTTGTCCGGACATCAGGAAAGGAGGAAGCAGCCGAGAAGCCCCCAACGGCCATTCAGGAAGTTGGTTCGGTCGGATTGGCCACTTTGACCGGCAGTTTTCACTGCCCCTTGCGTGTCCCGCTGTTTGTGCCCGTCTCATCAGCAACGTTTTTCCTGCCAGTGACGCGCGATTTTGGCGCAATTTCTACTCGTCAATCATCAGCAGCTCAGGAGGTGTGAAAAGAGTTTTTCTTCGCTTCGTCGCTTCGAACCGCTGCGGCGATTGCCCTGCCGTCGGCGGTATCCGGTCCCTTCCCCGCTACCCCACTACCATTTGGTGGTGTATTAGGAGCGGTTCTTCAACACGATCGGTGAGTGACCAAACCTTTATTAATACCAGGAGCTAGTGAGAAATAGGACGCCCATAGGGTATAGGTTAGAAAAATTTTTTTACTACATATCCCAAATTGATTTTAATTTAACTGACATTTAAAAAGTGATTTTTTCCAAGTGTTTTTAAAAATAGTGTTTTTCCGCCAAGTGATTTCGGTGTTTGTTCTTGTAACTGCGTTGGCATTGTCCCCCGCCGTTACCGTCCTCCGCCGTTTTCGTCCCCCGTCGCACGTCGTATAGTCTACTTTGGTTCGTGAATATTTTTCCGCGCCTGGCTGTATTTCGATATAGCCAGGCCCCAATCATGGCTTCCAGCAGCTCCGGCGCCGGAAGGCCAACCAATATTTACAGAGGTGTTACCACCACTCGTACCTTGCCCAGATGGGCTGATCCTTTTGGTGGCAACTTGCAAATATTACTGTTGAGAGCCACTGAAGGTAACATTCTCCCATCGAATCCTTTCACCGTTTCCAAATCGATCCAAGGAGTGATCGGTACGGAATTTAAAGACGCTAAACCTCAACGCGACGATAAAAATCGCCTTCAATATGCGCTACATCTACGAGATGAAAAACTCGTTCAATTGCTTTTGGGTACAAAGTCGCTGATCGACGAAACACCCATTGAAATTTTATACCATCCCACCTTGAACCAACGCAAATGCGTTGTGTCCTGTCGTGACGTAATGTTCTTAAACGAAGACCTCCTCCTATCTGAACTAGCCGACCAAAATGTAATCGGCGTTAAAAAAATTTTACGATTTGACCCAGTCTTGAAGGAAAGAGTTCCTACTTCAACCATGATCCTCACCATTAACGGAACAGTTATCCCTGAAGCAATTAACTTCGGATTCCTCCGTGCTTCAACAAGAAACTTCTACCCAAACCCGATGCAATGCTTCGGATGCTTCGCTTTCGGCCACACTGCCAAAAAGTGCGCCAAAAAAATCCAACTTTGTCGTAACTGCGGTGTAGCCCACCCTGAACTTAACACAAATAGTAATGATAAGGACAAAATTAAAAATTTTATCTGCAATGCACCTGCCTCTTGTGTGAACTGCAAGGGAAATCACGCCTCTACCAGTAGGAAGTGCCCAGCGTGGATCGCAGAGGATAACATCACCAGAGTCCGAATTGACCAAAGTGTGTCATATAAGGAAGCTAAATCCATTTTTGAGAACAAAAATGGTCCTTCCTTTGCTAGTAAGCTTCAAGAAAGACTAGTCAAAATCCAGAATACTGGTTGTTCTCAATGCAAATGCAACTGCAATCAGGCTAAGCAAACTTCTTCAGAAAAAGCAGTTCCAACCCCGTCCAGTAATCCACAGGAATCGGAACTCAGCACCTCCTCGTCAGATTCAGAATCCGACCCAGAAATTTCTATGGAAATCGAAACTACCCCCTCCAACAAGAGGAAAAATACAAACAAAAGGTCAACCTCAGATGAATTCAAATCATCAGAAGAGGAAATTTTTAGAGGAAAAGAATCCAATAGGAAGAAATCCAAAAACCAAAAATATAACTCAACCCAACCAGCCAACGAATCCAAACCATCCACTTCCTTCCAACCATCCACTTCCCCCCAACCATCCACTTCATTCCAACCAACCACCGCATCCAAAACTAAAACCTCCAACCAATCCAACCATTCAAACAAACCCACCAAACCTGGCAACAAATCAATTGCCAAAGCTTCCAAAAATGATCCTAGACTGAAGAACAAATCCAGCAAATCTACCCATTCCTAATCTCAAGTCTTCTGATGAGGAAAACAAGCAAACCAAAGAAGTCCAACGGAAACGGACAAGGAACGAACAAACAAATCAAATAAATGAAAGAAACAACACACACACACCAACAATAAACACCCACATAACAACAATCAACAATCACATGCTAACACTCTATACCACTCCACTCCAAATAAAAATAACACTAACACAAATAACACACACACCAGGAAAGTTTCCAGCCCTCCAAAGGGTAATAATAAAAACAAATAAATTATTCCTTCTATTACATAATTTTAACCTTTGATCTGCAGCATTTTTATATCTATCAATATTATTTTAGTTAAACCGAACGGCCCGGAGTTGCCATCCACCTTATTTTTGAGGGAGGTAGGATGGACGGCGGCTCCAGCCCTCGATCTCTTGATACTATTTACCATACTTTTCATAAAATAATTCATAAATCGAAAGACCTGGAGTCACCTTCCGCCTTATTTAAGAGGGATGGGACGGAGGGCGGTCTTCAGGCTTTCACTTATTCATATTATATTTAATCTGATTAATTCTTTAAATAACTTTCAAAATCGTAGGACCGGAAACCGACTCTCACCTTATTTTGGAGATGGTAGGGTGAGCGGCGGTTCCTAGTCTAATATTATATTTTCTCTAAAGGCCGGGAGTTGTCCTCCATTTCACTCAGTGGGAGTGATGGCGAAGACTCACGGTTGCAGACACCATAAGGACAGCACTATCGGACGACGCCGTCGAGCAAAAAAGGACCATCGAGTTCCTAAAGGATACAGGTTTATTCGATCAGATCTAATGTCAAATTACTAAATCTACCTATACTGATAAAACTACGTTTGTTTTCTCTTCTAATTTCAGCAAAAGATGAGCAGGTTTTTTACGCCCTTTTTAGAAGCGAGCTCGTCAAGCACACTAAAAGGGGCTTTTTCCCTGCTCCATTTGTTTGGTTGTGTTTTTGGCCCCAGAGCCGTGTAGGGTGCGGCGTTGCGACATACATCCATAGCGGTTACTAGGACTGAGTCGAGCGAGAATAACGAATTTTGCAATAGTTTTTCTTAGTTTTCCTTTAGTTAAATTTCCCGCCCTCAAGGGCAAGAGACGAATGAACTCTCAGAGTTTAAAGTCTCTCTAATTCATTACCATTACCATTACCATTTTATTTTCTTCACCTACGTGAATACCTACCTATCTACCTGAAAAATGGATTAGTTTACTGTTTACTCTTTATGAATATGTTAATGGTTCTGAAAAGAACCTTTGGTGTTGTGTTTTTGTTATCACTCGATATTCCCATCTTGTTCGGCTAAACCTTCCTGTTTAGCGATTTTTTGTCACTCGCCACAGCTTTCACAGTTGGAAAATTTCTTCCCATCCAGCTTGTGACATATTTTACAGTAAATTACATTCAATGGCACGTCGCATTACCACCACTCAGTGCCGGATTGGAGGTAATTTTAACCTGTAATTGAACATTTGCGATGACAGTGGTACAGTGTCGACTTTCAATGTGGGATCATAATTTGGATCTCTATGTTTACAAAAATGTCCAACTAAATAAGTCACATTACATGTCCGTCCAATTAGCTAAATGTCGAACTAATTGTAGATTACTGTACTATCAATCTGGAAACAATTTAAGAATTGGTGAAAATTGAATAATCAGGAAAGTCCCCAACTATCAATAAGCTCAGAACAACTGCCAAATTCACATACTCATCAAATCCTGGCAAACAAATTATGAAAACATCAATTTGTGTTTTATTATTATTTTGGATAATGTTTTAGAAAGCATTGAACTTTATTTCCTAAACTCTTTTATGGAAGGTTTAATGGCCCTGAAAAGCGCCTTGTTTTATGGAATGGTTCCAATTAAGAAAACTTAGTACTCGTGGTTTTGAAAAAAACCATTTCGAACGCCCTCGATGCCGCCTTGTTCTAGATTTGCCACCAAAGCAGTTTGTATAAAGAACAAACTTTTTTCTTCTGCTACCTGATGCCGTTTTGCGATTGCGTTTGCCACTCGCCATTCGCTGCAACTGCCTGTTGTCTTGATATCCGCCGAACCGAATGTGGTATGTTCCGAATGCAGGTTTTCTTATCGTCGCGAGCAGCTTTGCCAGCCAACTCGATCACTCCGGCGGCCGAAACTATATAACGCCGGCTAGGTGGACTGGTACACAGGTACTAACGCGCTCGACCTAGCTACCTTTTCCGGTGCAATTGGCGGATACACCTACGGGAAATTGCAGACCACCACGGTTCGAGCGGGATTTTGCCTTTCCCTTCACTTTTCCTCCTTTGCCATATCCAACCATGACTGCTTGTGTTGGTTTGTTGATGTGAGGTGATGCGAAACGATGTGGTGTACGGTTCGGATGAGAATGATCGTTACGGCAGCGGAGAGGGGATTTTTAAGCTGACTGGCTGGCTCGAGAATTACGCATGTGTGAGACTGCGACCAATGTTTCGTTAATTTTTTTCTTTTTCCTTTCCAATCGTGCTTCATTCTATTTCGCTGCTGCTCTGGTTGCCCGTTTTGGTCGGTACGATTTGAGGAGCACAAAATGGACCAATCAAAAATGGGCACATAGTGTATATGGACAATGCTTGATATTTCACAATTATTCAATTATTTATCTCAAGAAAAATGAAATGTTATTCGTTATGATAGATGCGTAGATATATTTCCTATCAATTGATGCAAAAACCTTTGCGATCTATTGAGAAATGCTCGAGTTATAAGCGTTCCAAATCTTGCATTTTTTCCTACTTGTTCAGTGCCTAGATTTCCATTTCACCCCCTATATCTTCCGGTTAGACGTAGTCCTACGTCAAAAGATCGTAAGTGGCTTATTTATCGATCTTAAAAAAGCTTTTGATACTTTAGATCATGAAATTTTGCTGAAAAAACATTAAATTTATTTCATTATTTCAAGTTTTTTCAGCAAAATTGAAATGAAATAATGATTTGATGAAAAGCTACCTATCTGCTCGAAAACAATTCGTTATGTTTAATGGTGTTCGCAGTGACTTACGTCCAATTGGCATGGGAGTTCCTCAAGGAAGTAACATAGGCCCTTTACTCTTTTTGATTTTCATCAAAGATTTAGAGACGGCGCCAGTGGTTGTGTGGTTAGCGTAACAGCCTCACAATCCGATCGGCCTGGGTTCAATCCCAGCTGGCGTCTTTGGGATTTTCTGAGGTGAAAAATCTCTGGTTACGTCTTCCTTCGGAAGGGAAGTAAAAGAAGTTGGCCCGGCTCATGAGTTGTTGAGTCTGATAGGTAGGAACAGGTGGAGTCACCTCCCTGATGTCGGTGATTGGCACTAAAGTGGCGGAAATAGGCCGACGAAAAATAAGAGAAGATAAAAAAAAAGATTTAGAAAATTTAAAACTTCATGGTATACCGAGACTTTTTGCAGATGATTCAGCTTTATTTTAACCCTCGTCCTAATGTTGAATCCATTGTAGCAGATATGGAATCAGATCTAGCGGCTCTCATGGAATATTTTAGTGGTAATTATTTCACACTGAACCTTACAAAAACAAAATATATGGTTTTTTATTTGCCACCCGAGAAAATCTGTCAACATCTCGATCCGTCTATCAGGAACTTGTCAATTGAGAAGGTCACATCTTTGTATTATTTAGGGCTACACTTAGATTTATGTCTTTCATGGGACACTCCTATAAACATTTATCGAGAAAAGTTTCAACTCTATGTGGTCTCATGAAAAGAATACGTTGTTTTGTGCCTAAAGAAGCGCTGCTGCGTTTTTATTTCGCATGTATTCATTCCATTCTCCAATAATTAATCGCTGCCAAATCAAAACTAAAAAAAATCCAAACACTTCAGAACAGATGTGTGAAAGTAATCTTTAATCTACCGTTCCGATATCCGACAATTTCTACACTAGTTTATACCACAGAATTATTCCTATTTTAGGATTGTGTGATACTCAAACAATTATGTTTGTACATAATACATTGCATAATCGTAATTTCCATCATAACATAAATTTTTCAACTCGAGTGAACCTTCCGAATGCGAGAAATGAGTTAACAAGAAGTAGAGCATACACAAACTTGGGTTTCACGCGCATTATAAGCTACGGTCCATTAAAATTCAATTTACTTCCCAATGATTTGAAATCAATAACCAATAACAATATTTTGAAAAGTAAGCTGAAACATCATATAATCAGGAACGTAAATGAATACATTCTTTAAATGTGCCAACCAATTTAGAATTTAGACTGTACCATTCTGATTTTTTTTAATTGTTATTTTTTTTATTGTTATAAATTTTTATATTAATTCAAAATAGTCTCCAAAGTCATAAAAGTTTTTTTTATTAAATCGTTTATTTTTACAGGCTCAGTTACATAAGTTTAAAGGAGCCAAACTCCTATCTGTATTGTTACAAGTATACATAAATATTTTTCATTAATTCTAATGTTAATGAATTAGAGAACCGATTACTCGCGGTTTGCTCGAGCTTAGAAGGGTGACATTTTTTTTCAGGAAAAGGAAGGGATATAAGGATATGTTGTAAGTCATAAATGTTATCAGCGTTTTGTTTTAATTTTTTGTTTCCTATCTTAAGTGAATCCCTTCAAAGGAACTAAGTTCCACTGGGATTTCACTCCGTTTAGTTTATTAGTTAGTAGTTCACACTCCGCGTTTTCCTAAATTACTCTTTTTTTTTCTTTATCTGTTAGTAAGTGTCCACTACCAGTGGGCTCCCTATGAGCCTATTGGTGTGAGGGTCAGTGGAGGGTAGAATAAAAAAAATTAAAAAAAAATGAAAACAAAAATTATATGTTTGTTTCAACAACTTTTAAACCAGCCTTGTATAACATATAAATGAGACATAGTTCAACTAATTATTGGCGCGTTTATAAAATCAATTCATTAATGCGAAAAATTAACTTATGTTTAAAACAGGTTCGTCACTTAAATTTGAGTCTTTCGATATAGATCCACGAAATAGAATAATATCCATTATTATCCTAAAACCGATTGTACGTTTAACATAGTTGAAATTGTTAGAATCGAACGAAATGACATATTGTGTCAAACTAGCAAAACAAAGACCATAAAGTCACGCACAATCACAGCATACAACGGTTCAAGACCCGCATTCTCCACAAAACAATTTCAGCAACATCTTCTCGTTCACGGTTTCTCTCCACAGAGACCACACATCTGTACACAAACACCATACTATAATGTAGCAACATAAAAGCATCGCAACATCACCACCACCGCCACCTCCGTCGATGTCTTGATTCCACACTTTGAAACTGTTGTTTTTCGCTTCTTTTTCGCTGCCTTTCTTTCTTCGGGCTGTTCTTTGCTCTCTAACAATATACATTTTTTCCCATCGGCACCTCGCATCAAGCCTCCTTCCTCCACCACCTGGGTTCTTTTGACTCTTGGCTCTCCTGCTCATGTTGGCCGTCCTCCTTTTGGTCTGGTTCCACAAAACAGCTCGCTCGCTCACCTCACCAGCCTGGCTCTCTCGCGATCTGGCCGAGGTTCGACACCGCCGCTCCGGTGATTATCTGCAGTGCCTAGCACACTAGCACATAAACAGTACCCTCGGACCACGGTCAGGTCGCCAGCGATCACGACTTCCAATATCCAGTCAGTATACGTCTAACGTCTTCAGTGTCAAGGTCTCTTGGGTCTTTCTCTCCGAAGAAGTTGCGCATAGCAGTCCGAGCCCTGGTCTGTTCCAGTTCGGTCCTACCGAGCTTCCTCGACAGTGCAGGGTATAGTTGGAGTTCTTGAACTTGACTTTAGCGTTTGCATCGCAGCGGCTTGTGTCCGTAGTTTCTGCACTTGGTGACTGAATAGTTACAACACGGTGAAGCAGCAAACAAGTTTGTGAGCAGCTAGTGATTTCGAGGACTCGACAGGACCGTATATCCTAAACGACGATAGCCGTAATCAGTTCGGTGATTGATAAAGTGATTCCTCGGCAGAAGTCTCATGGTCAAAGTGAGTTTACTTTATTTCATAATAATTTCCGTTCTGTTCGACGTAAGTGATTGCGATAAGGGTCAAGGAACAAGTTGAAGATCGGCCAGTGGGCGAAAAAATTGTGTAATTATTCGACCCAAGAAAAATACAAGTTCAAGATTGGTTGGAAGAAAAAAAATCACCAGACCCAAATCAGTGTGGTGGCGAAAGAAAAGATGCAAAATAACTTTCAAGTGGAAATAACTGTGAACTAAATTAAAAAGCTGCGTTCGGCCCGACCGCGATCGGATTTGGAGAAGGGGGACACAGCGGAGACGGTGGCCTTTGGTCGGCGCTTTCGATCCATTGGCAGCTCCAACCATCCAATTGGTCGGTGCTGCGGCTGAGCATATTATAGTGACTGGGATGTGTGATGATGAAGCTTGGACATAAGTGAGCTTAAAGTAAAGGGAACATAAAATCATCCAGAAACAAGTTCGAATATCGTGTCATCTGAGAGAAAAAAGAAAAAAAAACCGACGTTGACTTTCTTCCTCCTTTTTGTCGGGATGATTGGATGATCTTTGTTATTCATAATATATATTTGTTTCGCTTTATAACACGAACGGAAGGTGGATGCTGTGTGGAGTGCAGTGGCAAAGAGACAGTTTTTGCAGGAGATGATAGTGGAACAACAAATCAGCTATGAGAATGGACTTGAATGAATGTTTTGTTCCCTAGGGGTATATTAAATCGCTGTGGTGATAATTTCGTGATATGATGCTTTATGCTCTCTTGGGGTGGTGATCGGACGCAATGTTTTTTTCTTGGTAGATTTTTTCAGAATGTAGTGGGGTGAAAGGAGTGAAATAAAGTGCAACAGTCACTTGAAAGTAATCATTAAATGTGTTCAAGTGCATGTTGTAGCTTTCGAGCGGAACGTGAATATTTGAATACAGTTACTGGACAGTTAATGTAGCTGTACATTACTGATTGTTGAATTTTTGGGTCTGATTGGATATCTTGGGCTGCGGAATATATGAGATTAAAAATATTTGAATAATCGTTTTATACCCAAAAGTGTGGGTTAAGTGTGGGAGCCTAAAGGAGTTTTTTTTATAAAACTTTACAAAACTTGTTTTTTTTGGAATGGAGCTCAATTTCATCTAGCGTTCCCGTTTTTATGGTGTTAATAATTCTTCATTGTGAGTTTCTAGAAAATGGAAAGATCACAAAGAATCATTTTCGACGAATACATAATAATTACAATGGCTAAATTGTCTTTGGCTAAAAAGTTCACGAACAAACAGTGCACTGGAGCATTGTGTACCGAAGCAAGGGCCAAAGCCAAATGATATTTCGACATTTTGGAAATCCTTTCTGAAGGTGATTTGAATATATTCATATTCATTTTATGTACTTTTTCACATTATCATTGTTTTTGTGAAAGTGAAATCTGAGTCTATTTGTTATTGTTGGCAACAACATTGAACACAAGAGTTCAAATAAAAGTTCTATCTAAGAAAACAATTCTGGTTATTCATACTTTGAATAACCTTCATTCAATCATGGCATCACAATTAGTGTTAGTTAGTGTGATTTTTATTATCTATTTTCGAAAAAAAATCCGTATGTCTAGAGGTGAAAAATCAGTGAAATTTTCTGGAACAATTTTGTACAGATGACCTTTGGTCATAAAAAACAGATGGCTTCTGTTTTCTTAGACATTAAAGGGGCGTTTGACTCAGTATCTATAAGAATTGTATCCGATAAACTTCCCAACCATGGATTTTCACCAATTTTAAACAATTTTAAACGTTTCTAGGACTAGCTACATAAGTCTCCCTCAAGGTTTTTGCTTAATTTCTCTTCTGTATAATTTCTATATTAATGATATAGATGATCATCTTGCAGATGAATGTACTTTGAGGCAACTGACAGATGATAGTGTTGTATCCATATCAGTTACTAGAACTATTGATTTGCAAAGACCGCTGCAAATTTCCTTAAATAATTTATCTAAATGGGCTGTGAAGCTAGGTATTGAATTCTCAGCTGAGAAAACAGAAATGGTTGTATTTTCTAGGAAGCACCAACCTCCCGAACTTCTGCTTCAATTGTTCAACAAAACCATCGTTCAATCCACAAGCTTCAAATATCTTGGAGTTTGGTTTGATGCTAAATGTACATGGGGAACACATATTGCGTATCTGAATAAAAAATGTCAACAGAGAACAAATTTTCTCCGGACAGTTACTGGAACATGGTGGGGTGCTCATCCAGAAGACCTAATACGGTTGTACAAAACTACAATACTGTCAGTCATGGAATATGGTTCGTTTTGTTTCCGTTCTGCTGCTGAAACCCACATCATTAAACTGGAGAGGATACAGCATCGTTGCTTGCGTTTAGTCTTAGGGTGCATGCAATCAACACACAACATGAGCCTTGAAGTCTTGGCAGGTGTTTTACCATTGCAGGTTCGATTTTGGGAACTGTCCTATCGCTTTTTAATCCGAAGCGAAATCATGAACCCATTAGTAATTGAGAATTATAAGAAGCTTCTCGAATTGAACCAATGTTCGAGATCCATGGATCTGTACTCTCATTACATTTCTCAAGAAATAAAACCTTCAGCAGACATCTTCAATAATGTTAGCTTTCCGAACTTTTGCAGATCTTCCGTTGATTTCGATCTTTCTATGAAGGACGAAACTCGAGACATTTCAGATCATCTTCGATCATCGTTAATCCCTAATATTTTCGCTTCAAAATATAACCATATCAATTCTTCAAGAATGTTTTTCACTGATGGTTCAAGAATCAAAGGATCCACTGGTTTTGGTATCTTTAATGAACATTACACTAGCTTTCATAAACTTGAAGACCCTTGTTCAGTGTATGTTGCCGAACTGGCTGCAATATATCATGCAATTAAGTCCATTGAGTCCTGATCACTATTTTATTTTCTCGAATAGTCTTAGCAGTATACAAGTCATTCAATCCTTGAAACAACAGACGAAAGCATCATATTTTCTTCTCGAAATTAGAAATGCATTGAATCCTCTTGTTGATAAAAGTATTCGAATCACTTTCATTTGGATTTCTTCCCATTGCTCTATTCCTGGTAATGAGAAAGCGGATACACTCGCAAAGATGGGTAGTATGCAGGGCACAGTTTTAGAAAGACAAATAGCGTATCGGGAATTCTTCTCCATTTCCCGACAGCAGTCACTCACCAATGGAACAGAGATGAGCTTGGGAGATGGCTATACTCTATTATCCCCAAAGTTTCAACGAAGGCCTGGTTTAAAGGGTTAGATCTTGACAGAAATTATACTAGAACTATGTCCAGATTGATGTCCAATCATTCCGCGCTAAATGCGCATCTCTTCCGCATAGGTTTTGCTACTAACAATTTATGCAATTGTGGTCAAGGATATCGTGACGTCGAGCACGTTGTTTGGTCATGTAATGAATTTTGCAATGAAAGAATAAAACTGGTTGCCGATTTAGAGGCTCAAGGAGTACACTCACGCATGCCAGTTCGCGCTACTCGCGACCCTAATTTTATGTTCCCCATATATGTCTTCCTAAGAAGCGCTAATGTTATTATTAAGGTCGCATCTCCTACTTCCACTGGCAATTCTCCCTTCCTTTCCTATTACACAAGCAGAACTTAGTACCCGTTGAGATAAATTTTGTACAGAATAAAACTTGTGATAATGATTAATAAAAATTATCTGTGGCCAATTCTGTTGCATCGACTTGTATCGACAAACCCACTTATATATACTAGTTCATGATGTCTTAGCGGGTCTAAATCTTAATCTTGTGTTCTTAATATATATCTTCTTTAGAAATACAAATGTTCGGAGAAGTGAAGGGGGTGACTTAACTTCCCCAAATTCACTCGGCAATTCTTCTTTGGCTACTGACACCGGAATCTTCCTTCCACTTTCATTCATCCAATTCATCCAATTTGGAGTATTGAATAGTTAAATTTACGAATTTCTGCATTTACGAAGAATTTAATTCGGAAACAATTTTTCCGCCATCTTGAAATTGGATTTTTCATTATCTGCTATGTTCTACTAGTCGAGAACTTTCTTTTGATACATTTTTGGGAATTTTTCATAAATAACTGTGTTCTACTAGTGAAGCCTTTTCATTTGATACCCATATTGATGGGGTTCTGAGAGAATATGTAATCCGCCATTTTGTAGTGTCCGCCATCTTGGAGTTGCATTTTTCATAAATAACTGCATTCTACTAGTCAATCCCTTTCTTTTGATACCCATATTAGCTATTCAATATAGAATTATTATACAAATTATTCAAAATTTCCGAAAATCAAAAATAAAATACTCCGGATAATCGAGTCTAAAATTCCGGATAATCGAATCCAGGATAATCGAGTCCGACCTGTACTACCAAACAAGCAGGTGACCACTTTGCGCCCACTACCCCTACTTCGTGATGGTAAGCAAACCAAGCTATGATCACTCGGATGTGCTTGATCGCACTCTTTGTAGCACAACTAATTTAAAACAACAAGTGTGTCAGCCCCATCCTGTTTTCTAAAGAAACAAAGAACATGCAAAAAAAAGGGGAAACAGCAATTTTTGACGCGACGCGATTTTATTGAATCTTGGTAGGGGTAAAGGGGGGAATTTGGACCACCTAAGCAAATCGCCTAATATTTCCAAACCAATACGGTCTAAATAAAAGACGGGTGGGTAATGTCGGGGACATAACCGGAGTGACGTAGGACTATACAAAGGGGACAGCTTTTGTTAAATATATATTTTAAATATATTGTTTTATTTTCTTCTGCTACGTGAATACCTACCTATCTACCTGAAAAATGGATTAGTTTACTGTTTACTCTTCATGAACATGTTGGGGGTTCTGAAAAGAACCTTTGTTGTTGTGTTTTTGCGTTTTTTTTTACAAACTTTCTCAATTTTTTCTCGCTGTCTTATAGTTAATTCTTGATTTTTTTTCCGAAGGCTTTGTACTTATTAAATCTTCAACGCCGGGCATCTTTCGACGTATGCACATATCTTACAATCAAAATGATGGCTGTGATAGGGGATGCATAGGTGGTCATCAGCTCATTCACTATCATATATTTCACTATTGAGCACATTACCATACCTTAAACTGTTACCGTGTTTCGGAGACGAATGAATTGTAAGATTTGTAGGTTCCGCAAACAAAGTAAATAAAAATGAAAAAAAACTGAGGATTTGGAGACGAACTCTACGATCTGTCGAGAAATAAACGAGCTATAAGCGTTCTGAAAAACCAACCGTAAATACATGGACGAATGACCTTCGGATTAAAGCCCTTTAAAATAAGAACAGAGCAGCAGGAAATACATAGAGGCGAATGAACTGCAAAGTTCAAAGCCTCTTAAAAACAAAAAAAGAAGAATAAGGAAATACATAGCTCATCATGTTGCTCCTTAGTTATTTTTCTATACAATGCAGATGTAACGTCATTCATTTTTCAACATCAGTTATCAACCAAAGAAAGCAGTTCTTGCTACCGAGAAAATTCGTTAATGCCATCCTGCATACAATGTGTTGTAATTTGAAGCCATTTTTAATTCGGAAACCATGCATGGGTTTGTGGAAACTGAATGATCAATTTAAAAGACCCTAACCACCAATAAGCTCAAAATCAAGCATAAACAAAATAAATCAGTTTATATTATATGTCATATTATGTCTCTTTAGAATGCATTGGTATTGTGAAAAACTTTCAATAACTCTTCTTTGAAAGGTTTAATGGCCCTGAAAAGCGCATTACAGGTCCGTCCAATTAGCTGAATGTCGAGCTAAATGTAAATTACTGTACTTTCAATCTAGAAGCAATTTAAAAATTAATGAATATTGAATAATCGGGAAAGTCCCCAACCATAAATAAGCTCAGAACAACTGCCAAATTCACACACTCATCATATACTGGCAAACAAATTATGAAAAAATCAATTTGTGTTTTATTATTATTTTGGATATTATTTTAGAAAGCATTGAACTGTATTTCGTAAACTCTTTTTTGAAAGGTTTAATGGCCCTGATAAGCGCCGTGTTTAATGGAACTTTAGAAAACTTAGTACTCGTGGTTTTGAAAAAAACCATTTCGAACGCCCTCGATGCCGCCTTATTCTGGATTTGCCACCAAAGAACAAACTATTTTCTTCTGCTACCAGCTGCCGTTTTGCGATTGCGTTTGCCACTCGCTGCAACTGCCTGTTGTTGTCTTGATGTCCACCGAACCGAATGTGTTCTGTTCTGAATGCAGGTTTTCTTATCGTCGCGAGCAGCTTTACCAGGACTGGTACACTGGTACTAACGCGCTCGGCCTAGCTACCCTTGCGGGGAACTCCAGATCAACACGGTTCGCGCGGGATTTTGCCTTTCCCTTCACTTTTCCTCCTTTACCATGACCAGACATGGCTGCTTGGGTTGGTTTGTTGATGTGTTGTGATGCGAACCGATGTGGTGTACGGTTTGAATGAGAATGATCGTTGCGGCAGCGGAGCGAGGATTTTTAAGCTGACTGGCTGGCTCGAGAATTACGCATGTGTGAGACTGCGACCAATGTTTCGTTCATTTTTTTCTTTTCCCTTTCCAATCGTGCTTCATTCTATTTCGCTGCTGCTCTGGTTGCCCGTTTTGGTCGGTACGATTTGAGGAGCACAAAATGGACCAATCAAAAATGGGCATATAGTGCATTTTGACAATGCTTGATAATTCACAATTATTCAATTATTTATCTCAAGAAAAATGAAATGTTATTCGTTATGATAGATGCGTAGATATATTTCCTATCAATTGATGCAAAAACCATTGCGATCTATTGAGAAATGCTCGAGTTATAAGCGTTCCAAATCTTG
Organism: Toxorhynchites rutilus septentrionalis; assembly: GCF_029784135.1. Lineage (NCBI taxonomy): Eukaryota > Metazoa > Arthropoda > Insecta > Diptera > Culicidae > Toxorhynchites > Toxorhynchites rutilus. The sequence continues at coordinate 45,404,783 of NC_073746.1, read as the reverse complement.
CATTTTTTCCTACTTGTTCAGTGCCTAGATTTCCATTTCACCCCCTATATCTTCCGGTTAGACGTAGTCCTACGTCAAAAAATGTCACATTGTATACTAAGCTACACTTGTTTTCTCACAATCAATAATGTTTAATCATTATATCAATTCCGAATATATCACAAAAAAAAGAGATGATTTTTAGGCATTAAAATTTGAAGCGGGGTGATTTGGACCATCTGTGGGGTGATCTGGTCGAGTGTGTGTACTTATGTTCATGTACAGTATTTTCGAATAATGTTACAATCAGTAACAGTGTTCTGGGATCGATACCAGGTGTCTTGGCCAGATTCCAGACCAGAAAAATTGGATTCAAACCATCTCGAATTTTGCATGGATTTTTTCACTGTTGTTCGAGCATTTTCAAACACTTTCGATGCTTGGTCAAAGAAAATCCGTTCTCGATGGCCTGCGTTGCTCTTTCAAGCTCCTCCTTCTTCCAACGTTGTCTGCCCATCCTCTGTAGGACTGTAGGACCAATTCACCCCACAGAAACGTGTCCATGTCACCCCACACAACAAGCAAAAATTAAAATGCTATTAATTTCATTTATTTTTATCAAATTAACAGTTTCGCAGCATCAAATTGTTCCTCTTCTGTAGGCGGACAGAACTTCTTTGCACAATACACGAAAAGTTTGTTTAATCAGTGGGAAACCACGATCGGAAAATTCACATTTTTTGACAATCAAAGTGCTTTCTGTGTTCATGTTACCATTTCCTTCCACCTGTCGAATTTTACCAAAGTTTTTTGTTTGTTGTTCGTTGTCCGAATTTTACCAAAGTTTTAGTTACATACAGTTCATTAATAGAAGAAGATGACATTATACAAAATCCAAGTTGAGCCGTACTTTTTGAGATAATGGGTTGGTCCAAATCACCCCGTGTTACCCTACTTACAGTGACAGATAAACTCGAATTCGTACACTACCATGCAGATGTTTTTCTCTACTTTTGAAAGTCGAAAACAAGCTTTCGAAACATTCTGTCTGGATAATGAATATACATCGTTTTAAAGCTTATACCTCCAGCTTTTGGAATATTTCATGTACATATTTTTATCTTGATGTGAGTATGTATTGGACATAAATATCTGTAAGAATTAATTTCAGTTTGTCTAAAGAGTTTATGGACTGAGAAAATTTTTTGCTAACCAAATAAATAACGAATTCAATTAACCTTATCAACCAGTCTTCATTTGGATCAAACAACGTTCATGTAGGACCTTTACATACAGATATATATTCTTGTTCGAATGAAAATTTAGCACTTCTTTGATGATGAACAATACAATAAACTATGCGCAATGGTCCGGGAGATGCATTTAAGTGGAAATTAGCATTTAGAGCTCGACAGTTATTCTCTAGACAAAAACTGTCTTCGACAAAGTTGTCACATATGATAGAGCACTCATTTTCATGTTATCAAAAATAGGGTGACCAAAATTGTCGATTAAATAAAAAATATAACTTTCTTATCTCTATAAATAGAGGTAAACATAGTTGGACAATGTTTTAGTCCCAGTTATTTGACACATCTTTGTAGAACAAAGTTTTTTATATCTCTTGAAATAACCGAAGACAGTTTGTATGTATATTTTTCAATATAAAAGTTAGAGCAAAAAACAGTTTTTTTCATGATGACCTTAACGTAACTTGGAAAAAAGGGCGCTACACCTTTTTTTGTTTTTTGCTCTTACTTTTATATTGAAAAATATACATACAAACTGTCTTCGATAGACTTTCAGAATATACAAATACAAACATTTTCCGACGCAGAACGTGTCAATATCTCAACTTCACTCAAAGTTATTGATGTTTCTTCAACAACAAAACAACTCTTCTCAATTGCTTGCCATTCTTTCTGGGGCAAACATAAAAAATGTTTGTTGACGGAATTTGAAAGAACAAGTTTCACTCTATATAATATGTGATTTTCAAAGATATGTTATTATTTGTATTTGAGTAAATTAAAATTGAAATCATGTGTTTTTGAGTAAAAACCCATCAATAACTTTGAGCAGGATCAAGATATTGACGAAGTCTGCGTCGCTAAATGTTGGTATTGATCAGCTCTAAAAGTTGTACAAAGACAATTCTGATGTAGAATTTTGAATATAAAAGTTAGAGTGAAATTTTTCATTGTTAACCTAATGCAACTTAGTTAAGAAACAACTTCGTGGGAGATATTTAGTCTTTAGACAACAACTGTTTTCGACAAAGTTGTTACATATGATACAGCGCTCATTTGTATGTTATCAAAAATAGGGTGACCAAAATTGTCAATGAAATAAAAAATTCGTATTCTTATCTTTATAGAAATCAACATAGTTCGACAATGTTGTTGCCCCAATTATTTTAAACAACTTTGTAGAACAAAGCTTTTTTCTATCTTTTAATATAATCGATTTAGCGCTTTTTTTTCCTAAGTTGCATTAGGGTGACCATGAAAAAGCGGGTTTTTTTACTCTAACTTTTATATTTGAAATTCTACATCAAAACTGTCTTCGTACGACTTTTAGACCTTATCAAGACCAACATTTTACGATGCTGAACTTGTCAATATCTTGACCCTACTCAATGTTATTGATGTTTTTTTACCCAAAAACTCATGATTTCAATTATATTTTACTCAAACACGAAAAATAACATAGTTTTCAGAATAACACATCATGTAGAGTGAACTATGCTCTTTCAAATTCTGTCAATAAACTTTGTTTGTGTTTGCCCCAGAAAGAATGGCAAGCAATTGGAGAGAACGTGTTTTTTGGGAAGAAACATCAATAACTTTGAGAAAAGTTGAGATATTGAAAAGTTCTGCATCGGAAAATGTTTGTATTAGTATGTTCTAAAAGTCTTTCGAAGACAGTTTGTATGTAGAATTTGAAATATAAAAGCTAGAGCAAAAAACAGTTTTTTTATGGAGACTCTAATGCAATTTAGAAAAAAAGGCGCTATGTCGGTTATTTCAAGAGATAGAAGAAAACCTTGTTCTACAAAGATGTCTCAAATATTTGGGACTACAACATTGTTCAACTATGTTTACCTCTATCTATAGAGATAAGAAAGTTATATTTTTTATTTCATCGACAATTTTGGTCACCCTATTATTGATAACATGAAAATGAGCGCTCTATTATATGTAACAACTTTGTCGAAGACAGTTTTTGTCTAGAGAATGACTGTCGTGCCCTAAATGCTAATTTCCACTTCAATGCATCCTCTGGACCATTGTGCAATGGGTGCAAACCGAAAGGTAGATTTGAAAACATAAATAAATTCTGTACAAGTTTTAATTCGTTGCTTTGATGAAAACAAATTCATTTAAATTTTTGTATTAATTTAAAAAAAGTTCCGCGAACGAAGTTTTTGTAGTTTTTTGAAAATTATTTGTAATTTTGCAAATATAGGCCGGACTCGATTATACAGTTTTGATGTTGATGTTGAGTGTTGATTTTTTTTTACTCCGGATAATCGAATCATAAAAAAGGTGAGGGGTTAATATTTTGAAAAATCGAAAAAAAAACATCACCATGTTATACCTCATAGACCAAAATATAATATCAATATAAGTGAACCGGAAGCCACTATCTCTTTTTCCAAAATGACATCGGAATACGATATTCGACTTCCGCTATATAATTCCATCCAATACCCATATCGTAGGGGTTTTATATGATTGCTGGTCATTTATAGCCAGTATCATTGAACCGGAAATCAAAACAAGATTATGTTCGTTTTTCGCTCGTCTGTTATTGTCACCCATTGCCCATATAATTGGGGTGTATGCCATTTCTGGCCAATCGATTCATAAAATATAGCTAGAGTTATATCATACATTCCATAGCCGAAGTCTCTAAAAACAAGAATTTTGTATAATAAATGGCTATCCTTTGCCATTAATCGATTTCACTCTCAATCAGTTGACGTTGAATTTTATGCTTTGATTTTCACTAACACGCAATGATATTCAATTTCGACGTTACGAATATCATGGCGAAAATGAATATGCAAATGGAAAATGAACTTCATGGCAAGCTAATGATGATGTTCATTGCACTGGTGTTCATTGACAGTGTTGTTCCATATTTATCGACTCTCGCTTGAGCAGTAGGTTATCAATACAAGGCAGGCTGAAATTCGCCGTATTTGAATGCCGTGAACGTGAATATTTTCGACACTGCTGCAGTATACACAAGAAAATCATTGCAAATCATACTTATTTTACGTTTACCCAGAGATTTTCTTTTGACTTAGGACTACGTCTAACCGGAAGATATAGGGGGTGAAATGGAAATCTAGGCACTGAACAAGTAGGAAAACATGCAAGATTTGGAACGCTTATAACTCGAGCATTTCTCAATAGATCGCAAAGGTTTTTGCATCAATTGATAGGAAATATATCTACGCATCTATCATAACGAATAACATTTCATTTTTCTTGAGATAAATAATTGAATAATTGTGAAATATCAAGCATTGTCCAAATGCACTATGTGCCCATTTATGATTGGTCCATTTTGTGCTCCTCAAATCGTACCGACCAAAACGGGCAACCAGAGCAGCAGCGAAATAGAATGAAGCACGATTGGAAAGGAAAAAGAAAAAATATGAACGAAACATTGGTCGCAGTCTCACACATTCGTAATTCTCGAGCCAGCCAGTCAGCTTAAAAATCCCCGCTCCGCTGCCGTAACGATCATTCTCATTCAAACCGTACACCACATCAGTTCGCATCACAACACATCAACAAACCAACCCTAGCAGCCATGTGTGGACATGGCAAAGGAGGAAAAGTGAAGGGAAAGGCAAAATCTCGCTCGAACCGTGTTGGTGTGGAGTTCCCCACAAGGGTAGCTAGACCGAGCGCGTTAGTACCAGTGCACCAGTCCACCTAGCCGGCGTTATATAGTTTCGGCCGCCGAAGTGATCGAGTTAGCTGGCAAAGCTGCTCGCGACGATAAGAAAACCCGCATTCGGAACAGGACACATTCGGTTCGGTGGACATCGAGATAACAACAGGCAGTTGCAGCGAGTGGCGAGTGGCAAACGCAATCGCAAAACGGCATGAGGTAGCAGAAGAAAAAAGTTTGTTCTTTATACAAACTGCTTTGGTGGCAAATCCAGAACAAGGCGGCATCGAGGGCGTTCGAAATGATTTTTTCAAAATCACGAGTACTAAGTTTTCTAAATTGGAACCATTCCATAAAACAAGGCGCTTTTCAGGGTCATTAAACCTTCAAAAAAAGAGTTTAGGAAATACAGTTCAATGCTTTCAAAACATTATCCAAAATAATAATAAAACATGATGTTTTCATAATTTGTTTGCCAGGATCTGATGAGTATGTGAATTTGGCAGTTGTTCTGAGCTTATTGATAGTTGCGGACTTTCCTGATTATTCAATTTTCACCAATTCTTAAATTGTTTCCAGATTGAAAGTACATTAATTTACAATTAGTTCGACATTTAGCTAATTGGACGGACATGTAATGTGACTTATTTAGTTGGACATTTTTGTATTATGACCCCACATTGAAAGTCGACACTGTACCACTGTCATCGCAAATGTTCACTTACAGGTTAAAATCGCCTCCAATGCGACACTGAGTGTTTCTCTGGCACGTCGCATTAAATGTAATTTACTTTACAACATGTCTCAAAACTGGATGGGAAGAAATTTTCCAACTGTGAAAGCTGTGGCGAGTGGCAAACGCAATAGCTAAACAGGAAGGTTTAACCGAACAAGATGGGGATATCGAGAGATAACAAAACAATAAACTCTTTAGATTGAAGATAATTTTGTGATCCTGAAAATGACCCCTTTTTAGCCTGCATGTGAATCCAACGAGCGAACAAATCGTAATGAATGTATTTTTTCTTCTTCTTCTTCTTTGTTATTAAGAGGCTTTAAACTTTGCAGTTCATTCGCCTCTAATGTATTTTTTTGCCATCGCTGCCTTTTAGTGCTCATTCGTTCGTCTCGTTGGACTCGCCCCTCTGGCTGAGTCTGCCGATTTGTCTCTATCCTGTGAGTGTGTACCGCTAGAGTATAAAACACGCGGACCCCAAAAAAATATCTTATTTTTATTCAAATTGTAAACCCGTGTAGTTGTACGGCATCGGCATCGTGGACGTAACAAAGGAGGACAAGTTAAGGGAAAGGCAAAGTCCCACTCGAACCGTGCAGGTGTGCAGTTCCTCGTAGGTGTATCCGCCAGTTGCTCAGCAAGGGTAGCTAGGCCGAGCGCGTTAGTACCAGTGCACCAGTTCACCTAGCCGGCGTTATATAGTTTCGGCCGCCGAAATGATCGAGTTGGCTGGTAAAGCTGCTCGCGACGATAAAAAAAATCCACATTCAGAACACAACACATCAAGACAACAACAGGCAGTTGCAGCGAGTGGCGAGTGCCAACGCAATCGCAAAACGGCATCAGGTAGCAGAAGAAAAAAGTTTGTTCTTTATACAATCTGCTTTGGTGGCAAATCCAGAACAAGGCGGCATCGAGGGCGTTCGAAAATGGTTTTTTTCAAAACCACGAGTACTAAGTTTTCTAAATTGGAACCATTCCATAAAACAAGGTGCTTTTCAGGGCCATTAAAACTTCCAAAAAAGAGTTTAGGAAATACAGTTCAATGCTTTCTAAAACAAATGGTCGTGATGGACGTACATGGGGATCAAAGACAATGTAAAGATGTATTCCATGTACGGGGCTAGGTGGTAAGCCTTCATAAAAAAACGCAAAAACACAACGCCAAAGGTTCTTTTCAGAACCACCAACATGTTCATAAAGAGTAAATAGTAAACTAATCCATTTTTCAGGTAGATAGGTAGGTATTCACGTAGGAGAAGAAATAAAACAATATATTTAAAATATATATTTAACAAAAGCTGTCCCCTTTGTATAGTCCTACGTCACTCCGGTTATGTTCCCGACATTACCCACCCGTCTTTTTTTTTATTTTTTTTTTATAATATTTATAATATTTCGGTTGTAAAAGAATACATAATTTTGATTCTGAAGAAATTGACTGCCAAGGACAATGCCGTACACGATGAGGATGTGGAGTATGAGGCCCTGATCGACGATGACATCATAGTCAACATTGTTTTGCATTCTAACACATATTTCTACGATGATGAAAATTCGTGTTGGACTGCCGAGGGTGCGATTGCTTCATCAGTTTTGGAACTACGAACCGACCTTCGTGGACTATATTTCAGATTTGAAACGACGTACACGGATGAATTCCAGTAGATGGAAGAAGATGAATTATTGGATTCTGTTCTTTTCATAGCTGTTGTGAACAATAGTGTTTTGTAAACAGTTTCAATGTATGGATATTGGTATCAAATACATTATGTGTAACGTGTGTAACACTTCCGTGAATATAGTAGGGTTGTTTATGACCCACAGGCGTTACATTTATTATATTTTTAATTTACTTTAATTTAACACTTAGTATTTAACATGCACATTACAGTGCCAATGAATGTATGGGAAACAAAGTGACCTTCGAATTTTCGAAAGGGCACAAAATGGGTACCCTACGCAAAATTTCATCTCAATCGGACTTTATTTAATATTAAATCAATGTATTAATTTAAATTTGGAATTTTCAACGTATATAAATCTATTGTGGATATTCGAAACTAATTGTATGGAACAACCCCTATTCCAGCCCCCTCTTCTATAAAGTATTTAAAAAAAACTATTCAAAATATCTGATAAAAAAAATAAAACTAAAATACTCCGGATAATCGAATTTCAGATGATCGAATCGACTCCGACCAGTACTAGTATTTCGATCTCAGCAGGACTCTCCCAATTAAATGGAGTTAGGCATAGAAGAAGATTTGAAATTCTCCACATTTCAAACCTCTACTTGGAAATGGCTAACTATTATCAATAACAACGGAGCAAACATTTACATGCGTTTTTGAATAAATGCAATTTAACGCGATGCACTACATGTTTTCCCACATTCATCCATGTATACCTATATGAAACCTATCATCAAAGGGCACTTTCGCTTTCCCCATTCGACCCTGCCTGCAAGCTTCCTGATGATTGTTCCGCTATGAATGCAACACGAACGGTGTCACAGGTAATCGGCTGAATCGATTCGCACACATTGCGGCGAGTAACATCAAAGCGCAACCCACTGAATGTAGGCAAATTCCGGGCCGGGCCGAGGGCACTCGATTACCGAGCCGATCGCGACCAACAGACAGGCATAAAATCGTTTCCACCAAGAGAAAGCAGACGGCGACGGAGAAGAAATGAACATGAATCCAGCAGAGAAAAGAATGACCTCATAACGTTTTGAAATGTGAGAGAAGCGAAACGACGACGGAGACGACAACGGTGACAGTGTTGACAACTTGCTGTCGCTGTCCGACACGCTCGCTTCCGAGATACCTCCGTGAAATGGATGGTGGACCATCATGACTAAGCCCGCTGGTAACCTCGATAGAGTGGTTGATTGCTGAAATCAATTCTCATCTTACGGGATAGTAGGTCGGATGAAATGAATAAAAAAAAATATTAATCATTGCCTATCTTCAGCGAAATTATATCTCATTCCTGTCCAGTTGATAGTAGATTGAAATGTGAAACATCACATGGTGATCATTGCAGATAATTTTCATACCTTATAACCGAGAATATTCCATCCCTTTTCATTCGATTCAAGGGTGTTGAAATCACGATTTGAGGTCATATTTCACTGGAATGTCAAAACATGAATTTGATGCAGACCTCCGATTAACGATAATTTCGAATCTTACCAACCATGTGTGCTAGTTTTTTAACCAGACAAAAATAAAACAGAAGAACAATTCCGAAAAAGAATAATAATCTCCATCTCCCGCTTCCTCCTCCTGCTACATCAAGTGGGTGTAGTGGAGAAAAAAAACGAAAGTGTTCTTCAGCGCGACCTTCTCACCAGTTGGACGACCTCGACTTTCCTAGAACCAGAACTTGAGGCCGAAATTGGTTCGAAACCTGTTTGATTGATCAAGAACGTGTTGGTGTGAACAAAGGGGAAGGTGGGAGTTTGATTAACCCAGTCTCGGTCGTTGCTCCGTGGGGAGCCGGAGAAGGAAATCACCCGGCATATTCTACTTAGTCAATTTATTGTTTTCTCCTGGGAGAAATCTTCTTCTTTCGCTCACATGTGTTCCACAATCTTCCCCATATCCAACAACCGCACTATTGTTGAAATTGTCTGTTTTGTGAAAATAAAAACAACGTCAGTCTGACGTCCTTCTCAACCACTAAAAGTGCGACGTGGTAAGCTCCGCCATCAGTACCAGCATCATTTTATCTTTCGCTTTCTCTTCTGGCCTGTGTTTGATCGTTTATTTAGCGATCTGCGGGTGAATACGCCATCGAAACTACGGCTCAACCTGTTTGCTTCAGCTGAAGTACTTAAATGTGTGAAATTGGTTTTTCACACAGTAACCTAAATCTAACATAAACAGGTTAATTTATCGAGAATAATGGCGTTTTTGTGTGCGTTGATTGTCGAATGGTGAAGAATCGATTAAAATGACTTCAATGGCTCTATGAGACGAACCCATAGAGCACTGAACTTCCACTGTTCAAATTTTTAGCATCCAAAAACTCAACATCACGACAGCATACAATGCGTTATGATTCCACACTTTCACCTTCCGCGAGGTAATTACTGAAACTTTTCATTAGCTATGAATGGTTACATTTCCGCCGATTTATGGTGGTTGTATTTACCAAAAACCCCCATCGGCTTCGACAAGTAAATGAGGGTGGGATGGGCTAATGATCTGAAGCTCAAACTACTCAACTACCATTGGAGATTGAGCTTTCCGTGCAGGAGCCAAAACACCGCTAGCAACAAATTTGATCGATCAACTTTGGCATGCAAAATGGAGAGAAAAAAAAAATAAAAACACGCGCACAACAGTGTGATCCTACCTAGCAGGGTTAATTGTATGATTGAAGTGCTAATGCCTTTTCTCTGTTTTAGCTTCGCTACAGGTTTATGACTTCCATACCTAGCTCGGGTGCCTGCGGCCGATAATTGGTTGAATTGAAGCGCACTATTCTAGCCTCCTGGTGCCGTTTCACTCCCAATTCGCAGCATCTCAGCCAGAGAGCTTTTTTTATCTGTTTCGCAGAGGTTAATGTTTCGAAGGGAGGACTGATGGGCAGGCGAAAGCTTCATAATAGCGAATATTTTTCTCTATTTTATTGCCCCCAAGACCCATTCGATGGGTTCGTCGAACGAAACGGGGATCGTTATAAATTCATAATATCCATTCTTCATTCGAAGGGGCAACACTCAATCCAACGGCCTGATGTCAATCTACTGAGTTGATGCTGTCGAAGATGATATTTCGGACGTCTTCAACTCAGTTGTTGAAAGAAGTACTCACGAGGTATGTGATGGATTTGGAATTGATATAGTTCAACGATTCTATGAAATAAAATCAGCTGAAAAGATAGCTCTGACTAGGCTCAAACCTCATTAAGTTATTTCTTTTCGAAAAAAAAGGATACGTATGTGTTTATTTCGCCTTTAGGGTACATACGAGGTCTGTTCAAAAAATATCGCTACTTTCGAATTTACGCGGGTTACGTATATTGGATTCTAGATTTTTTTTGTGGCATTATGTTGGTACTCATGTCACTCAATTCATTTAATTTTTGACAATTGCTTTTCTTACAAGTGTTTTGGTTCATCTTCGATTTTGGCCTATTGCCTATCTCTAGAGAAATCCCTTAGTATTGCTGAAATCGAAAACTTTTTCATGTTTTCTTTGAAAAAAATTGGAGTTGGTTATATATGTGACATAACTGTAAGGTGCACGTAGGACTACCGTTGGCTCACAATCAATAAGCAACAAGCGTTTATCTCTTAGACACTTCATTTTTCGAATAAAGTGATTATCATACTTCGTTTGGTCGGAAATCAATTATTAACGCTCAAAGGAAGAGTCGATTCCTTCTCGGAAATACCTAGCGAAAATAATATCCCCTCTCCAAAACCCGACAATTGGAATCATCGGTCGATAGCGACAATCGTGATCATTCGATAATAGAACTGCTGATTTTACCTAATAATGCGGCTATCACTTTTTTCAGTCCGGCGGCAGAAAGGAAAAGGGATTGGGAGAGAAGAGCATAGTGTCGGCGAGCTGGCGAGACCATTCTCATGCCACTTCGCAATCACAACCAACATTGCCAATGTTCCAATTTAAACAGGATTCTTCCAGTTTTTTCCTCGATCCAAGTAAACAGTTAGATCCTAAAATCTTCCAGTATTTTTTAAATGTTATTCAGTTTTATCCAGTGTTTTTATACTTCAGTTTTATCAATTTTATGAAAAACTAGCTGACCCGGCAAACTTCGTCCCGCCCAAAATTGGTTTTTTGTTTCAAACATTCACGTTTTCTTACTAAGCGCATGTTCATGAGTCCAATCGCAGAACTGTTCATTGACTGATCTTCTAATCGACCCCGTTCCGTTTACCTTCTACTATGAAATTCCTAGTACTTCTACCAAAACTCATCATTATAATATCAGATTATTTTCAGACACAATTCTCGTTCAAGATTTTTCAACCACTTGCAAATCTCATGTTTCTCCGTTACATGGAATAAATGTTTGATACAGAAAATATGATAGAACCCTCCCTTCTTCTCCCCTTAGAGAGGGGGGAGGAGTGTCTATTCACCACAGAAACGTTTCGTGTCCCCTAAAATCTTCACATGCCAAATTTGACTCCATTTACTTGATTAGTTTTCGAGTTAAACAGAAATTTGTTTATCGTTTGTATGACAGCCTACCCTAAGAGAGGGGGAGGAGTGTCGAACCACCATAGAAACATTTATTGAATCCTAAAACCTCCACATGTCAAATTTGGTTTCGTTTGCTTGATTAGTTCTCGAGTTATGCAGAAACTTGTGTTTCATTTGTATGGGAGCCCCCACCCTTAGAGAGGGGGCAGGAGTGTCGAACCACCTTAGAAATGTTTCTTCCCATAAAACCTTCACATGACAAATTTAGTTCCGTTTGCTTGATTAGTTCTTGAATTATGCGGAAATACGCTTATTATACGCTTAAATACGCATACGCTTCATTTGTATGGCAGCCCCCATCCCCCTCAGAGAAACGGAAGGAGTATCCATTTACCATAGAAACGTTTTGTGTCCCCTAAAACCTTTGCATGCCAAATTTGGCATTTTCATACAGGAAATATACGGCATACAGGAAAACCCCTATGGGTAAACTTTTCTCTTATTTAACAGCATACGCAAGCAGCAACGTGCTACACTGTATTTAAATTTATATAAATATCAGATGTTCTAGGTCCTCCAAAGCATTCTGAAGTACAGACCGATTGATCCACCATTTCAACCACGACTGGTCCTATGTTCAATAGCAAGAACTATTGTCTAAAATGGTTCATACAGCCCGTTTGTTATGCTGGCTGTTATGTGATGATCCAAATCATTCTAAAGTTCAAGAGATTGTAGAGTCAATGTGCCCAATTGACTTCAATTAATACAATATAATACCCAAGTAATACTGCTCCCATTTACATTAATGGAATATTAATTTCTCATGGATTTTTAGCTATAAATAGTATAAATATTACGTATGATCTAAACTCTTCCATTTGACGCATGGTTCGTGTTTATTTTGCAAGTCTGCAAACTATGTATATTTTTTCCAAAAAATACTTTCTCGAGCAGGAGGAATTACTTAAGGATACTTTCTCGAGCAGGAGGAATTACTTAAGGATTACAAGCCTGATATAAGAAGTAAAAAACCAAAGAATAAGACCACCAAATTAGAGAAAAATAGCTTTTCAATACCGAAGTTCGATGATTTCAATACAAAAGTAATACTTGAGTAGTATCGTTTTAGTATTGAATGTACTCATTTTAGTATTGGAGTAATATTGTGGGACTATATAAAAAATTATTCCAGAATTGCGCGAATTTCGAAAAACCGTAGAATACATATTCGATACGGGAAAGTGAATTTTCATTTATAGTTTTTAATTTAAAACTGCATATTCCACCTGAAAAGACAATGAGATTTTCGCTTCACAATGACAGAAAACGAAACTCGATACCGTCAACGCGAATTGAATAAATGAACAGCCACAGTGCTACAAGTTTTTTTTTCCTCTTACTCCAAACTCTGATTTCAAGAATAGCAGATTCACAAGCTGAAATAAACCATACAAAAGCGTCAAACCGAGGTTATGTCAGGTGCCGTTTTATTATACATTCTTCATAAGTGCGAAAAAGATGGCGACAAAGATTGCAAAGAAATGTCTAAATTCGCGTTAAAAGAAAAAAGAACAGAGGATTGAGGTTAGATGCATTGATCTATAACCAGAAACCGTATCCCTATGCACCTCAATTAATCACATTGTTGAGCAGTTTTGCGACAATCTTCTATCAGCGTTTTTATGGACATGAAGCAATAAATACGAAATAATTCAAGTTTTACCCAAATAAAACCGTATTTTCTAGATGTTCTAGAGGAAAAGATCCCCAAATATTGTTTCAAAGTAATGTTCGATTGGAGGGAAACGTTATTTCGATCTGTTCGAATAATATGATGAATTAGTCGTTTATTTCTTCACAAAATAAGGCCCATCGATCGATTGTTGCATTCGTCAACAAATGATACTAATACTTCTGCTTTCATTAAACAATATGGTTTCTGTTATATGGTGGAATATCAAACATTTCATTTTCTCCGCTATCAAATCAATAGTCACCAATTATAAACAATCTGTATCGAATTTTCACCCACATTTCGTTTTTCGGTAATGTCTCCGTTCGTTCCGGCTGCAGAACAGAAATGGAGTTGGGAGATAATATCACTTTACAATCACAACTAAATGGATTTCCGAACGGGTGCCAGCTTATATACAGATTTGTGCTATTTCAAAAGCCTGTCCTAGAAACAATGTTTAAGCTATTGAAACAATTAATAATCAATATCAGATAATTAATAAGCATATAACGCGTAGACATTTTATCTTTCGAATGATGTGGCTATCATACCATTTCATTTAGCTGGCAGAGAGGTATTAACGCTCAAAATCTTGTTGTTCCGGCGTAACGCTCTCGTTTTTAAAACGTTGGACTTACACCCCAGTATCCACCCAGTATCCTACGTTAAAACATATTTTTGAGAAAAATAAATTTTTATTTTCAAATTATTTTTTTTTAATTTGTTCATATTTTTGAAATGAAAACTTAAATAATTTCCTACATTTCATTTTATCAACATTTTGTAGGTCTTACAGTTTTCGAGTGAAATTTGTTTGAAATTTTGAGTTTTTGTTTTTCAACTTTTTTTTCGAAAAATCTTAATTCAAAAAGACCTACAACATGTTGGTTAGAGAATGAAATGTAGGATTTTTTAAGTTTTTATTAAAAACTAGCTGACCCGGCAAACTTTGTCCAGACCAAAATTTGGTTTTTATTTTGGTTTAATACCTTCAAACATTCACGTTTTCTTACTATGAACAAGTTCATGAGTCCAATCGCAGAACTGTTCATTGATTGATCTTCTAATCGACCCCGTTTAATTTACCTTTTACTATAAAACTCCTAGTATTTCTATCTAATTCATCATTATAATATCAGATTATTTTCAGAAACAATTCTCGTTCAAGATTCTTCAACCACTTGCAAATAACATGTTTCTCCGTTACATGGAATGATTGTTTTATACAGATATTTTGACAGAATTAAGACAGCCCTAAATCGAACAGTTCCTTCCTAGAGTTCTGCTCTTATCAACATATTCGGCGATACTTTTTTATTGGTATAGATAGAAGAAGATATAGGAGTGCGTTTCATCTCATTAAAATCCATTTCCAGTTTCGAACAAAGATCAATTTCGCTAGCGCAAACATCAAATGGACTAACAGCATTTGTCACCATGTAATTGTAGAACATATGGGAATTTAATTTTCCGAATTTTTCCTTTTTCCTTCAGAGTTTTCCGAAAATTTTCAATTGTGATGATTGGTTGGAATATTTTTGGTTGACATATTTGTAATATTTTTATGGCACCACTTCCCCATTCCAGAGGAGGGAGGGGTGTCATACCATCATAGAAACATTTCTCATACCCAAAAACCTTAACATCCCCAACTTGGCTCCATTCCCTTGATTAGTTCTCGAGTTATGCAGAAGTTTGTGTTGTGTGCCCCCTGCAATTTGTGTTTCATTTGTTTGGCAGCTCCCCCTTAGAGAGAGGGGAGGAGTATCCAACCACCATAGAAACATTTATTGCACCCTAAAACCTCCATATGCCTAATTTGGTTTCATTTTCTAGATTAATTCTCGAGTAATACAAAAATTTGTGTTTCATTTGTTTGGCAGCCCCCCTCAAGAGAGGGAGGTGGAGAGTCTAACCATCATAGGAACATTTATTGCACCCTAAAACCTCAATATGCCTAATTTGGTTTCACTTGCTTGATTTATTCTCGTGTAATGCAGAAATTTGTGTTTCATTTGTTTGGCAGCTCTCCCTTAGAGAGAGAGGAGGAGTATCCAACCACCATAGAAACATTTATTGCACCCTGAAACCTCCATATGCCTAATTTGGTTTCATTTTCTAGATTAATTCTCGAGTAATGGAGAAATTTGTGTTTCATTTGTTTGGCAGCCCCCCTCAAGAGAGATGGTGGAGGGTGGAGAGGGGGTGGAGAGTCTAACCACCATAGAAACATTTATCGCACCCTAAAACCTTCATATGCCTATTTTGGTTTCATTTGCTTGATTAATTCCCGAGTAATGTAGAAATTTGTGTTTAATTTGTATGGCAGCCCCTTAGAGAAGGGGGAGGGGTCACAAACTATCTCGAAAACCTTTCCCGGCCTGAAAAACCTCAACATATCAATTTTCATGTAAATCGGTTCAGTAGTTGGTTTCATGTAAATCGGTTTTCTAGTCCATAAGAATCAGACAGACAGACAGAAAACCATTCATATATATGTATATATATATATATATATATATATATATACAACATTTTATTTTCAATGTTTTTTTTTAAATATATATTATATATATATATATATATATATATATATATATATATATATATATATATATATATATATATATATATATATATAAAATATATATATAATATAAATTAAAAAAAAAACATTGAAAATAAAATGTTTTCAGAATTAATATTCATTTTTCTCATTTTTTTTTTAATTTGAAAAACGTGAACAGAAATAGCCTTTAAAATTACCAACCAGTCATCTATATATCGGAAGATGGGTACTTTTACAGGGAAACAGTTTTTCTAACAACATGTTTTTTTTCAATATTACAATAAATGTTACATAGCTTGTAACATTAGTGTATAAATTATATATATATATATATATATATATATATATATATATATATATATATATATATATATATATATATATATATATATATATATATATATATATATATATATATATATATATATATATATATATATATATATATATATAATATATATAATATATATTTAAAAAAAAACATTGAAAATAAAATGTTTTCAGAATTAATATTCATTTTTCTCATTTTTTTTTTATTTGAAAAACGTGAACAGAAATAGCCTTTAAAATTACCAACCAGTCATCTATATATCGGAAGATGGGTACTTTTACAGGGAAACAGTTTTTCTAACAACATGTTTTTTTTTTCAATATTACAATAAATGTTACATAGCTTGTAACATTAGTGTATAAATTATCGCGATTTGCATGTTCTGCAAACGATCAATCAAACATGTCAGCTCGAGAATTTACACACAAAAATATCACGAGTAAAACATTATTTTTTCAGGAGATAGAAATTTGGTGTCTTCGACAAAAGTTCAAATTTCAATAAAATCTAAGACTTTGGAAAATACAATATTTCACTCTCTTATATTAAAAAAAAAATGGGTTAATTGTAATTCTTTCAAAGAAAACATGAAAAAGTTGTTGTCAGAAAAACTTTCAAATTTCGAATTGCTCACTATTTTAACATCTTAAACATCTTTGTAAGCGGAGACCGACACTGATATTGTGCAAATACTTTTGATGCGGACTGAATGGAAAGCACAGCAAGAACAATCCGGGGCTCAACGTGTTAATGTATAGCCGTTGCATGATGCGTCTTTTCATTGCCGGCGTGCCGACGAAACCGATCCAGTTCGTTATTAGACCTTGAGCTGAATGCGTTCGGTTTCCCATAAACTCGTTTCATTTTTCGGCTATGATATTATTTAGCGTGGAATATACCACCCATTCGTAAAATCCCACAAAGCCAAAAAAAAGTAAAACTCAAATATTTTTATTTATTTTAATTTTTGGAAAAAGTGTGGTAAAATTTTGTGGAAACATTATATTCAAGTAATTGTTATTGTTTTTCGCTTTCATCTTGATAGCCGGAATAGATTAACTTTTACAAACAAAGCGCGATCTCTTTTCGAAAAAGTGTTCATCCGTCATAAGTTTCGGTTTTCCCAGTAAACAAAATTTCACCGCTTCAGGGAATGGTCCATTGTCCAGTCTCGGCATTATCATACACGAGATCGACGGAACAAAGAAACACATCAGAGAGCCGTGAAGTCTCAGAGGTCAGGGGCTGTGAAACAAAGAAAGTTTCAACGAATAAGCAAAACCTATTGGCCACGGGTTGTTCAACGAGAAAGAAAAGGGGAAATGGCTCCGCCGAGTATCGACTCGCGACGCAAGACTCGCTTATTATGCGGAGGGCCTCCGTAGTAACCTTCCAACAATTAGCCATTCAAATAACAGTAAATCCTCATGCTTCCCCTTTTCCGAGCAGGGGTTCGAACGCCAGGCGCGTACTTTTGTTTTGTGGCTGGCGTGTGTCCCGCAAACACACCAAAAAAAAATAAATAAATATTAAACGCGGTATACGACGATGGCCGTCACGGTTGCGCTGCGAGACGAAATTCCCGCGTCGTTCCGGAGAGAAAAACAAAGTCCACCGCGTCGGGAAGAAGTTTGTATGAAATTACCGCTTTTATGGTGCTAACGCCGGAAACGGACAGGTTGATTTTCTACCTGTTCTTATGTTCCGTGATTGGACTTTCTAGCCGATTTCCAGATTGAATCGATTTTGTTTGGAGAGCAGAGAATTTATATTTGCGGCTATTCTTAGCCAGAAGGTTTAGGTTTTGCGAATGTATCATTAGCAGCCGGAAATTGTATTTCTTTTCCATTGCCTGGTAGATTGCAATGATTAAGCGTAGCTTGCTGGACTGTCGTTCAACCTAGGCTGTGTGACCAAGGCGCGAGTGAAGAAATGCTCCAATTAATTCCTAGTTGAATAAACTTCTTGTAGCCAAAACCGCTAAGAACGACAATGTTCGATTAGCTTTGAAATTTTCTAAAAACACAGTCACTGATCACACATCCGCGCTGTTGAAAGTGAAATCAATGCCCTTTTTGAAAGTGTTAATTAACTTAATAGTTTTAGCCTAGACGAGGTTTGTTTCAAAAAACAAACAGTGCAAAAAGTGATCAAAAATGAGAAATCCTCCGAATCAGCCGAAGTAGTAATTGGAATTAAAAATGGCCATGATTCATATTTTTTTAAATTTCGAATTCTATATTTCTATGAAAAACGCATTGTAAAAGGTGTAGTTAACCGTTTGCGGCCGTATTCGTATATATTCCTTGCCACACAAGGGAGAAACCAAGGAACCAACCAGGTCTCTGACATATATTATTGTATTGTGAATTCTGTCTGTCAAATCTTAATGTCTGGTGAATATGTCCACATATCAATTGGATGATTTTGTGAATAATAGATATCGGTACTTAGTATAAACAAAAGTTGTCGCCTATGCAAGCCAGTCGCATAAAAAATGCATAAAAAATGACAAAGGTTCAAATGGTATTGGGTATTTTCGCTGTTTGAAATATTAAAATATAGAACTACAAAATAGTACAAATGAACTTATCGAAAAAAAAGGATACCACGCGAAGGGAAGTTACAAATTATAGGGCCTGATTCTCGAATACACTTCACGGTGGAAACGAAATAAACGGCACGCCATTGAACTACGTTTTACGAGTTAGTGAAGTGTCGAAGATAATGATGAGTTTTTAGGCAGAATGAGCACTTTTCAAATAAAAAATCATTAATGAAAATTAACCTTTTCGTATCAAACTGGTATTAAATGTGAGTGGAAAACTTTGTTTTCTTCGTGTGATATAATAATCTCATACAAAAATTTAATCTGAAGATAATTTGATTTTATTATGATAAATTTAGTGGGAAACTAATCACGCATCCAGATGTCGACACCGTACTATTGTCATCGCGAATGCGTTTCATACCGTTCCCACCGTGAAGTGTATTCGTAGTGTATTCGAGAACCAGGCCCATAGTCTTATATCAACCATTCCATGCCACACCAATGTAGTGGTTCTCAGAATTCCGAGAAAATTGATAGTTTTGTTCCTTTTCGCAAAATGTTAGACCCATATTTTTTTTATTTATTAAGGATTTCCATTTTAGGGTGGTCCGAAAAACAATTTTTTTCCAGTTTTTATCAGAAATAATTTTTTTTCAAAAATTTATAACTTTTGAACTACTGGACCGACATAGAAAATTAAATCCAATGAGCTAATCTTCTTTGAAAAAACAAACTTGCAAAAAACTTGAACGTTGTTTTCTCAACTATTGATTGTATTTGGTTTTTGTGGTTTTCATGGCTTTGGAAACCGAAATTTTTTTCAGGAAACAGAGTTTTTTTACATAACGGGTATTTCAATAGGGACGCTACAAAAGAAGACCGATAGGGACAGCAAACGACCCCATATTTTTTCCGCTCTCTTAACATTTCTCTACAGTAAGGTTTGCCATTTCACAATGGAAAGATATACGATCCAAGAACGAGTCGAGATTATCAAAATTTACTACCGAAATTCGGAGTCAATGGACTCAACTTTAAGAGCGCTACGTCCAATTTATGATCGGGCTCATTTCTGGCTGAATGGCTTCGTCAATAATCAAAATAGGCGTTATTGGTCAGGCAGCAATCCATATGTCCTCCATGAGTCGCCATTGCATCCCGAAAAAATAACGGTTTGGTGCGATTTATGGTCCGGCGGCGTCATTGGGCACATTACTGTCAATGGGAATCGCTACCGCTCAATGATAACCGAATATTTTTGGCCCGAATTGAATGGTATGGACTTGGACAATATCTGGTTTCAGCAGGACGGCGCCCCAAGCCACAAAGCGAATTTAACGATCGATTTATTGAAAACCAAGTTTGGTGAACGTGAAATCTCACGAAATGGCCCAGTCAATTGGCCGCCTCGGTCGTACGATTTGACGCCGTTAGACTATTTCCTGTGGGGCTACGTCAAGTCCATGGTCTATGCCAACAAGCCAGAGACGATTGATGAACTTCGTACGAATATCGAACGTGAAAATTGCAGCAGTATCGGCCGATTTATGCTTGAAAACCGAAAACTTGGGTATCAAATGAAGGGGCTTAACTTTCAGAACAAACTACATTATGAACAACATAAATTCAGAAGGATCGCCGACACAAAATGGTAGTCGAAATAGAAGTTTTGTGAAGGCCGGTCTAGGATTTTCCCGTAATGGAAAATTTCTCGGCTTCTCTGCTTGGCTGGCGGTTGGACTTATGCTCTGGTGTTCCAATTGGCTGCAAGGGCTTGGCCGGAACCGTATCGGCTCTGTGGCGGATAAGACCTGGTATTGGCTTGTCTTTTGATAATTACAATTTTCCGATTTTATGTCTGTCATTGGAATCAGTTGGTTTTTTTGTTAACCCGATTTCAAAGCTAAGAAAAATAATATATTATCTTCTAGATAATTCGTCTTGCTCAAACATCTATATGGGGAGGATGACGGGACAATCATCATATTATATCTCATTATGTATTTTAGCATTCTCTTCATTATCGGTATCAAATTAAATGTTTTAACTAATAGAATACAGTGCATCATTAATACATTCCAAAAAATAGTCAAAAAAATAAACATTTTAAAAATTTTTGAAATGTTTTCATTGTAGAGAAATATACTAATGAAACAGATAATGTACTAAAAAAATGGGTGGGTTATATCTATGATATAACCGCAAGGTTTACGTGGGACTATCTTAGCTTAGCAATCATTTGTTTGTATTGATTAAATTGTTGATTGATTGAAACAATTTCCTTTACTATACTTGCCTTGTGAGATTGAATAAATTCCATGTTTCATGCAATGTGATAGATTATGTTCTTCATTACAAGTAAATTCAATGACAGTCCTATTACACTTTGTATATATTTGGACAAAATATGTGAACAGAAGAATTATCAAACAATAATTTTATTTTACATTTCCCTCTGAAGTTTGCACCTCTCAAGTGTACGTACTTCTCCAACCGCGAATTTGCTTGATTTGATGAACTTCAGGCACTCAGTTTCGATTTTGACATGTACGTCGAACGCATATTGTTTAATTAATAGGCGTTATCGCAGCAAATGGTTATCAACATTTTGCCTAATCATCAAATGGTATGCGTAGAAATTCAGTAAGCAGAAAATATGAAGGCATATCCTTCAATACAATCTTGAATAACCGAACGAAAGCGTTGTGTTCGTACCCGCTTTTGTAATCTGTGTTACGAAAACACTTTCGGAGTGCAAAAAAAATATACGGGTGCAGAAATATCCCCGCCTTGCATGAATCAACAATATTCTAGCTTGCACAAAGACAAGCGAGTAAAAAAGTACTCGCAGTTTGCATTCATTTGCAAAGCCAATTTCCCCAGACACCTTGGTTTTGAAGTCTATGTTGGGGAAACAAATTTCAGTCGGAACAAAAATATCCCCGATTTGCATGTAATCGCAATGCCGATTTTCCCAGACACCTTGGTTGTGAAGTCTGTGTTGAGGAAACACATTTCAGTCGGAACAAAAATGCCCCTGACTTGCATGTATTTGCAATGCCTAAACATTTTCCTGTGTTTAGGTTTTCATTTCAAAAACTAGAAAATAAAAAAAAAATTAAAAAAAAATGTTAATCGGTTTCATTGTGTTAAATCATAATAATAATACAAATAATGTATTCAAAGCTAAAAAATAATTAGGGTCACACGACTTCTTTTAATTGATGAAGATTGATGAGACTATTAACTACGGATAAAGGAAATCCAACATGTCCTACGATTTCAGACGTAGCAATGTCTGAAGGATACGGCGGGTAGGCCCATTTCAGCGTTTCCAAGTATGTTTTGACCGGTTTCGCGTCCTGCGGCCGAGCATTTTCGTGCTGCAAATAACTTTTCCGTGTCTTTGCTCGTATTGTCGCTTTTTTCCTTCTGTTTCCTTCGGCTCAAATGTATCAATTGTCGTCGTAGAGGTCCCCTATAATGGTTTCATTCGGTTTTAGCAGCTCGTAGTACACCACACCCAGCTGGTCCCACCAAATAGACAGTATAACCTTCTGGCTGTTAATATGCCGCGCGGCCGTTGATGTTGATGGCATGGCTGGGATACGTTGCCCGACGTTTGGGATTATCGTAATGGACCCACTTTTCATCGCCAGTAACGATTCAATAGAAAAAAACCCTTTCTTTTATACCGTTGGAGCAGTGGTTCGTACGTGAAAAAACGGCGTTCGACGTCTCGTGGCTTCAATTCATACGGCACCCAATGTCCTATCTTTCGGATCACTCCCATTGCTTTTGACCGATCGGATATGGTTTGTGTATACTCCTACTCCAAGTGTATCTGCTAGTTCTTTTTGCGTTTGTGACGGATCTTGATCAAGTAATGCCTTCAATTATTCATCTTCATGCTTTTTTGGCGGTCCGGAACGTTCTTCGTCTTCCAAGTCAAAATTACCTCTTTTAAACCGTGCAAACCACGTCTGACACGTTCGCTCGGATGGAGCATGGTCAACATTAACTTCCACCAAAATGCGATGACTTTCCGCAGCTTTTTTCTTCATATTGAAGTTATGAAGTAAAACTCCCCGCAAAAACACTCCCGATGGTTCGAAATTCGACATATTCGAAGTGGCAAAAAACTATGTTGTTTACGCTTCAACTTTTTGACATATGACGAATTTCATGCCAACTCGTCTTAGGAGTTGGCATGAAATTCCAACTCCTAAGTTATTACAAGTGTTTTCGTAATTTGGATGTTGCTGTCTCCAATGCTCTGTACGTGTGCCCGACACGGGATACTTCCTATTGGGATGCAGCTGACCATTAATCAGCAACGCCCCCCTAGTCTGTACCTCATATCTAGCGTGGTGCGTCTTTCTCGACTCGAGGAATCCAGGATAGAATGGTCAATGGCGCAATCATCAGTTCGTGTAGAGTTGTCATGAGCGGTACAACCTTTGGCTCTTGTTGAATGATCAGTGGACTGCACAACCTTTGGCCCGTGTGTCTGTAAAGAGTGTGTGTATGTATTGCTCGTCGTCGTGTATGTATGTGTATGTAAGTCGTCATGTTTTCATGTTTTCTTTGAAAAAAATACAACTTAGGATAAGTTGTATTTTTTTTCAAAGAAAACATGACGACTTGTTCATTCGTTAACCAGCTGCCGAGGCATCCAGACGTAGAGTTGTTTGCGTCTATTGTACCGTTACAACAATACCGTTATTGGCTTCGTGACTGGTGGAGTGCTTTTGTTTTCACTCAAGCGGGTTTGTGAATGTCGCGTGTGATCCGTGCTGTGGAAAAGCGGAATACCAGTGCCACAATCAGCGGAGAACAAAGGCTGCTACAGCGGACGCTGTGACCTTTTGCTGGTGTCGGATTATCGGCATTGTTTTTCTTGCATTGCCGTATTATCACCGAGGTATACCGATTCATCGCATTATTGGCCGATACACCATCTCGTCTGTATCAACGTGGTCTGCCGTTCGATTTGGTGCAACGAGGTACATATAAAATAAATATAAATATAAGATCAGAAAATAAGTTAGAACATTGATTATAATGGAGAATGATGAGGGATCTCCAGAAATGGAGACCTCCGACTCTGAAACCAATTCAAAAAAAGTAAATGGGAAAAAACATAAACGAGTCCCTCCTACAGAATGTAGTTCGTCTGGGGACGAATCTGCTCATCCTACCAAGCCCCCCTCGAAAAAAATTGCCTCCTCCCTCCTCCCTGAACTCCCCAAAACTCCCACTCCTCCTCTCCCACCATCGATTTCATTTCCTTCTTCTGATATTTCCGAGCCAGTTCCAACCTCGTCCTCGTCTTCCTCTTCTGTTGTATCCTCTCCCCGTGTCAAGGTTTATCCAGAAGATGCACCTGGAACTGGTCCCTGGGTTGTTTTCTTCCGGCCCAAACCAAACGGAAAAGCACTGAATGTTATTCAGATCACGAAAGATCTGATAAGATACTACTCCTCCGTGATCGAAATTTTAAAAGTTAGACCGAACAAACTGCGTGTTATCGTGAGTGACCGGAAACATGCAAACGGTATTGTGATCGACCAGAGGTTCACCCTAGAGTATCGTGTCTACGTGCCGTCCCATGACGTAGAAATCTCGGGGGTGGTAACTGAAACGGGTCTGACGTGTAAAATGATAAAAGAAGGATTTGGAAAATTTAAAAAACTCCCTTTGGTGAGTGTTAAAATCTTGGACTGCCGCCAACTAGGGAAAGTCTCCCAAGAAGGGGGAGAAACTAAATTCACGCCGTCCGACTCGTTTCGAGTAACTTTTGCTGGTTCCGCCCTCCCTGACTACGTCATGGTGGATAAATTGAGGCTGCCTATGCGACTCTTCGTGCCAAAGCCCATGACTTGCCAAAAATGCAAGTCAGTTGGCCACACTTCAGCTTATTGTGCCAACAAGGAGCGCTGTGCCACTTGCGGAGAGCAACATGTGGGCGAATCCTGCAGTGCGACTGAGCATAAGTGTCCATATTGCGGAGGAGCTCCACATGTACTCTCAGCTTGTGAAACTTACAAGAGTCGCTGGGAGAAACAGAAGCGCTCTTTAAAGGAACGCTCGAAACGCACATTTGCGGAAATTTTAAAGGGCGCTTCTCCACTGGCCCAGCAGCAACAACAACCAATCTACACACACAATGTTTTCTCTACGTTGCCAGTTGATGAAATGGAAGCGGACACAGCTAGCGGGGGCACACCGCTTATTTTCAAAGGGAATCCCCGGCGCAAAAATGTGACCACTCCCAAAATTCAAGAACAAGTCCCCCCGGTGATACCCCCTGTTAGCTTGCCTAAAAAATCGAGTGCAGCGGACAAGCAAAATCAGGTTCCTCCTGGCTTCCGTGGGAATAGTTCATCTTTGAACAACCCAGCACTCGAGGGGACATCAAAAACCCCAACTGTCCCTGTTTTTCCGTCCAGTTCAACTTCCCAATCGGGATTTATAAAGTTGTCTGACCTTGTGGATCAAATCTTCACGTGTTTTAATGTTTCCGACTCCATCAGAACCATTGTTATCTCAATGCTTCCAGTATTAAAGACAATTTTGCAACAATTGATGCAAACATGGCCCCTCCTTGCAATGATTATCTCTCTTGATGTCTAATTCAAATAGAGAGGTCGGAGATATCACTGTTTTACAGTGGAATTGTCGTAGTCTTATCCCTAAATTGGATACATTCAAATTTTTAATTCATAACTCCAATTGTGATGTTTTTGCTCTGTCCGAAACTTGGCTTTCTTCGCGAGATGATCTCTCTTTCCACGATTTCAATATTATACGCTTGGACCGTGATGACAGATACGGAGGGGTGCTATTGGGGATCAATAAGTACCACTCATTTTTTCGAATTGACCTTCCACCTATTGGAGGGATTGAAGCTGTTGCTTGTCATGCAAACATCAGAGGCAAAGACCTCTGTATTGTCAGCTTGTATTGGCCTCCGAGAGCTGCGGTTAGCCGCAAGCAACTTGTTGACATGTGCTCACTCCTTCCTGAGCCACGATTGATCTTGGGAGACTTCAATTCTCACGGAACTGCCTGGGGGGAACAGTACGACGACAATCGTTCACTGTTGATATATGATCTTTGTAACAGCTTCAATATGACACTTTTGAACACTGGGGAAACAACACGTGTACCTAAACCTCCTGCTAACCCAAGTGCTCTTGACCTCTCGCTTTGCTCGAATTCACTATCGTTAGATTGCAAGTGGAATGTAATCCAGGACCCCAACGGTAGTGATCACTTGCCAATCAAAATTTCCATCACCATTGGGTCGAATTCTTCTGAATCTATAAACATGGCATATGACCTCACAAGACACATTGACTGGAAAAAATATGCGGACGCGATTGCTCTAGCCATCAATTCCAGAGATGGCTTACCTCCATTGGAGGAGTATAACTTCCTTTCTCGTTTGATCTATGACAGCGCAGTTCGCGCTCAAACGAAACCCATCCCAGGTTCCACTATTCGCCGAAGGCCTCCCAATCTATGGTGGGATAGCCAGTGTTCCATGCTTTATGTAGAAAAATCGAATGCATTTAAAGCTTTTCGGAAACGTGGAACCCCTGAAAATTTTCAAACGTATTTAGCCCTTGAAGATCAATTTAAAAACTTAATCAAAGGGAAAAAACGTGCTTATTGGCGAAATTTCGTGGGAGGTTTGTCACGAGAAACGTCAATGAAAAAATTATGGAAAGTGGCTCGAAACATGAGAAATCGCTATTCAACGAATGAAAGCGAAGAATATTCACATCGATGGATTTTTAATTTTGCACGGAAGGTTTGTCCTGATTCCGCTCCTGTGCAAAAAATTGTTCGAGATATACCACAAGATAGGTGCGATCTTGATTCCGAGTTTTCGATGGTAGAATTCTCTCTTGCTCTGCTTTCTTGTAACAATTCTGCTCCGGGATCGGATAGAATTAAGTTCAACTTGCTGAAGAACCTCCCTGATGTGGCGAAACATCGCTTGTTGAATTTATTCAATCGGTTTCTGGAGAATAATATTGTTCCAGATGATTGGAGACAAGTACGAGTTATAGCTATTCAAAAACCCGGAAAACCCGCGTCCGACTTCAATTCGTACCGCCCAATAGCAATGCTGTCTTGTATACGGAAATTGTTGGAGAAAATGATCTTGTTTCGCCTTGATCGATGGGTTGAAACGAATGGCCTACTCTCAGATACACAATATGGGTTCCGCAGGGGCAAGGGGACGAATGATTGTCTTGCGTTGCTTTCTTCAGAAATTCAAATGGCTTACGCCGAAAAAAAACAAATGGCTTCAGTATTCTTGGACATAAAGGGGGCTTTCGATTCTGTTTCAATAGAGGTTTTGTCGGACAAATTACACTCTCGGGGTCTGCCGCCTCTATTGAATAATATGTTATATAACTTGCTTTGTGAGAAACATTTGAACTTTTCTCACGGAGATTCGGCAGTAAGTCGGGTCTCTTACATGGGCCTCCCCCAGGGCTCATGTTTAAGCCCCCTTTTGTACAACTTCTATGTAAGCGACATCGACAATTGCCTTACACAAAATTGCAGCCTAAGACAACTTGCAGATGATGGAGTGGTGTCTGTCGTAGGATCAAACGAATCCGACCTGCAAGGACCCTTACAAGATACTTTGAACAATTTTTCAACCTGGGCCATTGGGCTAGGGATCGAATTCTCCACGGAGAAAACAGAGATGGTGGTTTTTTCTAGGAAGCATAGACCAGCAAAACCAAAGCTTCAACTTTTGGGTAAACCGATCACTCATGCTATGTCATTCAAGTATCTTGGGGTCTGGTTCGACTCCAAATGTACTTGGGGGGCCCATATTAGGTATCTGAGTAAAAAATGCCAGCAAAGAATAAACTTTCTCCGTACAATTACCGGCACCTGGTGGGGAGCCCATCCCGAAGATCTTATAATGTTGTATCGAACAACTATTCTCTCAGTGATGGAGTATGGCAGTTTCTGTTTTCAATCAGCTGCCAAAACACACCTCATTAAACTCGAGCGAATTCAGTATCTTTGTCTCCGTATTGCGTTGGGATGTATGCCCTCAACGCATACCATGAGTCTCGAGGTTTTGGCAGGCCTACTCCCACTAAAAGATCGCTTCAATTTATTATCTCTTCGGTTCTTCATCCGGTGTAAGGTTATGAACCCATTGGTGATCGGAAATTTTGAGCAGCTGATCGAGCTAAATTTTCACTCCGGATTCATGAGTTCATATCATGAATTCATCTCCATGCAGGTTGATCCTTCTTCGTATATTCCCAACCGTGTTTGTTTCCTTGACTACATCAATTCCTCTGTGCATTTTGATCTGTCCATGAAGCAAGATATCCATGAATATTCAGATTACCAACGATCGAGGATCGCTCCAACGATCTTCGATGAAAAGTATGGGGGTATCAATTGTGATAATATGTACTTTACTGATGGGTCCACTATAAACGAGTCCACAGGATTTGGAGTGTTCAACGAATTTTTTAGCACCTCACACAGTCTTCAGAATCCTTGCTCAGTGTATATTGCTGAATTGGCAGCAATTCATTGGGCGCTGGACAGCGTCGCCTCACGACCTGTTGAACACTATTACATTGTAACGGATAGTCTTAGCTCTGTCGAAGCTATCCGTTCAGTGAGGCCGGAAAAGCACTCGCCGTACTTCCTTGAGAGAATACGAGAAATTTTGAGTGCTTTATCCAGACGCTGTTATGTCATTACCTTTATCTGGGTCCCTTCACATTGCTCCATTCCGGGTAATGAGAGGGCTGACTCATTAGCAAAGGTAGGTGCAATTGAAGGCGATATTTATCAGCGTCAAATCGCCTTCAATGAATTTTATTCTTTAGTCCGCAAAAATACCATCGCTAACTAGCAACGCAAATGGAATGAAGATGAATTGGGCCGGTGGTTTCACTCGATTATCCCTAAGGTTAGCCTCAAACCGTGGTTCAAAAGTCTAGACTTGAGTCGGGACTTTATTCGCACCTTCTCCCGACTCATGTCCAATCACTGTTCGTTAGACGCGTTACTCTTTCGTTTCAATCTGGCCGGTAGCAATCTCTGCATTTGTGGCCGAGGTTACCACGACATCGAACACGTTGTTTGGGCGTGTGAGGTGTATCTTGTTGCCAGATCGAATTTAGAAAACTCCCTTCGGGCTAGAGGAAGGCAGCCCAATGTGCCGGTGAGAGATGTGTTGGCTCGGTTAGACCTTGATTACATGTCCCATATATATGTTTTCCTTAAAGCTATAGATCTTCGTGTGTGATTGTCCCTACATCCTTATACCCTCCTTTCCTTCCTTTGCGGGTAATTCGTCCCCTTGCTATAAATAGTAGAATAAGTTGAAATGTAAATACACTATAGATATACGAATAGATTTAAGAAATGTGTGTTCATCAACATTGTTACAATTTCCTTATATCCCATCCTTCTCCTAAAAATATGTCACCCTCCTAAACTCGAGTACACCGCGAGTAATCGGTTTTCCACCTTACTAACCACAGATCTAAGAAAATTGTTTATATATAGTTTTAAAATTATATTTAAGAATTCGGCTCCTTTAAACTTAAGTAACTGAGCCTGTAAAAATAAACGAATTATTAAAAAAAAAAAAAAAATGACGACTTGTTGGAAATTATGAATTTTGTTTAAAGTCAAGATAGCGATATAGTGTATTCGACAAAGTTTTAGATCTTGTTGAAATATAAACTTTTGTCGAAGACGTCAACTTTCTATCTTTTATAGTTTTTTTGGAAAATAAATCATTTTTGTATTAAGACTCCTGAAAAAAATAATGTTTTGCTCGTAACATTTTTGTGTGTAAATTCTCACGTTTGACATTTTTTTGACATGTTTCTAAATAGAGAAAAGTTAGCAGAGCATTTAAAATGCGATAATTTATACAAAAAAAATTACGAATTGAACATTAATAGCATGTTTTCAAAGAAAAAAATGAAAACGTTGTTGTTCGAAAAACTTTTTCCATGTAAATGTGCCCATCGTCCGATATATGGAAAACTTATTGGAAATTTTAAGGGCTATTTATATCTTTTTCTTTCGGAATTTTGGAAGCATAGGTTTTCGAAAAAAATGAATTTAAATTTTCAATTTGATAGTTTTTAATGAAAACCAGAATAATTTTCTACATTCCATTCTTAGACTAAAATTTTGTAGGTCTGATTTTTTTTTGTAAGTATTTTTTAAATTTGGAGATTTTCAACTTTTTTTTCGAAAAATCTCAATTTAAAAACTACAACATCTACAAAAAGATTATCAAAGAATGAAATGTAGGAAATTACTTAGGTTTTCATTAAAAATTATCTAAACATTTTTTGGAAAAAAGTTTCATTGAAAAAAAAATATTTTGAAAATTAAAATTCATTTTTCTCGAAAATGTATTCTTTTAAAATTCTGAAAAAAATTTATGTAAATAGCCCTTGAAATTTTCAACAAGTTTTTCATACATCGGACGATGGGCACATTCACATGGAAAAAGTTTTTCGAACAATGAATTTTTCTTTTTTTTCCCTCAAAAAATACTATTAATGTTAAATTTGTAACATTTTTATGTATAAATTATCGCAATTTACAAGCTCTGCTAAATTTTCTGTATTTGGAAACATGTCAAGAACATGACAAACGCGAGAATTTACACAAAACTGTTACGAGCAAAACATCATTTTTTTTCAGGAGTCTTCATACAAAAATGACTTATATTCCAAAAACTATAACAGATAGAAAGTTGACGTTTTCAACGAAAGTTCACATTTTAATAGGGTCTAAAACTTTGTCGAATCCACTATTAATTTAGGATTAGTTGTGTTTTTTTTTCAAAAAAAATATAAAAAAGTTGTTTTTCGAAAAACTTTTTCCCTGTAAAAGTGCCCATCTTCCGAGGTATGGACGACTTGTTGGAAATTTTAAGGGCTATTTATATATATATATATATATATATATATATATATATATATATATATATATATATATATATATATATATATATATATATATATATATATATATATATATATGTATATATATATATATATATATATATATATATATATATATATATATATATATATATATACATATATTTACGTTTTTGGGAAAAATGAATTTTAATTTTTTAATTAACCTTTTTTCCAGCGAAACTTTTTTCCAAAGAATTTTTGGTATTTTTTCGTAAAATGTTTGAATTTTACGATTTTCTACATTTCATCCTTCGACATGAATTTTGTAGGTATCATAGGTTTTTAAGTTATAAATTTTTGTAAAAATTTAAGAAAAAAAAAATTGGTCTTTTTCCAAATGAGGTGTCACTCATTTTTCGAATATTTCAAGTATGCAAAGTTGCTTAAATGACCCATGTCTTTACACCCATAACGTTTCACTGCTATCTGAGATGGTGCTGCCAACGGTCAGTCGAGTTGGCATGAAATTCGTCATATACTGAAAAAGACGCGCAATGACAGTAGCTTTCCAACGAATGTCTGGAAATTTGATTCACTGGAATAATAATCAAGTTACGCCATCTGTTGTAAAGCCGAAGAAACTTACCGGTACACCTAATACATTATCTGTATAATTATTATGTTTTATCATAATGAAACCTTTTAACTTGAAAAGTATTTTTTCTTTCTTTTATTTACATTTTACATTTATTATATATTGGGTTGGGGAAAAGAAATGTCGTATATTGTCAATATATGGCAACACTTAAACATATATTGTGTTGTACTTATCGCATCGGGTCATACTATACGGCTATTTAAAGACGACAATCTGTGCTACAAGTGTCGTTTTGACGGTGTTGTGCTTGTCATTTTCAGTCTCAAGTTATAGCGTGTCAAAGATGGAGTCCACCAAGCAAGAAATTCGCCATATTTTACGTTTTTACTACCTGCGAGGTAAAACTACAACGAAGGCGGCCGAAAAAAATCGTGTAGTTTATGGACCCAATACTGTAACGATTCGCACAGCACAGCGTTGGTTTGATCGATTTCGTTCTGGTGTAGTGGCTGTCGAAGATACACCCCCTACTTGTAGGCCAATCGTCGTGGAAACCGATAAAATCGTTGAAATCATCCAAGTAGACCGGCATGTGAGCACTCGCTCGATTGACCAGGAACTGGGTATAGACCATAAAACCGTTTGGAACCATTTGCAGAAGATTGGATTCCAAAAAAGACTGGATGTATGGGTTGACGCAAAAAATTAGACCGAATCAACGCCTGCGATGCACTGCTGAAACGGAACGAACTCGACCCATTTTTGAAGAAGATGGTGACTGGTGATGAAAAGTGGATCACGTACGACAACCTAAAGCGAAAAAAGTCGTGGTCGAAGCGTGGTGAGCCGGCCCATAATATCGCCAAGCACGGATTGACGGCCAGGAAGGTTTTGCTGTGTGTTTGATGGGATTGGAAGGGAATCATCCACCATGAGCTGCTCAACTATGGCCAGACTCTCAACTCGGTTCTTTACTGTGAGCACCTTGACCGTTTGAAACAGGCGGTTGACCAGAAGCGGCCAGAAATGATCAATAGGAATGGTGTTGTTTTCCACCAGGATAACGCTCGACCTCACACATCTTTGATGACCCGCCAGAAGCTACGGGAGCTCGGATGGGATGTCCTATTGTACCCACTGTGTAGTCCGGACCTGTCTCCAAGTGATTATCATCTCTTCCGGTCCATGAAAAACGCTCTTAGTGATACTAAGTTGGCCTCAAAAGAGGCTTGCGAAAACTGGCTGTCTGAGTTTTTGCAAATAATGAGGGAGGGTTTTATAAGGGGGGGGGGGGATAATGAAGTTGCCTTCTAAATGGCAACAAGTTTGCGAACAAAACGGCGCATATTTGACTTAAATTGGATAATTTTAAGTATGTTAAATAATACGACATTTATTTTTCCCCAACCCTATAATATTTCACCATACTTGAAAATTGTCTAAGTTGGTTGGGGGGATAGTAATCTAGAACAAGTTCATGTGCAAACTTATGTCGAATGACGATCGATTTCGTCAGGTATTGCCTGTCATTGGATCAGGAACAAGAAAAAACGTCACAATCCAACATCCAAAATCATCATTTTACGCTGCAACTGTTAAAAAACAATCCGGAATTGAGTGGAATTTCCAATGTCCAACGAATGATTACATCCACTCAAGCGACCACGGAACGACACGCAGTTCGCTGGGAAATACGCACCCCACAGAGGGGGCACTGAGGGTATCGATTCCCACTTGGTGTACCGTTATCGCAACAACCGTTCCTTCTAATCCAACGCTTAGCTGAGGCGATTTCCTTCCATCCATTTGATATCTTTATCTCGCTCTATCCACGATGTATAATTATAAATTCCTACACCGCCGAATGCGCTCCCGTCTTGGAGGCCACTTCAGCATAATCGCCTCAGCAAACGACCTCTCTTTGGCTGACGTTATTCGATTCGCCATTGCGATTCGAATCCGGCCGGTTGTTCGATGGTTGATACGCTAAAAGCTACCACTCGAGCCTACCGCGCGCCCAAGAATCGCTGAAAGATGCTCATTAGGTAGACGCGAAGCGTGCGTGCGGTGCTCGCGGTTCTCAAACAAGAACATCATCTGCTCATATTGGAAGGAAATTCGCGATCATCGCTATAAGTAGAAACAGGTGGTTCTGTTTGAAATAAGTACACACTATGGGTAAAATTAGAATGGTTGGATACGTTTAACTTTTCATTAGTGCTGAGAATTCGGATATAGGAATACTTATAACAATTACTAGTTTAAAAATATTTTTTGCGTTATTCTCCCACTATGCGAATCAAAAAAAAAAAAAATAATACTACGATCCGCAACTCCATCAGCGGTGTAAAGAGAAACAACTGTGTTAAAAAAAGCATCCGATTAAGTAATTACACACCCCAATTTGCGATTGGATAGCAGGTCAAATACCGAGACAATGCGTATAATGTGGAGGCTATCGAAACTATTGAAATTAGAGAGTACGTGTAAGTGGCAATAAGGTTAAACCGTATCTTTTCTTTTCTCCCATCCAGAGTGTTCGTTTCACGCTCGGCCTCTGCATCTCTGGAACTCGGCAACAAATTCGCAGCTGATACCTGTGCCTTACAGCTGGGTGTGGGTGTATAGCGCGGAAAGGGAAGACCCCAACGACCGTAGTAAAGAGTTGTGCAACAATACGCAAACGAGCATGGTGAGTAAGTGAGTGAGAGCTTTCGCGTCTTTCGAGGGAAAAGTGAAATTGTGAAACGCTGGCGCATACCTCCGAGCGACTGTTTTGGGCTTAGCCGCGCTCGCAACTAACTCGGCGACAGATGACGATAATGATGTTAGTCAAACATTGAGTGTCACCGGGAAACGTGAATCGTACTGGAAGGGAAGAGTGCGTGAGTTTGGCACTTTGTTTCCGTCTTTTATGTTTCAGTCCGTGTGATGACGGCTACCGTGCCGAACAGTGTCTGTGTCTGAAACTGAAGTCGATCGTTCCGTAACTAAGCGCATTAACGTTTCAGCGCCTGCGGGACTGGTTCGAAATTTAAGCGAAACGTGTCGAGTTTGTTTTTATTGAGCGACATAAAAAGTAGTGCTAAAAGTGTGCAAGTGTTCGATCGTGCCTGGATATTGAACGTGAATATTGAACGAGAACCCATCCATAATGATACCGATTTGTGTTAACGGTAGTGACAGTCATCATAGCAGTGTTCAGCAGCATCCCGTCGGAGAAAATCTGCATTATTAGCAGTAGAGCAGGTCGCAGCATCATCACCATTCATCCGTGCTGGAAAAGAAAGTCGATCGATTTCCTGTCGTCGCACTAGATAAGCAAGGAGCAAACTAAAAATAGGTCTTCTCTCCCGGTCAAGACTAATGAATCTTCAGCTTACGCGTGAATAGCCGTTCACGTGAGAAAAGTGGAACGTCCGGCGCTCGCGGTACGAAGCTAACGGGTTCGGTGGAGCGCATCGCGGAATAGTTTTACCCTCGGGAAAGAAGTGAACCAATCTAGGCAGAACTGCATGCCAATTCGGGCCGTGAAGCAAAAGTTCCAGTTTCAGAGGGCCGCCGAGCGTTGAAGTCATCTTCATCATCACATTCTGCCGCAAACACGAGCCGACAAGGTGAGTTGATCTTGAATCATGCGAAGTTTTTCTGGCTTTTATGTGCCCTCCTGGAGGTCGTTTTTGCCCGCGTAGTTGGTTTGCATATGATTGATGGGTTTCTTTTAATTTTATCGGTAACCAAAGAATCAACCTCCAGACAACCATCCGGATGTTCCATGATTGTAATCGTTTATTTGTTTCCCATCCGCATCCGAATAAAAAAAACTACGATGAAAATACATTTTTTTTACATCTGGAAGCAACGGTCATATATGTTTAATTGCACGATTCCATGGTTTTGTTCGTTTTAGAACAGGTATTCGCAGCATGAAACCCACATCATTCACGTTATCTGTGTGCTCTCTGGAGAAACTCAGTTCGGATGGGTGCTCTCATCCAGAATGAATCAACTAAGATTTTTTGCTCTTAAATACCTTAAAGTGGTAAAAATCTCTGTTGGATCATTAATAAAACATAGTGAAATCCGTGATTGAATGATTACATATACAGTCAATCGCAAAATTAAGCGCACACCTGGTTGGTTCGTTATTTTTGAGATTTTCGGGGTCTTAAAATAAATTATGTGACATGTTCACTATAGAGCAATTCCAAATGAAATCGAACTATTTTTGACGAAATTTGTGGAACATCGAATTTTTAGGAATATTCGAAACTTCGAATTTTTGTATGTTAGTAATCATTCTTAGAGACAAATTATGAATTCTGAAGTGATTTAAAACAAAAAAGGTTATTATCAAATCTCCTTCTAAATGCAACCATTCTCGAGATAAAGGGTGTGTCACATCAAATTGCATCACGGAAAAAACGCTGTAGAAATTCGCCCAGTAGACCGATCCTTTTGAAAATTTTAGACAGTAAAATAAAAACTATTAAACAACTTTTGGCATTTTCTTTTTATTCATACTTCGAGCCCAAGCCCGTATGCTCGCACCTTCCTCTTTACCCCGTCCATAAGGTTCTGTACAACGTCAGGTTGTAGTTTTTTTTTTAACAGAAATCCATTTTCTCTTGAAGTCCGCCTCCGATTTGACAACTTTTGGGTTCTTCCGGAGGGCCTGCTTCATAATCGCCCAATATTTCTCTATTGGGCGAAGCTCCGGCGCGTTGGGCGGGTTCATTTCCTTTGACACGAAGGTGACCCCGTTGGCTTCGTACCACTCCAACACGTCCTTTGAATAGTGGAACGAAGCGAGATCCGGCCAGAAGATGGTCGGGCCCTCGTGCTGCTTCAATAGTGGTAGTAAGCGCTTCTGTAGGCACTCCTTAAGGTAAACCTGCCCGTTTACCGTGCCGGTCATCATGAAGGGGGCGCTCCGCTTTCCGCAAGAGCAGATCGCTTGCCACACCATGTACTTTTTGGCAAACTTTTATAGTTTCTGCTTGCGAATCTCCTCCGGAACGCTGAATTTGTCCTCTGCGGAGAAAAACAACAGGCCCGGCAGCTGACGAAAGTCCGCTTTGACGTAGGTTTCGTCGTCCATTACCAGGCAATGCGGCTTCGCCAGCATTTCGGTGTACAGCTTCCGGGCTCGCATCTTCCCCACCATGTTTTGCCTTTCGTCGCGGTTAGGAGCCTTCTGAACCTTGTATGTACGCAGGCCCTCCCGCTGCTTGGTCCGCTGGACGAATGAACTTGACAAATTCAGCTTATTGGCGACATCCCGGACCGGACTTCTCGGATCACGTCTAAACTGCTTAACTACGCGCTTGTGATCTTTTTCACTGACGGAGCATCCATTTTTGCCGTTCTTCACCTTCCGGTCGATGGTTAGGTTCTCGAAGTATCGTTTTAGTACTCTGCTGACCGTGGATTGGACGATTCCCATCATCTTACCGATGTCCCGATGTGACTACTCCGGATTCTCGAAATGAGTGCGCAGGATTAATTCACGACGCTCTTTTTCGTTCGACGACATTTTTCCAAATTTACGAAAAATTGACAGTGAAGCATGGCCAACGTGATCTATCCACTCTTATCTGATTATAAGCGAAAGCTGAAGATATAATTCCTAAAAATCAAATTTCTACAGCGTTTTTTCCGTGATGCAATTTGATGTGACACACCCTTTATTTAAAAAAATATTTCTAATTTATAATCTTTTTTATAGTAAATAATCTCTTTCAATTCATGAAATTTTATGAATTTTCTTATAATTTCCAACAATTTTTTTGATTGATTGAAGTTTGTATTAAGATAAGAAAGATTTTTTAGTTTCGCTACGTTTTGTATTAACCCACATGTCTTCGAATGTTTCGTAGCGTAACTCCTAAACATATGTCTTTACCATAACGATGTATTTGGAAAAGTTGTTGGAAATTATAAGCGAATTCATAAAATCTCATGAACATGATGGTATAATACGACATACATATTTAAAGGGCCTATTTACTATTAAAGAGACAATAAATTACAAATATTTTTTTAAATATCTCGAGAATTGTTACATTTACAAGGAGATTGATAATAACCTTTTTTGTTTTAAATCACATCAGGATTCATAATTGGTGGCTAAAAATGATTGCTAACATACAAAAATTCGATGTTTCGAAAATTCCTAAAAATTCGATGTTCCACAAATTTCGTCAAAAATAGTTTTACCATATTGGGCCCATTTTTTAAATTTTCTACATGACTTCTATTTTGTATGAAAAAATCAAAAAAATATAAAAAAAAAATATTTTTGATATCGCAAATTAAAATTTTATTTTGTAAATAAAAAAAAGAGTACTAATTTCTCTTCTCAATGTATATTTCTTTCAAATTAAGCCAACAATACTCTATAACTCTTTCTATCACACTATTTCGGTACAACTCATATTTTTTGAGATATAAATTATCAAAGATTTCTCTTACTAAAATCCATACTACCTTTTCAAAAGTTACACTTGAGTCAAAAAATGAACCATAATGATGTATTCGAAAAAGTTGTTGGAAATTATAAGCAAATTCATAAAATGTCATGAACATGACGGTATAACACGACAAACATATTAAAAGGGATTATTTACTATAAAAAAAAACAATAAATTAGAAATATTTTTTTTA
The DNA here is from genome assembly GCF_029784135.1 of Toxorhynchites rutilus septentrionalis. Lineage (NCBI taxonomy): Eukaryota > Metazoa > Arthropoda > Insecta > Diptera > Culicidae > Toxorhynchites > Toxorhynchites rutilus. The sequence continues at coordinate 45,366,550 of NC_073746.1, read as the reverse complement.
AAATATCTCGAGAATGGTTGCATTTAGAAGGAGATTTACAACAACCTTTTTTTTTAAATCACATCAGAATTCATAATTTGTGGCTAAGAATGATTGCTAACATGAAAAAATTCGAAAATTCCTAAAAATTCGATGTTCCACAAATTTCGTCAAAAATAGTTTTACCATATTGGGCCCATTTTTTAAATTTTCTACATGACTTCTATTTTATATGAAAAAATTGAAAAAAAATATAAAAAAATACATATTTTTTTTTAAATCGCAAATTAAAATTTTATTTTGTAAATAAAAAAAAGAGTACTAATTTTTTTTCTCAGTGTACATTTTTTTCATAATCAACCATCAATACTCTATAACTCTTTCTAACACACTATTTCGGTACGACTCATAGTTTTTGAGATATAAATTAACAAAGATTTCTCTCACTCAAATCGATACTTCTTCTTCTTCTTCTTCTTCTTCTTCTTCAATGGCACTAACGTTCCTAGAGGAACTTCGCCGTCTCAACGTAGTATTACTTGCGTCATTTTTATTAGTACTTAGTTGAGATTTCTATGCCAAATAACACGCCTTGAATGCATTCTGAGTGGCAAGCTCTAGAATACGCGTGATCACAGTGCAAGTCGGAGGAAATTTCTTTGACGAAAAATTCCCCCGACCAGAACGGGAATCGAACCCGAACACCCGGCATGTTAGTTATGACGCTAACCACTCGGCCAAGGGAGCACCACTCAAATCGATACGCCCTTTTCAAAAGTTACGCTTGAGTAAAAAAATTCCCAATTGCTGTGGAAAACTCATATTTCCTTCAACCCAAACGAAATACACACTTTCATTGGAATCAAAAATACAAGTTTTTCAAATCTGCATTTTTGGGACGATTTCATTTGGATTTGCTGCATAAAATCGATCATTTTTACTTCATGTTTGAAGGCAAACAAACCTTCAATTTAGACTTGGCAGCATTAAGCGTACAGTACAAGCTTTTTCTTTAACACTCCTTTACTCGCGCATTAGTCTATCAGATCGAGAAATCAATAATTCGTTCATTTCTCAGAAAATATCACTACGACTTTGCGATTCTCTCTAGCTTCGTTGTTCGTCGTTCGTCATCGTTTAGCGTATCGCATATGTTGGTACAAAGAGGACGTGTGCCACTTTTTTAACACTTTCGGACTTTTGTATGGAATCCTTTGTCGTCCAGCACTGCCTGCAAGCGCCGTGGCATCGATTCGGAGTTCTGGTCACTGTAGACGAAATATTCTCCCAGATCTTCTTGATCGCCGTCTTGAGTTCCGCATCTTTTTCCTTCGGTTCTTGATTTCCCACCATAGATGTTCAACAGGTATCATGTTCAGCTTGTCAAATGTGTAAGTAATTAATCAAAAGAAGAATTGTATTAAACATATTGTGTACCAAGAAGAAGTATCGTCAAGTAGCACGTGTGCGCTCAATTTTGCGACCGATTGTATATCGATACGGATGGAACATTCAATTTCTAACTCGAGAAGTACTTATGCTTCAATCAACGGTAATGTATTTCAACAGCTCACGTCATCCCCTCGATCTTATTCCTTGTGATAAATACATCAATATCGAGATTGCTGCCTATACAAAATAAAATAAAAGTATAAAAAAGAATATTTAATATATAAAAATAAAATGTGTTTAATTTCAAGTTGATTTTCTATTTCATTGTGAATGCGCAGCAGTGGCAAAGAATTAATTATTTGACAATGATGTTCGTTTTCACAATGGTATATGGTATATGTGATTGAATTAAAAAAGGATTTGATGTACATTGAAACAATACTAGAAACACGGATGATAAAAGAGCTCGTTACGTTAAAGTTTAGGACTACGTCTTTGATTTCTATATAGGGGGGGGGGGGGGTCACTCTACGAAAAATCAAACGTTTATTGAGAGTTTTCAAATGCATATTACGCAGAATCGTTCTTACGATATATGTTATAATATATACCGTTAGACGGCAAATTTACCCAAATTTTTTTTCGCCAGAGAAATCAACAGTAGAAATAATAAAACAAGTGAGCAATTTAACAAAAGGTAAATCATGTATTATGCATTCTTTCTTCCAGCTTCGTTCCCATGAATGTATGTAACACAAAATTGCGTGCAATAATTCGTTCTATCTAACAAATTAGCAAGATGTTAAAGTAATCAGATGCAAGATTTCATGCATCACTCAAACTTCATGCAAGATTTCAGCAAAACAACATGGAAAGTGTCACCTAAAGGGTGTGTCACATCAAATTGCATCACGGAAAAAACGCTGTAGAAATTCGCCCAGTAGACCGATCCTTTTGAAAATTTTAGACAGTAAAATAAAAACTATTAAACAACTTTTGGCATTTTCTTTTTATTCATACTTCGAGCCCAAGCCCGTATGCTCGCACCTTCCTCTTTACCCCGTCCATAAGATTCTGTACAACGTCAGGTTGTATTTTTTTTTAACAGAAATCCATTTTCTCTTGAAGTCCGCCTCCGATTTGACAACTTTTGGGTTCTTCCGGAGGGCCTGCTTCATAATCGCCCAATATTTCTCTATTTGGCGAAGCTCCGGCGCGTTGGGCGGGTTCATTTCCTTTGGCACGACGGTGACCCCGTTGGCTTCGTACCACTCCAACACGTCCTTTGAATAGTGGCACGAAGCGCGATCCGGCCAAAAGATGGTCGGGCCCTCGTGCTGCTTCAATAGTGGTAGTAAGCGCTTCTGTAGGCACTCCTTAAGGTAAACCTGCCCGTTTACCGTGCCGGTCATCACGAAGGGGGCACTCCGCTTTCCGCAAGAGCAGATCGCTTGCCACACCATGTACTTTTTGGCAAACTTGGATAGTTTCTGCTTGCGAATCTCCTCCGGAACGCTGAATTTGTCCTCTGCGGAGAAGAACAACAGGCCCGGCAGCTGACGAAAGTCCGCTTTGACGTAGGTTTCGTCGTCCATTACCAGGCAATGCGGCTTCGTCAGCATTTCGGTGTACAGCTTCCGGGCTCGCGTCTTCCCCACCATGTTTTGCCTTTCGTCGCGGTTAGGAGCCTTCTGAACCTTGTATGTACGCAGGCCCTCCCGCTGCTTGGTCCGCTGGACGAATTAACGTGACAAATTCAGCTTATTGGCGACATCCCGGACCGAACTTCTCGGATCACGTCTAAACTGCTTAACTACGCGCTTGTGATCTTTTTCACTGACGGAGCATCCATTTTTGCCGTTCTTCACCTTCCGGTCGATGGTTAGGTTCTCGAAGTATCGTTTTAGTACTCTGCTGACCGTGGATTGGACGATTCCCAGCATCTTACCGATGTCCCGATGTGACAACTCCGGATTCTCGAAATGAGTGCACAGGATTAATTCACGACGCTCTTTTTCGTTCGACGACATTTTTCCAAATTTAAGAAAAATTGACAGTGAAACATGGCCAACGTGATCTATACACTCTTATCTTATTATAAGCGAAAGCTGAAGATATAATTCCTAAAAATTAAATTTCTACAGCGTTTTTTCCGTGATGCAATTTGATGTGACACACCCTTTATACAGTGATCGTTCATTAATGCGATTATCATGCGAAGACTTATTGAGATCGGCAGTACATCACATCACAAAAATGAAACGAAATGAAATATTAATATTCTTCATGACTCAAATGCATAATTCTCAATGACTCAATTCCTTCTATGATAGATTGAGCAGTAGAAGTTCGACTTGATTGTGATAGTCTGCAAACGAACATTATTTCACCGAAAAAGCTACTGCTCCTGATGCCTAATAATAAAAATAGGACAATAGAAAGAAATCACAATACCATACCTATCCATTAAAAATAAAGCAACTTCATGTTTCCATGTGTATTTTACCTCAAAATATCACGAAATCATGAGTATTTTCAACTTGTTTTTTCGTTTCTTCGCCATAAATTTCATATTCAATGTAATCAATGACGATATATTTTTTTTGTTTACCGATTCACATATACGTCATCTACCATTCCAACCTGTTATGTGCCCCACTGATATTCTTATTGTCTTCCTTTGTTTTGTTCGTTACAAACCGTTTGAAGGTTATTAGTACATATACCAAAGGACCCCTCTTCAAGGCTACTATTTACAGTTTCAAAAGAGTTAAACTAACAGATTTCTGAACAATGAAAAGAATTACATTTAAAATAACCAAGTGTTCTGAACCTTCACAGTCCTACGTCAAACTTCCGTCCGTGCCCCTAGGCTCAGACCCTTCTACTTTTTTAATTTTTTTTTTTTTTTGAATTCAATGCCCAGGGAAACGAAACGTACAGCAGCAATGGCATAATTTGATAAAATTGGCATTTTACACGTGGAATATGTTTTTAAGCATGTTTTTATTAGTGTTTTGTTGTAAAATTTATTGATATTTCCTATTAGTTCCAAAAAATTGCCATATTCGTTCTAAGGATGACGACTTTTTTTTTAGAAAATAGCGCTATCCTCGATTGTTTGTGCCTCGCGTGCGATTTGGTTATAAACTTGTCAAAACAGTGCATTATATTGCACTGCAATTTTGCAACCAATATGCAATTAATTTGCACAGCAGGCTTCGCAATGTTTGTGGTATTTGAAAACAATAACAGCACACGAAACCGACTCGATATTGTTTGCGCCAGAAAATATCGTAGCAATCTACTTCGTCGTCATTATTCGAAGTAATATTTGTTCCCATGGCAACCTAGCATTTGTAAGCAACGTTGTCAAATAAACTCTCATCATTGAAAATACTGCTCGCTGTCTAGAGTAAAACTAAAAAAACACTGAAACCGCGGGCAACTGTGCGGACGCAACGAATCGCCGCTTGCTTCTTTTAAACGGCAAATCTGGGGGACCGCAAATTAGACTTATACAACGTTGTAAATATTTAGCGCAGAAGAAAATCAAGCATATTTCATTCCTCTTCTTGTTTGTATTAAAGAGGCTTTAAACTTCGGAGTTCATTCGTCTGTTTCGTATTCCCGTATACAATCTCGTATTATTATTTCTGTAGAGAAAAAATACTGGAAAACACTGGAAAAAAACACTGGGGGAGCATAGATTGCTTGAGCCAATCGACCAATCAGAATGCGGCACTTTCGTTTAGATAAAACGGGAGCCATAACTTTTACTAGGAATGATGGATTGACGTGATAAAAATATATAGTAAACATTATCTTCCAACTCACCTTATGACAGCCACTACCAGAATATTGGAATGCCTTAACGCAATCCACGCCTTTGTTTACTTTTCCTTGTTCGTGAAATCAAAACAAAAATTTTCGGGCGCTGACTCAATCGGTCCGAAAACACTGATTTTTCAAAATATCGCCAGAATTGCACGTCAGGAAATCAAAAAGGGATAATCAAGTGTAGTGGTTTCGAAAATTAAACTGAAAAATCTTTTTCCGTACAGCTCTGAGCGTTTTAACTCACCCCATGTTTTTTTAAACCCTGGGATAAGTTGAAACGTTTCTCGTACGTTCCTCAGTATGTTCTGCATAATTTATGAATACACAGATTCCAATTTAGTGATGTTTCAATTTGTCCCGGTGTACCTTAATCATCATTGTAATAGATTGATAGAGAGTGTTCAAATCAATTGATGCAAAAATCTCGTAACTGAGCAATAAACGCTCGAAATTGGACAGCTTTCTCGTTGCGAAAGATTCTTAGTTTTTAAATATGTTCTCAAAAAACGAAATTGTACGTTGAAAAGGCGGATGAATTTTAGATGGACTGATATGACACACTTAAGTTCTGTATATTGTCGATACTGCATGCCTTGTTTCCAGTAAATTTATGCACAGTTTTTAAGGCTTCTCCGTTTATAACATATTCAGGTTGAATATAATTTTGGTAATTATTTACGTTTAACCCTTAACCCTCATGTACTCGCCCGCAAAATCATTACTCGTATACTCGCACACGGCGCCACAGTATGTATGTTTGTTTTTCATATTGCTATTCTGTATTTTCAGGCGTTATTGGTATTTATTTAATGAGAAAGATATAGTTGAATAAAAAAAATCCGGAATATTTTTTTGCTTCAACTTCATTCAGTTTTAATAGTGAATAATAGTTTAATAATTACATAATTCAGCCATCTCAAAAAAAAATCACAGTGTCCCTGACACGACCGCATAGTTGACGTAGGATTCCGTTAGGCTATCTGTTGATTTTGGATATGTTTGAAGAATTACATCGTTAAACTCTTTGATAATGATTTGGATTTAATGTCTCTGTTACGGAATACATTTCGGTAGGAACAAAAGCTCCCCTTACTTTCATGTATTTGCAATGCCGATTTCCCCCAGGCAGCTTGGTTTTGATGTCTCTGTTAGAGACCCGCCGCATGTGTCGTCAATCTCGACCAATCAGAAGTGGATATTTCCGTTAGGATAGGGGTTGGAATTTTTCAATTGTTCGATAGTTAGTTTCATGACATATATTATTTTCTTCAATATAAAAAATTGTTATGGAGTGCCCAAATCGATTGACGCAAAAATTGCATCAATCCATCATGAAATGACTGAGCAATGAGCGTTTGAAATTGGACAATTTTCACGATGTGCTCTATTTTAGATTTTCAATTTGTACCCCAATATGTTCCCGAAAGACGTAATCCTACGTCAAAATGTTTGAATCACGGTATGTGAGATCGTATGCGCGTCTATAGGAGGGTTAGAACAATATGTATCATTTATTGATTTTGCTACAACTCGTCAATTTAAGTGTTTTGGTAAAACTACTAATTAGATTATGACTTAGATTTTATGAAAATAAGAGTTGGAACACGTCTCATATAGCAGCGGAAACCATGAATTTAATGTTCATCTTCAGTAGTTTTTGAAATGCTTATGTAACTCAATTGGATTGATATTGGATATCGATCTCTTAAATATATTCTGTCTGGATATCTATAAAATCAAATTGTTCAATTGATGAAATCGTGTATTAGTAACAATCGAAAAATGACTCTACTGTTCAACGATTATCACTTTTTCTTCACTTTCACTCTTTTCCGGCAACATCAAAATATTTTCGAAGTTTGTGAGTGACCCATGAATCATTGATTGAGGTTTTGGTTATCGCTTGCTCTAAAGAAACCGAATATCAAAACACCTTTGTTTGCGGAAATTTTCTTAACGTTGCAGAAACGTGGAATTGTTTCTAACTAAAGACAAATCCTTCTGCCATCATAGCTCGATCGTACCACTGATGGAGCGAGCAGACCATACCCAACAATCAAATTAAACGGTTCTTTTCAGGACTACGAAACTATAATTAAAGAGTTTAATGATGGAAATTTCAAACATATCCACAATTAATATGCAACAAATAGCCTAATGTAATCTTTTTGGTCCAGTTTTGAATGATTTTCTCCTTTTTGGTAATAAATTCGAATCATGTATATGTTCGGCATTTTTATCTATAACCTTTCGTCGTTTTTCAGGTAATTTTATTATTCCATTCGTGTAGAATTTCTGTGATTTTTAGCCTTTTGAAAGTTATTTTCGACAGCTCTTATGTCGGCCAATATTTTCTCTTCAAATAAGTTTTGCAAAGATCGAAACAATTGGAAATCAGACGGTGCAAGGTTCAGACTGTACGATGATACGGGGTACACCTTTTCTGTTGAGCAATTCTGGTATTCCAATGTGAGCAATACGATATTCCTGTATTTCACATTTTTTTATCGCCCGTTATGATTTGCTCCAAAACTGGGTCGATAGTGTTTTGCTGATGGGAAGTCGGTTTATCAAGTTCCTTTGGGTAGCCTTCTTTTTTCAAATAATTTGAAACTGTCACAAGTTTAATTCAATTCCCATTGGCTATCTCCTGACAGCTTGCTCTACCAGGTGCAAACATTCATCGATTTTTTGGTGACTGGCTGACCAGAGCAAAAATTTCCAGGAATAAATTGAACAAACCATACCTGCGTCCTGCGATCGCTCACAGCATCCTAGCCGTAAACTTCAAAACTCAAATTGTTTTCCACATGTTCCTTTTGCGTATTTGCCTTTTCTGTGGTGAAAGAGTATCGCATAACGTATTTCTTCAGCAGATTCAAATCATTTTCGTTTTCAAATCATATTTGGGTTTTTTGCAAGAATGAATCACGAAACAATTATCTTTAGCTGCTTCCACAGAGCCACGTTAATCATCCGTCCTTTTTAGGGCACCATTTACTAACATTTTACTATAGAGTTAATATCAAAATAAAAAGTGATCGGAAACCTTTTTAAATAACATAAATTCGTAGGTCTACGTCAACAATGTGGTCGTGTCTTCCGCCCAATCCTCCTATATTGTTTTCCGGAGACTTCGTCTAAATACGTTTCGTTGGTGTAAAATGATCAAAAATCGATCAAGCAATGTAAAAGTTACAAACTTTTAAAAAACATATATATTTACCCAAATAGGAAAGTAAGAAAAAATATATTACATGATACGTGTACTTTCGTCTCGCCGAAGCAATAATCATGAAAAAACAAAATTAAATAGGGTTTCGAATTTTCGTTTTACTAAATTAAAAATTTGTTCTGTAACCATTGCTGAGTGATTATCAACATTTAATTATTTATTGTTGGGAGATTTACGAGAAAAGTAGCACAAACTATTTTATATAGAGTACGTGCAGCTTCAATTTTATCAGGAAATATTTTTTAAAAGTCTTGTTATTATAATTACTTTTGGTTTTTTGTTCGGTTCAAAAATATATTGGGTGTGCAACTAAATTCGTTCCGTTTTTTTATTGCGTGGAAAACACTTTTTTTCTAATATTAAACAAAATAGATATATTGTTCAAAATTATCACTAGTTATTACTTTTTCCCATATTTTTGATAATTCATTTTTTTTATTTTGGCACCGTGGAGATTTAATTTTGTGTCGTTCATGCAAAATCGCCGTTTGACATCTCTCGCTTTCAATCGTTATGGAACATGAATTTCCTTGCTTGTATCCTGGTTAAGGTTTCATATTTTTCTTACATACGCTATAGTTACATTTAGGTGCCTATCCTATCAAATTCCTTTCAAAAATCAGAGGAAAGTGTCACCCGTATCTGGGTGACGGGGCGACGAACGTGTTAAAGCACCTTGAGTCATTTTGTGGAAACGGAACGAATGAAGTTGCTCACCAATTTTTTTTTTCCGTTTTCAATGAGGTTGACTCAAATTCATGTTAACATGTAATATGATGATTTATGTATATAAAACAAAACAAATCACCAAATTAGTCATTCCGATGCATCGATGTTATAAATGAACTTTAATTGACTTTGGCGTTCGTATGTTTCATACCACATCTACGATCGGGGGTCCATAAATCTTGTATGCCCCGATCTGTGCCACCTATCCATGCAAGAAAAAAACGATCCACCGTAATGGTTCGCATGTGGGGTCCCGTGCGGTGATTGATTGGTTGACTCGCTAATCACTGGGGTGGATCTAGAGCCAGCGGAATGTGCCGTCAACACTAGGCAAATTGTCGAGCGAAGCTGCCGTTGCTGCTGGTGAAGAGATGCAATAAAACCTAGCTGTCTGATTCTGCAGAGGTGGAGGATCGTTTCATCGCAACCATCGCGAATCGATTAGGATATTCGCGGGGTCGTAATCGTGCCCTGCAGTAAGTGTGAAATTACCGGTGGTAATTGAATCGCAGTGTTGTTAACAACGGAATGTAGCAATAATTGCTGAAGGTGTGGTGGTCGATGCTGGAAGACTGTAGTCGCAGAGATTTTCTATAGTCTTAGAATGGCTCAATTATGAACTATGATGCAAAATTATCACAACGTTGTGTACTCTGACAAATGAGGCGCAGTAGCAACAACTAAAATAATGTTACTATCTGCTTTATGTATCAATCAACGACTGCACAAAAACCTAATCTCCTCAACGGAAGCCAGCAATAACTCACCCATGAAGACGGCGGCGGCGCAAGCTGATTCATGATGCACATCGTGAGCTCGCATAGCTTCATTTTTTGTGTGTTCTACAATATCACCCGACAGGAGATTTAATGACTTCCAGCACATGCTTTTTGCCGTTAGTCATCGCAGACACAACTATTACGAAACACTATCGTCACCGGCAACGTTTAGGCTTAGCTTCGTCGATGCTAATCATGAACGCATTTTTCTGCGCCATAACATCGGGGATTATGCAATGCTTTTTTTTTGTTTCATTTTCGTGCCCACTCAACCAGGACATTCGAAGCTTCCTCCACGGGGGGCGGGTTGTTTGCTGTGGGAAATATGGAATTCACAGCGGAAACACGCTTATCCGGATGGGTTGAACGTTTAGTCACGGTTTCTTAGGCAGATCGAATGTGTGATTAATGGTTATATTGCACACTCTGTTCCGTTCATAATTATTTTGAGGATTTGATGTCATCTATTATGTATTCCATGGCATTAATTGTGTTTATACCCGCTAGAAGGTTTATTTATAAAATGTAAAGCTACTTGGGATGAATAAAAGCCATACAGGGCGTTAGGTAGTATATTGTGAATCTCTCAAAGGATCATCAAGAATAATCTTAAATGATACATACGATGGGTTAGAAATCAATTCAGTACTTCAGTAATCTAGGGAACTTTGAGCTTGAGCTTGGGTAGACTGTACAATTCGTAGTTGCTCTCCGTGATTGACCTAAAACAACCAAATTGCAAATCATTCTCGTTGTGCAATTTTCGTTGATTCGAGCTTTAAATGGTCAATAACGACGCCGGCCACATCCTTACAGGGGAAGGGATGGAACGTTAGTATGATATTCGCCGCCCGACGGCCAGAAGGGTCCCCTCTATAGCGTGGTCCCCTAGCGTTTATCATGGAAGGGATAGTTGTTAGTGGGAATGGTTAAGAAAAATCAGGATTCACTGCGGTAAGTGATGTGATTATGTAAATGCGAGCTATTGACTACTCGACGAAACAAAAACCCTAAAATCTCATGTGATACAACACGCGGCAGAGATCATCTTTCGGTATCCTGAGAAGGAAAACCTGTAAAGTTAATACATTTTATATAATATATTATATTGACTCTTTGCGGTCGGAATTAATTTCCCTTGAAAGGGATTCTCTTATATTTCCACGCTAATAATATTTTGCTCACACAGAGTACCGTTACTTATTATTCATAGAAACTTCTTATACAATCGTGAAAAAGATCACTAGGCATTAAAAATTCGTAATAGAAAAATGTAAACTATTACATCGTTGAATAAAGTATTTAGTATGATTCCTTGCTATGGTGGCTGCGAGCAGACAGACGACCGCAAAGGGTTAATATATTCCAGTATTTATCGTATGTACTTTTCATCGAAATACAACCGCGTTGGTGGAGATGAGAAGGTAAGCGATAGAACTCTTTTTTTGCTTACTAAATAACGTTTTTTTTTGCTTGCTAATAAATATATAAATCCTTTAGCCATTGACCATACATAAATTAAACAGAAGAAAAAAAACTAATCGCCAGCTGATATTTTGCCGCTAAACATCAGCGTCTGGCCCACCGTGAACTTATATCGATTCACAAATGGCGTCGCATTGGTGTTAGTAAATGTGTCCGTACATGTACGTTCGCGTATATATATATATATATATATATATATATATATATATATATATATATATATATATATATATATATATATATATATATATATATATATATATATATATATATATATATATATATATATATATATATATATATATATATATATATATATATATATATATATATATATATATATATATATATATATATATATATATACGCGAACGCGAATATATACATGCAGATGTTACATGTTGTAACATCGTGAAAAATCAACGCATACAGATGGAATATACATTATTTCAAAGCTTTAACTTTCAGGTATTAGAATACTTCACGTACATTTTTTATCTTGGTGTCTGTAGATGTACGTGAACAACTATATTGGTAAGAAATTTAAAAAAAAATCTGTTTTTTTCAAAGCGTCCACAAACACAATTTTTTTGCTAACTAACTCAATAGCAAATCCAATTAAACTTATCAACCAGTTTTCATTTGGTTCTTAGAAAGTTCCCGAAGGACCTTTCATCAATAAGTGATGATCGCACCACAAATCGAAAGACAGTTTTGAAAACTCCAATAAATTCTGTAGTTAATTTATTTTTTTGACCAAAAAAGGTCTATTTAAATTTTTCGTATCGATTTCAAAAAAATGCCCAAAACAGGTGTTTTTTAGTGTTTCAGAAAATCATCTGTATTTTTGCAAATACTACAGTAAGTGCAAATGTTGCAGGCAAATTTTTAACCTATGGTAACCCCAAAACACCTGTGAATGTCCACATTGAAACGTTCAACCGTTAGCTTTAGCCGATTTTTCTAAGTTTGGAGTAAACGAGAGGAACACTTAATCACCAATCGTACCAGAAGTTCAAAATGCTACGCGACTCTCAGAATAAACGATTCGTTACTTTCGTTTTCATGAGTTATAATATTTACGAAATTTTAGTCATTGAAAAAAATATAGGAAACGGTTTAAAACTTAAATATAAAAAATACAAAAAAGTTGCTTTAAAATCACAAGGATTTTTTTTAATTGAAATTCGTTTCACTCAAAAACGATTTTTTTAAAAGTTCCCAAACCAATTATATGAGAAGCCCTTGCAATTTCCAACAAATCATCCATACATCGGAAGATGGGCACTTTTACAGGGAAAAAGTTTTTCCAACAACATCTTTTTCGTGTTTTCTTTGAAAAAATAAAAAAATAAGTTCATGTCGTGTTTAAAAATAGAAAAAATTTTGCAGAATATGCCAACCGCTATAATTTACACACTTAAACCTTACGAGTTAAACATTAATAGTGCTTTATGAAAAGAAAAAGGGAGAAGTTGTTGTTAGGGAAACTTTTTCCCTGTAGCAGTGCCCTCTGTTCAATGTATGGGTGACTTGTTGGTACTTATATGGGCTATTCATAAAATTTTTGTTCATAATTTTAAAAAAAGCGTATTTTTGAGAAACATTAGTTCTAATTTTCAAAATATTTTTTTTTTCAATGAAATTTTTTTTTGTAAAATTTGTTTGATATTTTTGATTGAAAACTTTAATGATTTTGTTCATTTCATTCTATAACAAACATTTTGTAGGTCTCATATTTATTGAGCTAAGATTTTTCGAGAAAAAAAAGTTAAGACTAAAAAACTCAATATGTCAAAAAAAGTTCTCACTTAAAAGCTATAAGAACTACATAATATTGGATAAAGAATGAAATGTAGAACATTATTTATGTTTTCATTTAAAAATATCAAGCGATTTAAAAAAGAAATCGCGATGAAAAAAATATTTTGAAAATACATTTTTACAAGCATGTTTTTTCAAAATTCTGAAATGCAACATGAATAGTCCATACAATTTCTAACAAGTAATCCATACAACAGAAAATGTGCGCTTTTATAAGGAAAAAGTTTTCCTAACAAACACATTTTTACGTTTTCGTTGAAAAATTATTATTCATGTTCATCTCGTACCATTTTAGTGTGCAAATTATCGCGGAAGACATATTCTGCAGCGATTTTTTTTCTATTTAGCAATACTTCAAGAACATGTCAAACGCGAGAATTTATACACAAAAATGTTACGAGGAATTTTTCAGAAGTCTCCACACAAAAATGCCATATATTTCAGAAACTATGAAAGATAGAAAGTTGTCGTCTTCGACAAAAGTTCATATTTCAATGAGATCAAAAGATTTTTTCGCTATCTTGACTTTAAAAAAGACTAGGATTAGTTGTAATTTTTTCAAAGAAAACATGAAAGCTGTTGTTAGGAAAACTTTTTCCCTGTAAAAGTGTCCATCTTTCGATGTATGGGTGACTTGTTGGAAATTGCAAGGGCTATTCATATAATTTTTTGAAAATTTAAAAAAATACGTTTTTGAGAGAAAAGAATTTTAATTAAAAAAATATTTTTTTCGGTGTAATTTTTTTAAATGTTTGTGATTTTCAATGAAAATTCAAACATTCTACTATATTTCATCCTTCGTCCAAAATTTCATAGATAAAAAAGTTTTTGAGTAACATTTTTTTAAATAAAAAAACGTTTTTGGTGATTTTTAAAAAAGTAGTCTAATTTTTTTCTGAAGACTCGCAACATTTCACTGTAATCTGAGAATCAAAATCAAAATATAAAAAACAGCATTTCGAAAACAAGTTTTAAGGTCATGATTTTTGGAAAAAAAATTCCTTTTTTTAAAACATTTTTAGAATAGCATTGAAACATTGCAAGTAATGAAAAAACTGTACGTATATACTGCTCAAATATAATGGCAATTGAATTGAAATTAAAAATAATCATAAAATACCTCCTGCCCACCTTTGGCCGTTAAAATTTATTCAATGGAGACAGACAATTCAGTATTTCAAGGAATTCGCCTAGCGGATCATCCGTTCGTGGATAATCGTTGCTTTACTGAGGAAATTTTATCACTCAATTGTAGCTAAACTTCAAGGCAGGCTAAGTCACAATCCTTAGAAATATAGCACGAAGATCCTTTAAATCTTAATTTTCCATGGTTCTCCGCAACCATACATCAACAGCCGAAGTCTTGCTCTTGCTCGAATATTTTCCATCTCCGTTTACAATTGTCCCTCCTTTCCCACGTACAACTCCACTAATCTAATTACGGACAACTGCTGAAAGGGCTTTTAACACCTTTCGGTTTACTGTTTTTCACGCGTTCGATATTGTAGGTAGGAAAGAACAAAGACTCCCTAGGATCCAAGTAACAAATCGTCTCGTCTCGGTCGTCTATGGATTTCGTGATGGGATGATGGCAAAGCGAGCTTAAGTCCCTCCTTTCCCCCTTCGTTGACGGTATCAGCTTACAAGATTGGAGTGCAGAAAATTATCTCATCCCATCCGAGACCACGCGTGGAATTGCGTGACACCTCTGCACGCTGTCAAGGTCATTATCAGGTGGTTCTTCGATCTTAACTTCTCGAAGGGATTTGATAGCAAGAAGGCATTACCACTTTTTCTGCAATAAATTAGTTCTGCCTTCCATCAACGGGGCAGCGAGGTAAACAAAGCGCAACATCATCACGTCCGTTCCGGCGAGGGAAAGTAATTTTATGCGTGGCGACTGAGTGCTCGACTAAGAATACGATCTTATCGGGATTGATCCTCGCAAAAGGAAACGCGCCGTGTAAACTCGTGGCACACGAATGAGGTAAACATCAACAGAAGTGTATGAATAAATTACGACAGCGCAGCGGAAACAAATCAAATGGAAAGCAGTCAAATGTGTCGGCCGTTCAACCCAAGATCGTTCGGTCATAGATTGTGCCAAATCTTGCTGGTAGAGATCTCTTTGGCTGTAGCGCGTTAGCTGAGTCACAAAGAAAAACGCCCCTGAGAATATGCTATCAGCATCGGTTCTAATTCATTCAGAAACCTGTTCCTCTAGGTTCCTCTCGATGTCGTTAGCACTAGTTGCAAGTCACACGTCTGAAGGTATTAATTTGTACTTCCCTTAATGTGAGCACATGAGATTTCTAATCCATTCTAATTACTTAACCTCAAGAGCCGCACATCTAATTACACCTAGCTGCTTCTAACCACGACAGTAACAACATTATTGCTATTTGATTATCATACAAACAAAACAGAAACATTAAATATCAAAGTATTCAGCGCCGTCCAGAATGGGATAATCACGCTCCAGGCGGATTTCGATTCCATCCTCGCGAATGTATAGCCGCCACCACCTTGGTGGCTTCTGCTCATCATCCATCTGGTCAAGGTTGGATCGTGGGATTGCTAGCGTGTCTCAAATTGTTCCCGAACGTCAGCTCGAATGCGGAAATATCGTTCCTGATTGACGGAAACGAAACGGACATCACACGGCTGGAAGATGTTTGTTTGTTGACAGGGTGCGCATAAAAGCGCGCTATTTTGTTTGAATGATAAATCCCACAACTATCAGCATTGTTCTGGACACGGTTAGCGATCTGATCCATCGGTATCCGATGGTAAATTATGGTATAAGTAATAACAAGGTTTCTCTCAATTGTATATTAGGGTTCAACGTTTTTCGTTCGAAGAAAAACTTGTTTAGACGATTTGATATATATTTTTAATGAATAAATTTAAGAGATAGCTTATATAAAAAAATCACGTACATTTGTAAGTTTTTATGAGAAACCATTGCGAGAATTGCATGAGATAAAATGATGAAAAATAGAAAAACTTTCATTACATTCATGCTGCCCTTGTTTCCAAATTATGTTGATAGGTGTTACAATCGAAAAAAAGGTTGATTTGTCGTTGCAAGCTTGATAAATTACTGTTTGGTATGTTGGAATATTTCATTCTTGAGAAAAAAATGTTTCCCGACCTATAATTAAGGTTTGTTCATGAGATTAAATACAAACTTACATTCACATTCAAAATGCATTTAAAATGTTAACTACTGTATCTAACGAGTCTACTATACTACTATGAAGAGTGTTTCTACCACCCCTAAGTAGAAACAGCAGTATTTTGATGATAATTTCTTATTCTGAATTGTTTCTGAATGCTATGCTCTGAGATCTGTGTTTAAATTAGAGGTGAACCATTATACACTGCGAATAACTTCAAAATCTGGAAAACTTACACCTATTTTTAATAAATGAATATTGCCTTGCAAATGTCCTCTGTCCTCTAAGGCACGTCAATCAATCAAACCATATGTTTGCAAGAAAAAAGGATTATGCAGTTTATTACAGTTCAATATACTGGTTTTCGAATCAATCAGTCAAATATTTCACGAAGAAAAGTCTTCCAATGTTTTTGCTGGGAAAAGACGAAAAAATGGGTGGGTTATATCTATATATGTACAGTAGAGTGCCAATGGATGTATGGGAAAAAGTGACCCTCGAATTTTCAAAGCGAACTTGATTAAAAATGTGGATTCCCACGAAAAACTACGACAATAGTAAATGAAGTCCGAATGAGCTAATATTTTGCAGTGGGTATTTGACCGTCCAAATCATCATTTCGCAGTGAGTCCTATATGATAAATCGATATGAAGATTTTCATTGGCTCCCTAAACCATAAGTTTTGAATCGTGTTCCGAAAGAACGACAAAGTCAAAGAGCATCGATTTTTAACAAAAATTTCGAGATGACATTAGATCTCGGCGTTTCATGCAATTTGAAGACATTTGGCATCAAATTTTGTTTTTCGAAAACCCCAATTTCCTTTACTACCCCCTTGAGTGATTTTTCGGTTTTCAAAAAACTCAAACTTTGACCGCTGTGCGACACTAGTAAATGAAGTCCGATTGTGCTGATATGTTGCATAGGGTAGTTTTTCATGAGAATCAACATTTTTGATCAAGTTCGCTTTGAAAATTCGAGATGGCCCATTTTCATTTTCAAAGAACAAAATTACCACTTTTGACGAAAATCTGAGAACCACTATATCGGTTTGGCATGGAATGGCTGTATATGGAAATGGAAAATAATTTTTTTTTCAATTGTGATAGATGCATAAAAATGTTTCCTACCAATTGATGCAAACGTCTTTCCGATTTGTTGAGTAATGTTCGAGTTATAAGTCCTGCAGATGGAAACACTTCACGTATTATATTCCATGTCCAGAGATGCCAACCAGCCTCCTGACAAACGCTCAATTTCGATAATGAAAATGAAAATGAAAACCTAAACACAGAACATGCAGGACTTATAACTCGAACATTCCTTAATAAATCGGAAAGATGTTTGCATCAATTGGTAGGAAACATTTCTACGCGTCTACCACAATTAATAAAATGTTATTTTCCATTTCCAACTATTTAATTTGGCCGCTGTTCGTGTTACCCGCAGCTCCCCTATTTCTCTTCACTCTTGAAAATATGTCTCACCGCAAATTTTAACATGAACGCTCTTTTTCGCCACCTGTCAATTTTACGATTTTATTGAAAAATTGATCGAATATATTATTATACCTTGATCATACAGAGTAGACCAAGTGTCAGAGAGTAAAAATTTTGAATACTTTATTTTTCATGATCGATTTTAAATCCAACTATGATCTTTCACTGACTGCAAGTACTCTTATCCAAAATCACGCTAACCCATTTGTCGTTGAATTATAATATCAAGAATTGTACTCGAAAATAGATAGTAATCCATTTTTTTTTGTAAGTAAAAGTGCCCAAAAAATTCTAATGTTTCAAATCCACATCGACTGCATACTGAATAAATGTCGTATTGGACCAAGTCGCTGAAAAATTATTTTTCGGCTCAGCCAGAGTAAAACCTTCTTGATTGACCTTAAGGAGGTTTTTTCAAGCAATATAATTACACGACCTTGTTAAAGAGTAACTAAGAGTGATTTAAGAGTGATTTAAAGCTACTAATACTACACAGCTTAAAGCTTTGAGTTCGATTTACTCGAAATCATAATAATGTTACTCAGTCCGGTCTGACTGAACATCGGCTACATTATAGTCAGGTGTATCGAAAACTTATTTAAGATCAAGAAGATCACCAACTATCATTTTATGAACGATCCATTAGCTCACAAGCTCAGTGATGGCAGCTACAGGGTTGCTAAAGGGTGTGTCACATCAAATTGCATCACGGAAAAAACGCTGTAGAAATTCGCCCAGTAGACCGATCCTTTTGAAAATTTTAGACAGTAAAATAAAAACTATTAAACAACTTTTGGCATTTTCTTTTTATTCATACTTCGAGCCCAAGCCCGTATGCTCGCACCTTCCTCTTTACCCCGTCCATAAGGTTCTATACAACGTCAGGTTGTAGTTTTTTTTTAACATAAATCCATTTTCTCTTGAAGTCCGCCTCCGATTTGACAACTTTTGGGTTCTTCCGGAGGGCCTGCTTCATAATCGCCCAATATTTCTCTATTGGGCGAAGCTCCGGCGCGTTGGGCGGGTTCATTTCCTTTGGCACGAAGCTGACCCCGTTGGCTTCGTACCACTCCAACACGTCCTTTGAATAGTGGCACGAAGCGAGATCCGGCCAGAAGATGGTCAGGCCCTCGTGCTGCTTCAATAGTGGTAGTAAGCGCTTCTGTAGGCACTCCTTAAGGTAAACCTGCCCGTTTACCGTGCCGGTCATCACGAAGGGGGCGCTCCGCTTTCCGCAAGAGCAGATCGCTTGCTACACCATGTACTTTTTGGAAAACTTGGATAGTTTTTGCTTGCGAATCTCCTCCGGAACGCTGAATTTGTCCTCTGCGGAGAAGAACAACAGGCCCGGCAGCTGACGAAAGTCCGCTTTGACGTAGGTTTCGTCGTTCATTATCAGGCAATGCGGCTTCGTCAGCATTTCGGTGTACAGCTTCCGGGCTCGCGTCTTCCCCACCATGTTTTGCCTTTCGTCGCGGCTAAGAGCCTTCTGAACCTTGTATATACGCAGGCCCTCCCGCTGCTTGGTCCGCTGGACGAATGAACTTGACAAATTCAGATTATTGGCGACATCCCGGACCGAACTTTTCGGATCACGTCTAAACTGCTTAACTACGCACTTGTGATCTTTTTCACTGACGGAGCATCCATTTTTGCCGTTCTTCACCTTCCGGTCGATGGTTAGGTTCTCGAAGTATCGTTTTAGTACTCTGCTGACCGTGGATTGGACGATTCCCAGCATCTTACCGATGTCCCGATGTGACAACTCCGGATTCTCGAAATGAGTGCGCAGGATTAATTCACGACGCTCTTTTGACGTAGGATTACGTCTTTCGGGAACATATTGAGGTACAAATTGAAAATCGAAAATCGAGCGAACCGAGAAAATTGTCCAATTTAAAATGCTTATTACTAAGTCATTTCATGATGGATTGGTGAGGTTTTTGCGTCAATCAATTTCGACACTTCATAACAATTTTTCACATTGAATAAAATAATATATGTCATGAAACTAACTATCGAACAATTGAAAAAATCTCAACCCATATCCTAACGGAAATACCCGCTTCTGATTGGTCAAATTGACGACACATGCGGCGGGTCCCTAACAGAGACTTCAAAACCAAGCTGCCTGAGGGAAATCGGCATTGCAGATACATGAAAGAAGGGGGAGCTTTATTTCCCCACCGACATGTATTCCATAACAGAGATTTCTAATCCAAGGTGTCGGGGGGAAATCCGCATGTTAATACCCTCGTGGTCGATAGTTTAACTAACGACGCGCACAAATGAATAGTGCTCATTGTGACTAGCGTGGACATTGCTGATTGCATACGTGCTGGCGAATAAGTTTGGAGCGATGAACGAGTGTTTTTTTTTTGTTATTTTCGTTCCAATAAGAATCTTTCTATGGTTTGATTGAAGAATGATGTTTCAACGAACTGAATAGAACTTATGCTTGATAGCAGTCTTGTTAATGGTTACCATCGTATCACTAATTATGGAGACGTATGTGCTGTGTCATTAATGAACATCATAACATGAACAGTCAAAGTACCGTCGACCTAAAAATGTCATATGACATTTCGGTTTTTTTCCGTCTTATTCATTAGCTGTTCATCGTCCCGTAATTCAACAACAGTGTTCACGGGGAACGCTAACCGCTTGAAACGTTCATTCAACACATTCGCATTTGATAGGGGATAGTTTGTCGGTTGCTTTGATCTAAACAATCCGTCTAAATATCATCCATCGTGTATGGATGTGTGAGTGAGAAGGTGGATGTATGTGAGCAGCTACGCTTGAATGCAGAATAAAGAGAGAAGAAGAATGCATACCACTGCAGTTTTAATGTCAAATGACATTAAAACTACAGTCAAAGTAGCCGGAATTAAAGAATGGTTATGAGCACGAATGGTAGAATGGAAATAGCATATTTTCACCGCTCTTCTGGGTACGCTCGACAGAAAGAGAGAATATATAAACGTTCAATTGATTGTCGTGTTTGCGGCTGTGCGTTCATTTCAGAGGTGACTGTTGGAACCGAGCAATGCTTTCTTGGTCACATTCGCAAGACATATTGAGCTGAGACTCTCGCGCAAGAGCAGTATGTGATGGTTGAGAGAAATGTCGACCGTTTACAACATTGCTTGATAGAATATAAATAAAATTTAAATTTGGAACTTTTATGTTGGTAGCTTCGTGAAATTTCATATTAATGACCGATCATTTATTGTGAAACTTTTAGCACAACTGTAAGTGTAAAATTGTACATGGTAGCTATTGTTTTAATATGACTTGCAATTTGAAACGCTATTTTTTCTCCAAGGATAATTCATGCGATGAGCAAAATTGGAAAAATGAAGGAGTATTCGAAAAAGTGATTTCACATATGCTCTACATATGGCATATGAGGCATGTAGCATCGTGTTCCGTTGGGTTTAAAGCGAGAAGGAAATGGATTGAATAAACATCCAGAAAATACAAAATTATAAATGAAATTACCTTTTCCATTTCAAATATATTTTCTCTATACTAAAGTAACCCTTTTTTTCTGGTGAGAAAACTTGTGTTCGATAATGATAATTATCTTATATTACATTGATGAGCCTTTTTTCCTTTATTTCATCCATGCATAACACAGGAGCCATCTCGTCCAGAACAACAGAGGGCGGCTTTGGTACGTGATATGCACCATCTAATGACTATTCACCATCCTTCTATCACTATCACTCGGTTATGGAGACTGGTGGAGTGAACAAACTGTACCTCACAACCTGACAAAACAGACCCAAATTATTATCGAAGAGTTTAACAATGTAATTCTTCAAACATATCCAAAATCAGCATGCAGCAGATAGCCTAACGGAATCCTACGTCAACTCTGCGGTCGTGTTTTGAACACAACCCTCCTGTAACTTTTTCGTTCGACGACATTTTTTCAAATTTACGAAAAATTGACAGTGAAGCATGGCCAACGTGATCTATACACTCTTATCTGATTAAAGGGTGTGGCACATCAAATTGCATCACGGAAAAAACACTGTAGAAATTTAATTTTTAGGAATTATATCTTCAGGTTTCGCTTATAATCAGATAAGAGTGTATAGATCACGTTGGCCATGCTTCACTGTCAACACGTGTTACCTTAGTACCTTAGCCAAGGTGGAGAGGTGAGGTGACATTTCATATGGTTCAACATATTTATAAATCAAGGTATATTCATGACTCAACGAACAAACTAAATTCATCAGTATGAAGTTAGACAGAGAAATGCCCTGTAATGAATTTAATATTTCAATTTGAATTTAAACATAATCTTTAAATTCTGTATCTTTGCTGAAAATCTGTTTATTCTGTATCTGAAATTTGGCGAAAAATCTGTAGAATACAGATTGGTTGCTACGGTTCCTGCAATCACCAGATTTAAAAATTGGAAAAGTAAATAAAATAACGTTTTATATTTACAGTGATTGGCGCAAAACCATCCTCTCTCATTTGATATCAAAGGGTTTTTCAAACTTTTCGGTATTCCAGTAATTTCGCTATGTAAAAATTGTAACTATATATATATATATATATATATATATATATATATATATATATATATATATATATATATATATATATATATATATATATATATATATATATATATATATATATATATATATATATATATATATATATATTACCTTCGAAACGTGTGGAGGCGATCTGGCGTAGTGGTAACATCCATACCTCTCACGCAGAGATCACGAGTTCAATTCTCACTCCCGACATTCTTCCAAAAATGGAACTAAAAGTGACGAACCAGCCGAAATGTGTTGAAAGTCACTATAGTAGAGAGAGAGAAAATAAAAAACCTTCGAAACGTAGTACAATAATTTCTCGAGTTTTGTTTGTAGTTGGACAAAAACATATTTTAATAGAGAATGACAAATGCGTACTTTTGCCTCATAGTGGTGGCATAGGTACGCACTGTAAGGGGCAAAAGTGCGCACTTATTGAATTGTACTTCTGAGGCAACTTGTAACAAAAATAAATGCTTCATCATTACCAGCGGGAGAAGCATCAATACTAGAGTGTGTAGACACCATTCAGTGGGAGGAGGGGGTATTGTATGATGTTTTATGGGTGGAGAGGGGGGTCTTGTTTTGGTCGAACATACCACGTGAACATTTTTGGGAGGTTGGAGACTGACCATATAAGATACCTGAAAATGTCCAACATTTGAAACTGAATTCTTTTTATTAACAAACTAGCTGACCCGGCGAACTTCGTCTCACCCAAAATTGCTATATCGATATACATCATTTCGAACACTTAAGTTCCAACAGAAATTATTTTTATGTGCGTAATCTATACTCGCGGTATATAATTTATTTTTTGGCATGTAAACCTGATGTAGACTAAGACGCATCAAGCCTTATACTGACTATTTAAATCCGATCCTCCGTTCTTGAATTAAATCGTGAGGAACAGACACCAAATCATTTTTATTTTTATAGATCAAGATTATAAATACATAGTTACCTTCACTTGATTTATTTGAAACTGATTGTTGAAAAAAAAACAATATTTATTTGAAGTTCATTGTGAAAACATAAACATAAACAAAACTTAACCGTTATTGAATTGAATGCATGGTGAAAATAAAAACAATTTTCATTTGAAATTCATTTTGAATTTTTTTGAAGCAATTGTTTATTTTTCTTCCTCATCTTGGATTCAGTACTGAGAATTCCGACGCTTTACCTTAGAGCGCTGTTGCTTCGTTGCGCTGTTGTGGGGTTCGAAGAGACAGACGATGGTTCCTCATGAAGCTAGAATCCCAATCTCGTCCAGCGAGTTTTGCAACTTGGTTGAGTTCGTGCTGGAGGTTGTTGGCTTCCGCAAAATCAAACGCCAGACGGCGTAAATCTTTGACAGTCATACCATAGAAAGCTTTATCCAGTGCTCTGCAATGGTTCGCCAGATCCTCTGAACCCCCCCTAGGTGCTCGCTGGCACATCCCAGCAGAAGTAGAAATGTCAATAAAAGAAGATTCAAATCATAAATCACTTACTGATATGATCCTCTTCCTCAGAGCTGATTCAGAAATACCGAGGTCTGCCGCAATCCGACACTTCGAGATTCCCTCCCGAAGCCTCTGTCGGCCGACAGCTTTTCTGGAGTGCATTTCTTTAAATCAGTTTTCATCTTGTGGATCCCGTTGAAAATTTGGTTGAAAACATTTTTCAATTTTTTTGAGAGAAAAAAGCTAGTGCGAACTTTTGCCCCACAGCCACTGCGCACCTTTGCCCCACTAGCAATTTTTGAACTAATCGATTTTTTTTTAAAAAAAAAGCTCTTGAAATTTTTCACACAAACGAATACGCCATCACCTACTATAGAATGAAGGTTTCCTTGGCAGTGTAGTTTAGAACTTTCCAGTTATTTTAGGTAAGTAAACCGTCATCCTCAAAATTGAATAAATTAGATCAAAACTTCGCAAAAATCTTTTTACCTTTTTACCTAATAATGTATCAAATAAACGCACCGTTGTAGAATTTTTATGCTCGTTTGCTTAAAAAGGCCAATGCGCAATTTTGTCCCGCACTACTCTTCTCGCGTTGAAGTCTCAGACCGAAAGTGGTAAACAAGTGACACACGTCCCCTTCGTACCAACACCTGCGATACGAACGATGACGAACGACGAAGCTAGAGAGAATCGCGGAGTTGATGTGTTGATGTTTTCTGAGAAATGAACAAATTATTGATTTGATGTTTTTGTCATATGTAAACAACCACCTGTCAAAACCGAGGATTGCATCGATGAAAAAACAAGGTAAAACTAATGTAGGCAAGTGATTTTTTTATGTCATATTTTAGAGTTCCCATTTAGGAACAAAAGTCATTTTTTTGTGTTTCTAAAATATAAATCAATGATACTGAAATGGTAAAATGTCTACTGTCATAACTGTCTACTAGTTATCTTCTTTTATGTAGAATATAGAAAAGTTTGAAAGAAAAACTTTTGATATTGGAACACTTTGATTGGCTGTGGGTTTGTTTTTGTGCCCATCATTCTACCTATGAAAGAAATAATGAAGAAAGTATAATTAATTCCGGTTCAACCCGATTAGAAAGAGAAACAACGTTAAAAAAATAGGATTCTAGAAAAATAACAGACTTTTAAAAAAAAAAACATATAATAAATAAATAAGTATATCGAACACCATATTGAGCAGATTCAAAACAAATCGACAAACACGATAAAACATTTTTTAATTTGAATGAAAGTTTGTATTTGTTTTGTAGTAGAGGAAATATGAATTTTCCGCGAGGATTGGAACAATTTTGACTCTAAAGTAACTTTTGAAAGGGGGGTTTCGATTTTAGTAAGAGAAATCTTTTATCAATTCTATCTCGAAAACTACTTGACGTACCGACATGGTGTCCTAGAAAAAGTTGTAGAAAAGCGATGTTAGAACGAGAAAAAAAAATTAAATGTGTAAGTTATGAAAAAAAATATTTGCAATGTCTCAAATACATAGTTTTAAATTTTTAATATCAATTCATATTGGGAATATCAAAAATAAATGTGAGATAATGATATTATTATTGACGGAATTTGTAGAAAATTGCTCAAAATTGTCGCAATTCCTGTTGAAAGCTTATGTTTTCTCTACTCCAAAACAATTTTTAACTTTCATCGAAATCACAAATATATGTTTCAAAAATCGGCATTTTTGCGAATCGCGTAACAGTAACGAATCAAATTTTCTTCAATTTTCCACCGTCTTTATCAGTGCTCCTTTTTCACAGCTATCCATTTGACACTTTTAGATCCCCAAAAAATAATTTTTACATCGTAAACTAATTACAGGAATGAATCTTGCACAGACCTTCCGGAGGAGTTTGATGATTTGTAGATTTGAGATTGTTTACATCAATCCTATCGACCAATCAATTAATTAATTTCAATTAAATAGGCAACGCAATGATCAATGTTGGAATCACGCCCAGCTCAAAAATTATTTTAAACCATCACAAATTACGCCTGACCAAGATATTTACTTCGTCACGCCGTCTTGGAAGTATAATGTGCGATTCACATAGAACGTTACGGAAAAGAACGTCTACGTTCCGTCAACGTCTCACCCAATTCACACATATGCAGTCAATGCTTACACCAACACCGTCACATGTCCAACGAATGATCTATTCAATGTTATTCATGGTGTCGCCATCTACAACAATTTTGAATTGCAATGCCCTCTTTCAAATCAGCATGCCTAGAATCAGTCCTAAATTTCATTTCATCAGTGAACTATATTATTTAAATGCCTAAAACCTGTAGTCCCGACCCTTTTTTAACAATAATAATACAGGGTTTTCCAAATTCCGAAAGTAAGTTGGAATAAAACACAATTAGAATTCAAATTTCGATGAAACTTTAATTTCAAATTAAAGTTTGGTTTATGCCATTATGTGTGAAATACAACATCATTCAAATGTCCATCTAGGGCTTCCTCGCAAACCTTGACCCGGAACAGGTAATTTTCGATGACTTTTCGGCACATATAGGGCGGTATCTCGGTCATAACTTCACGAATGTTGTCTTTCAAATGTTCAAGAGTTCGCGGAGAGTTGGCATAGACACGGTCTTTCGCATAACCCCACAAAAAAAAGTCTAGCGGGTTCAAATCGCATGATCTGGACGGCCAATTGGCATCACCGAAACGCGAAATTATGCGTCTCTCAAATTTCGTTCGCAATATGGCCATGTTCGGTCGTGTTGTGTGGCACGTGGCGCCGTCCTGCTGAAATCACATGTCATCCGTATCCATATCTTCAATTTGTGGCAAAAAAATCGGTTAACATGCGGCCATAGCGCTCACCATTTACAGTTACCGTCTCGCCGTCCTCATTTTCAAAGAAATACGGCCCGATGACTCCACCAGACCATAATGCGCACCAAACAGTGACTTTTGGCGGATGCAATGGCCTCTCAACAATCACGTGTGGATTTTCTGAGCCCCATATACGGATATTTTGGGTGTTCACATAGCCACCGAGCTCGAAATGTGCTTCATCGCTGAAGAAAATTTGATGCGAAAATTCAGCATTTTGCTGCTGTTGTTCGTTCACCCAATCGACGTATGCCCGACGCATTCCATGGTCACCACGCTCTAATTTTTGTACCAGTTGGACTTTATATGAATGTAGGTGCAAGTCCAAATGCAAAATTCGCCACAATGATGTGTTTGACAAGCCCAATTGCTGAGCACGCCGTGGAATCGAAACATTCGGGTCATCCTCCACACTGGCAGCAACAGCAGCAATATTTTCGGCCGAACGCACATTACGATGATGCACAGGTTTCACAATATCCGCTACGGATCCAGTTTGTTCGAATTTACGCACTACATTAGCGATTGTTTGCTCTGTAGGCCGTCCATGACGACCAAAATCCGTCCGTAATGCTCGAAAAACATTTGCCGGTTTTTCATCATTTTTATAATATAATTTAACAAAATTAACACGTTGTGCGATGCTAAAACGATCCATATTGTAAAATGGCAGACATTCAACTAACAATATGACGCTTTGGTTGACAGCTATGTCAAACGGTTGTCAGCGCAGGGCTGTATACTTTCGGAAGCCCGAAATGGAAAACCCTGTATATAGACTGTTTTTCTCAGCTAGTCGTGAATTGAATGACTGACTGAGAAATTTGAAACTGGGAGATATGTTGGCATAAAAAATGCAGCCAAAATCAAAACAAAAGCCGAGACACAAAGCCCAACGAGCCGTCCGTCTCCGTCAATTATTCTTCTCTACAAATCCTGCCGGTTGTGTTCGCTGAACGTATGCTGACGGGTCGTTACGTTGCCGGTGTATGTGAATGTTTTCATATGAATTGCATGGTAGAATAACTGACGTAACAGAACGTGACGGGGCGTGAACGTGACGTTGATGTTGTATGTGAATCGCACTTAAACCTTACCTGCGTTCGGCAACATAACATTTCGCAGTGATTCCACATAAACGGATACATCAAACATAATACAGTGGGGGAAAATCCTATAAGCGTACCTGGGTTTTCTGAAAATTCTAGATATATAGTAGATAAAACCATTCCTTTTTTACGTAGTGGTTTCGTAATGACTAAATGTGTACTAACTTTGTTGTTTCATTGGTGCAAATCAGCTAAGCAGTGAAGTAGCGCAATTGAATTTGAAGCACGATGCCGAAAGGAAAGTTCTTGGACGAAACTGAGCAGAGATTAATAACCGAATTGAAGTATATTGGTTTAAGCAACCGGGAGATAGCAAAGAGGATCGATAGAGGAGAAACAGTGGTCCGGATTTTTTTCAAGAAGGGCCCAAAATATGGCATCAGAAGGAAGAATAAAGGTAACTGCAAAATTTCAAAACGCGACAGGAACCGCATCATTCAGCTTGGGGAGACTGGAAAATTTAATGCTTCGGAAATAAAGCAAGAACTGGACCTTCCCATATTCAAACGACGTGTTTCCCAAATTTTGCGCGGATCTGGACATCTGGTTTACACGAAGAAGGCAAAGAAACCAAACCTCACCCCAAGGCACCTTAAAGCAAGATTGGATTTCGCTAAACAGCACATGGATTGCAAGGCAGAGTGGGATGAAGTGATCTTTTCCGACGAGAAAAAAAGTTCAATCTTGATGGTCCCGACTGCTGCGCGTATTATTGGCATGATCTACGAAAAAATCCCGAAGTGAAGTTGAGCAGGAATTTTGGTGGTGGAAGTCTCATGGTGTGGGCTGCGTTTTCAAGAAAAGGGAAGACTCCTATCGCCACTATTTCGACAAGGATAAACTCCGACAACTATGTAGAGTCGTGATTTCATTCGCGTGATATCTCGGCTTATGTCCAATCACTACAACCTAAACGCGCATTTCTATCGCATTGGGCTCGCAGCAAACAATCTCTGTGATTGTGGCGATGGCTACCACGACATCGAGCATGTTGTCTGGTCGTGTATCCGGTTCCATGCTGCTCGCTCTCAGCTCTCTAGAGCACTAAGAGCACAAGGCAGACAATCGGATATCCCCATCCGGGATATCTTAGGTAGCCGTGATCCTGATCTTCTGCTTCATCTATACCTGTTCCTCAGAAACGCCGATGTCAACGTTTAATGATGTTTCCTTCGTTGTGTCCCCGTTTCATATCCCTCCTATCCGATCGATAAACTTTTACTTAGTCGCGGCAATACATACACACACTCTTTACAGATGCACGGGCCAAAGGTTGTGCAGTCCACTGACCATTCAACAAGAGCCAAAGGTTGTACCGCTCATGACAACTCTACACGAACTGATGATTGCGCCGGCTAGTGACCATTCTATCCTGGATTCCTCGAGTCGAGAAAGACGCACCACGCTAGATATGGGGTACAGACTAGGGAGCGTTGCTGATTAATGGTCAGCTGCATCCCAATATCCCAATAGGAAGTAGCCCGTGTCGGGCACACGTATAGAGCATCGAAGACTGCAACATACCAATTATGAGAACACTTGTAATACTAACCTCGAGCCAACCGCGAGTAATCGGTTACATATTACTAACATAGTTGTAAGACAAAAATTGTCAAAATATTGGACTCCCGGCCCCGTCAGGCTAACGCCACATGTGCCTTAATAAAAAATATATTTTGGGAAAAAAAAAACTATGTAGAGCTACTGGACAGTGTTTTGGTGCCATTTACAGAAGACATTATGGACGACAACTTCATCTTCCAGCAGGATAATGCTGCCATTCACGTAAGCAAGAAATCATTGTCATGGTTTTCCGAAAGAAACATTCAGGTTATGGACCGGCCAGCTCGTAGCCCGGATCTCAATCCCTTCGAGAATCTCTGGGGAATCCTGGCATGGCGAGTCTACAGTGGTGGACGGCAATTTGCAACAGTTCGTGAGTTGGAAAGATGTGTAAGGGACGAGTGGATTAAAATTCCACATGAAATGTTGAATAATCTGATTGAGTCAATGCCAAACCGTGTCTATGAAACTATTCTGAAAAATGGTAAACCAAATATTGAATGCTGTCATTTTCATGTACAATTCGTTTTTTGAGAATAAAGTCTGATGTGCGCTTATAAAAATTTCTACCTTGAAAACACGTTTTTCTCATTCTGAATAACTGTTGAGAATAGGATTGGGACTTTTCTTGGCAAGATAAACTTGATGTTCGAAGGTCATTTAAATCCCATGAAAATATTTTGGAAATATATATCTAGTTAATCTTACAGCCAAAATATACATGCGCGCTTATAAGAATTTCTCGCACTGTATAGGGGAACATGAATTCGAACCAATCAAATCATAACCGAGAATGCAATCGGGCATTTAATATTGACAACTGGCATTTTTTTGCTTCGTTTCGACACATTTCATTGATTGTTGGAACCTCGGTGGGTGAACTCCTCGAAATGGCTGAGTTCATTTTCCTGAATATGAATGAATTGATATGCAACACACCGTTTGCTGGCCAATCATCTGGGTCTCATCGATCACATCGAGCACATTTTGAATCGAAATAATAAACTGGATTCCCATCGTTCCAAGATAATTAGCTATGAATGAGACTGTGGCGTGATCTCCGGATCGCATTCCACAGATGACCTCCAGACGAATGGTAACTGTTAGATTTTTTTTTTCAAAAATTATTACTGAAGAGCTCTTTAATCAATTATTGTCTATATTGAACGTAGTTTAAAATAAATTTTAAATTATTAATATCACCTTAAAGTGACTCATACCTTCGTTATCTAGGGAATTTCCGATTACAATAAATTATAGACTGTCGGACAATTATGATAATAACGATTTTTGTTAAATTTCTCCGATCGTTTCCCCCGAGTAGATCGCACAACATTTCTCGGGATTAAACGGAAGGTCGGATACATAGCACGGCAGTCAGCTTGACCCAATTTGCGGATGATAGTTTATTATTTCGAAACACACATGCGCATTTAAAAACCGGTTCCCGTGCCGTTCAGACGGCTGAAAGCACAGTGTTCACTCTTTCACTAAACACCTTTCTCTTGGGATGATGTTTTGCTGGCGTTGATCGGGTTCACTGATCGTTTCCGACCAGCACGCAGCTTGGGAAGGACTGCAAAAATGCACCTTCATCGTCGCGAATCAGGATAGAAAAATAAATCATCGGTAACAACTAGTTGCTTGTCCTCCGGCGGTCTGAAAACAGAGTATAATAGCGAGAGATTGGGAGAAAATATTTATGGGTGGCGCAAAATAGACCGGCAAAACATTTTGTCAATATATATTGCCCCACAGGTGTGAATGAGTCTGTGATTTCCTCGCCGATTTGATCCGGTCAGTATAATTTGCTGCATGTATAAAACCCGATTCCACTGTGCACACATATCCAAAAACATTGGAGCTCACCGCAGACAAGCAATCTCCGTGGATGAGGCTATTTGCTCTTAATTACAATCGACGGAGGATGCTGGAAGCCCACTTATCACGACATGAAAACATACATCTTCGAGATGATTTCCTCTCGAATGTAGTCCGCCATCGTGCTCGTCCAGCACGGGATGTGCAGAGTGCATCGTTAAAATAGACATTCGTGTGACTTTGACTGCCCATTGGGAATCTGTTACGAGCGTGGAATGTCCCGGTCAGATTAATGGTGACAGCGGGTTGTCAATGCTAATTGGCGAGTAACTCTTGCAGACTAGTTTCTTGTTCCGTCGTATTTCGAAGTGTCTGAAACTAACGAAAATCGCTCAATTTTGGTTTTAACTTCATTTTATTCAACTTTTGTATGTCACGGTCAGACTAATAACATTAGATTTTACCGTTTTACCGAAAAATTAAACTCAATCAGTTATACAGGAAAATTTGTTCTGACTCGCTAGATTCCCGTTTGGTAGTCGTCTGAAAGTTGCTAGCCTCATTTCTCATGCAAAGTCCCGTCAGATCGCATGCGTTGCTAATTAACCTCTTGCCGATTTTGCTATAAAAATCAACTGGAAAATCTTCATCGCATATTCGGCCTTACGGGGTCTTAATTAGTGTAAGCGCGATCCTCACAACCGATCATCGTTTATTAGGTTTCGTTCGTTTCTCGCGAGACACATAAAATTCCAGCGCTAATCGACGGCGGTTCGAAGAGGTAAGCTCTGCGCGGGAGTCCCAGATAACGACGAATTGAATGTAAATAAGTTCCGGAGATGTTCAGAGGAAGACTAAATTATAATAAAAAAAAAACTATGTGCTTGCGTGTGTTGCAAGCAACTAACAGCTAGCTTGGAAGCTTTGCCATGCCTCTGAAAAAAGTAGAGTCAAGTTGAAGGTTGCAGTTTCTTGGCGCGGTGTTTTGAAAAGGTCCGTCGGCCGTCGACACTAATGCTATTCAATCAGCTGCCCGGACAGGAAGCGTACCGAGAAACAGTAGTGGACGGGGCAGAATAGTGTTGACGGTGGGATTTTCCACCAAGCGGTTAACCGTATGAAACGGGCTGTGTTATTGTATTCAAAACCGACACTCGGTGCTCGGTGTGTTTTGGTAACCTCCATGCTTCATGTTTGCGATGATCAATGTGTGAGGTGGAGGAGGAAGAGAGTGAGATAATATTCACGGGCCCGTCACAGCGAAGCAGTTCGTTCAAATGCTACAAACGGTGGAATGCAAATGCACTCAATTCGCATTTAATGAAATTTCTTAAGAGCAATCGAGACCTAGTTTCGAGTAATTTTTTTTTCTGTGTACGTAATGAACCACGAAAATGAATTCTCCTTACAGAAAGGTAATGAGTAATTGACAAAAATTATTATGACCGTATGGGGCAAGAGCAGAAATGATCATTAACACGTTGAGCCCCACGTCGGTCCCTAAGGGGCCGACATTGAACATTTTGATAGGAAAGCGCTGACTGACTGGTACTGACATTTACTATATTAAAAATTAAAAAATATATGATTTGTTCACGAATGTGCTTCTTCTTTTTCTTCTTCTTCTTAAATGGCACTAACGTTCCTGGAGGAACTTCGCCGTCTCAACGTAGTATTACTTGCGTCATTTTTTACTAGTACTTAGTTGGGATTTCTATGCTAAATAACACGCCTTGAATGCATTCTGAGTGGCAAGCTCTAGAATACGCTTGGCTACAGTACAAATCGGAGGAAAATTTTTTGACCTAAAATTCCCCCGATCAGAATGGGAATCGAACCCGAACCCCCGACATGTTAGGTTTGACGCTAACCACTCGACCACTAGTGTGCTACAAAATGTAACTACATTGTAGTAGAATTTCTGAGTATTTTCTATGTATACAATAAGTATCTTTGGAAGCTGGGACCGACACTGATGTTGTGAAAATACTCTTTAAGCGGGCTGAATGGAAGCACAGCAAGAACAATTGAGGCTCAACGTGTTAAAGTACAATCAAACTTGTCTTTGCATTTTACAATCAGAATATGCAATAGGGTGCCAATGAAAATGGTCACCTCGAATTTCAAAAAGTTACCCCATGAAAAATGTTCACCACCTTGAAAAACACCCTATGCCATCAGACTTTCTCCTTCCCACTCAAATATCGATCACAAACTATGAACCCTTTTGCTGCTATATTCCGCTTGAGATGTGATCGAACCCCACAACATGCAACAGCAAGGATGGAAAACAAGGGAGCATGATGTGATTAACGATTAATCTCGAACTGCACAGATCGCAATCTGTACAAACTGCGACTAACTTTTAATCGTCTCCCATCGTAACAAAATAATGTTGTCTAGGTAACTCTGAGTTCACCAATGCATTGCTAGACTGAATCTAGATCAGATAATTGAGTTACTCTCCTCGTTCGTTTTGTGTGCACCTCGCAGCAGGAATTTGCTCCACGAGAATGAGTATCTTCATGTTTTACAATTTGAGCACTCTCGCTCTTTCTCCCAGACATTCTATATTCTACCTCGAGTGCATTTGCTTTGACCAGAAAGAAGAAAAACAATATGCGCTTCGGCAGACATTTATTTGTAAATGTAATAATGATTTCATTAGGATTAAACGATTTAATGTTCCATTTGCACTTGCCTCTAATGCGTTTGCAACATCAACAACGACATCGAGTACGTTTTTTGGTCGTGTGAGGCAAATTTTATCGTCAGATCGAATTTAGAAAACTCCCTTGGGCCAGAGGGAACAATCCAATATTCCAGTGGGGGATGTGTTGGCTAGGTAAAATCCGGTCGGATAACAAATATTGGTCGGATAGGCCGGATAAGTTACCGGATATCTGTTTCCTCTCTAGTAATAATAATCGGCTATCACAAAGCTATCATTTTAAATGCTTTGTTTTTACTTTGGAAGAAAAACGATGCATAAAAAATATTTTATATTTTTTTTTCAAATGCTTTCTGACATAAATACCGGCCACCAGATTGAACTGCTTGTAGAACTGAACGTTAACTACGAGGATGTTTTTCCTTTAATTTTTGACTATTCATCAATGCGATTAACCGTGTTATAAAGTGTAGAGGAAATGATAAATTGCAAAAACTACTTCACGGTGGTTTTGGTTCGGTTATCACAAAGTAAACGATAATAAATTCAATCGAATTCGAATTTTCACTGAATGGTGTCATTGGTGAATGTTTGAAACTATTTGGATGTGTTTGCACACAAATGGTTCCTTAGCTTTGTAACTAGTTGCTGAGAAAAAACCTTTCAACTATTGAATATGAAATTGATGTTTTTTATCAGTCTATATAACATGTTATTTTTACATTTTTACTAGAATGTCAATTAACTTCCGAATTGGTCTAATGATAATAAAATAATAATTTTGAGTAACTGTTACCTTAGTACGGAAAGGTTCGAGTCAATTTCGGCCTGTATGGCGTGAATTGCTCTATTGTTTATGAAAATCTCATAGCACAGTAGATTCAAAATTAATATTAAATCATCGAATACACGTAGCATATGATATTTGAACTAATTAGTGCCCAACCCAAATTTCTGACGGATACCTTCCTGGTGTTTTTGAAGGTCGTTTATCTGAGAACTATTCATATGTTATAGAATATTTTAGGATTTTTTTAAGAAGTACGAAATTCATTTTATTTAAAATTCAAAATTCACAACTCTTTTTCTATCGTTTTTGTGTTTGCGTATTTGTGTCTAAATTTTTGTGTATTTATGGGTGGGGTATGTATTCCAAAACTGACAAATTAATTATGTTTTCCTTCTTCGGTGGATGCAAGGAGGAGTTCAACCTTACTCGCCGAATTATCTCCTGATTGTTCGAAGAGAACATCGTTTGGGAACGTATTACTGATGGCAACTGGTAGCAAATCGCGATTCAGTTTTACGCGCAAAACGTTCTCGATACTTGCTCCCGATAATCTATTTCGCAATGATGTATAAACGTTATTGAATTGTGAAAAATCTCGCTCTACGGAGACTTGTGTTGCGGCCGCGGCGAACACTACGCGGGCGATTTTCCATAAACGTTCGTCTTCAATCCTTTTTCCGTACCAATAGTGCACAACGTTGAATGATGAGTTGGTGGCCAATATACGTTTTTGGTACTGTATAGATCTGATTTCTTTCGATATGGGGTCCATATTCATACCAGATTCAGCGCTATTATTGGATCCTTCCCCAAACATTTTTGATAAAAAATCGTCCATATCAAAACCATCTGCACTATCATTCTTCTCCTGAGAAGTATCCGAAATCGCCATTGCTACCGATGGCGTTGCTTCGTGTTGTTCGATTCTCCTCCACAAATTTTCAAGAAATTCCTAGAAACAACAATTAACAAATAAATAACATCTACATAACGTCATAGAGTTCACTAGTTCGTTGAAAGTTAATTAAATTTAAAAAACCCAAGACCAAGTTTAAAGCAATTTCTCAATCGATTTGTGAATATAACTCTTGTACTAACTAATTCGAACAATTATAAATTGAACTAAACTGTGATGGCATTAATAATATAAATTTGTATAATTTGAATTCAACAGTATAGCATTGCAGCCATTCCATACCAAACCGATATAGTGGTTCTCAGATTTTCGTGAATAGCGGTTATTTTATGTTTTTTCGTCAGGGTGATCATTTCTGGTTCGAAAAATCAATTATTTACACTTTTTCCCTAAAATGAGTTTTTTTTATAAATTCATAACTTTTGAACCACTAAACCGTTTTAGATGAGCTAAATATCAAATTCCCTGAAAGCTGAGGATTTTTTAAATTACATATCTCGATATCAGAGATACTATTTTTTCGTTTTTGAGATATGATTTTTCAAAGTTAACCGGTGGTCCAAAAAATCATTTTTCCCTTTTATCCAAAAATGACTTTTTGCAAAAATTCATAACATTTGAACTATTGAACCGATTTAGACGATCGACATATTAAATTGAAGCCAATAAGCTAACCTTCTTTGAAAAAAATATCACACGTGTGGGAAGACCGGATTCTAGTCGCACAGATCTGGTCTAGTCACATAGGAATGAAGAAACTGAGAACGAAGACTTAAAACATGTTAAATTTGAAAAATTATATCTCAAAAACGAAAAAAATACCATCTACCAAAATATAAAAAAATATAAGACCCTCTATCTTGAACCGAGAAAACTATGAAAAACTAACTCAATCAATAATCAAAAATCAAAATTTTTCCCAAAAGTATTTTTTTTTTCAAAGAAAACTGATTCATAAGCTTCAATTTGATATGTCGATCATCTGAATTGGTCCAGTAGTTCTGAAGTTATAAATTTTTGTAATGGAAAAAAGGTGAAATTTTTTTTTTTTAGAAAATCATATCTTAAAAACAAAAAAATAGCATCTCTGATATCGAGATATATTATGTAAAAAATCCACAGCTTTCAAGAAAAAAAAAATTAAAAAAATATAGCGCTCTCTAGTCCAAAGCCCTGACAACAACAAAAAACGATAATTACGAATAATTACGAAAACAAAATCCATTGTTTTTGCAAGTTCAATATTTTTTAACAAAAGGCTAGCTCATTGGCTTCAATTTGATATGTCGTTCATCTAAATCGGTTCAGTGATTCTTTTCTTTGGATGGCGTTCACGTTCTCTGTGGAACTTTTGCCATCTCAACATCAAATCGTAGCTTGAAATCCAAATGTCTGATTAATACTACGTAGAGTAAAGTTGTTGCATAATCTTTGTACTATTTAGGAAAAATAGGAAATTATATTTCCCAAATAGTTCAATGATTTTCCAACAACTTTGCC
This sequence comes from Toxorhynchites rutilus septentrionalis, assembly GCF_029784135.1. Classification (NCBI taxonomy): domain Eukaryota; kingdom Metazoa; phylum Arthropoda; class Insecta; order Diptera; family Culicidae; genus Toxorhynchites; species Toxorhynchites rutilus. The sequence goes on along the minus strand of NC_073746.1, from coordinate 45,329,341 downwards.
ATGCATTATATTTTGATCAGACATCTGGATTCCGGGTTACGATTTTTCGATAAACTGTCAACGATTTTGGAAATCCCCCATAAAAAATCAGTCGTAATTGAAATGTGTCATATAATAATGAAAATTCTGATTTCGGCTATCTGTTACCATATGTACAAGACTTTAAAAAAATCGGAGAGAGTCGTAAAAAGTTACAAAATTCAATAGAGCACCCCTTTATTAATCAAAAAATGGAAAGAAATCGTTACCGTGATTGTCTCCTTTTCCGAGTTTGTAAATAACTCCGATCCGTTGAAATTTAAACGTGGATCCATGAACAACGCCGCTTTATACGCAGTATTGTTCATGAGAGTTTTCTGCCGTGTTTTCATGGATTGCAAAATTGGAGCTTTGAAACGATTTTCTGGAATTTTAGAAACACGTCCATAAGCTCTCAGCCATTCGAGATGGAATTGACTGATTACACATTCGTGTTTTTGAGCTGATAACGTTGCTTCATACAACGGTGCAAACGCCTCGTGGTAATCGTCGATAACATTCCAACTGCCTGAGAGATCTAGAAAAAAAAGTTTATATTTAAAAAAAAATGCTCTAGATTACATTTTTCTCGCTCTAGGCCTCTAAATTACAATCGAAAGCGAAATATTATTCATTCTTACCTAACTCAGGATGCTTCACACCCAATCCAGCAAAAAATTCGCGATTTTTCACCAACTCTTTAAGCATTAAAAAGTAGTGGTTCTATCTTATTTTGTTAGGGATTGGTGGCATCGCGATACCGGAGTACTTGAATCGTTTCTGATACTCGACTTTTCGATACGATTTCACAATCTTTGTTACAGCCTTTAACTCTTCTTCTGAGTTTTTGGTAGCGTCATTCACTACCAAATTCAGAGTATGTGCCCCGCATCGTACACATTCGATGTTGTTTATATTTAAGTTTGTTTCGCATTTCTCAAAAACTTCGTTTTCCATTACGTCTTCTTCATCCATTTTATCATCTTCGTCAAGGATGAAAAATTGTTCATATACATCATCAACTTGACTCTCTTGTAAAAGATCTACAGCTTTCACTCCATTTTGGGCGTTATCTATCGTTGCCGAGTACCATTGCCATAATTCAATTTCGTAAATTTCTCCTATTTTAAGTAGCTCTGATTTCAGATAACCAGCCGTATGTCGTTCGGATAACTCAATTACTCCTATGAATACAAAAGTTAAAAACATTAAGGTATCTCATAATTTCTTATTTTAGGGGTTAAGGGGGGTTAAGTGCTAACTAAGGTCTCTAAATCTCACATTCGAAAATTATATCTCCATAACTTTAATTCGTATCATGATATGTTTTTTGTTTGTTTATGACGAAGTTGTTCCTTCTGTGCAATTCCGTGACAAATCGGCTGAAAACAGCATATTTTGATGCATCCCCTTTTGTTTTTTTTAAACTTGGTACATATGATGACAGCTATCCAAAATCTCTATTTTCATTATAATATGACCAATTTAGATTACGACAGATTTTTGTAACGGGGGTATTTAAATCATTGATCTTACTTTCAAAAAATCATAGCTCGAAATCCAGTTGATTGATTAAAATATAGTGCTTGATAAAATTGATTGATTTTTTTTTTTTCATTAGGATGACCATTTCGATTCTAGGTTCTTTTTTCAAAATCCATAACTGTTAAACTACTCGACCGGTTTAGATGAACGACATATCAAATTTAAGCCAATCAGATGGCTTCCTCGAAAAAATATTTCACTTGCAAAAAAATTGGACTTTGCTTTTGTAATTATTGATTGTATTTGTTTTTTGCAGATTACATGAATCTGAAAGTTGAAGTTTTTCTACATAACATATCCAACAATCAGAGATGTGTTTTTCTTTGTTTTTGAATTATGGTTTTTCAAAATTATTATGTTTTAGTCTACGTTCAATATTCATATGCGAATAGACTATATCTATGCTACCAGGATCCTAGTTTTCCGCCAATATAATATTTTTTTCTACAAATTTATTTATTATGTGGATTATCTAAATCGGTCCAGTATTTAAAAAGCTTTCAATTTTTGAAAAAGTAATTTTTGGAAAAAAATGGGAAAAAATGTTTTTTTAGGACCATCCGTTAACTTATCATTATCTTATAATCATAGTTCAAAAACTATAAAAATCACATCTCTGAATTTTGGGTATAGTATAAAAAAAGCTTTTTTTATTTAAGCACTTGAAGCATTGGATTTATAATGTCACGTAAACCTTCCCACTCCATGGTGGAGAAAGGGCAATTATGCACGGTGCATAACTTTATGAGCCCACCAACTAACTTCTGACGATAAACTCGCACTAAAGCCGAATCATCATGAGCTCCCCCAACCTTAGCCTTTTTCTTTTTTGAAATGGCCTCAATTTCTTCATCTGATACCCTCTTTCCCAAATTGAGGATATTATACTCCAGTGGATGTTGGTCCCTCACGTGCCTCATACAGTTCGAAATCATGAGAGATTTCGGGTGGTAATCGCAGCCTTCACCTGCGTTACATCGAAACTCTCCGTTTTCACACGCGATGAAAATTTGACGGATTTTTTCGGAAACGTTTGATTTATTCATTTTTGAATGATTTTTTTTAAATTTTTAATTGCACCGATAAACTGCCTGCGGGGCGAGAGACGAGCAATACAAAACTGAAACAAACAAAGTTTATTGCACGACACTCACTCCGGTCAAAGCAGAAGCAATGCAAAAGGAGAATTCAAAATCATAGGGCTAACATCCTATGATCACAGTTGTTCGTGAGATGTACATTGTCGGAACAAGTGCTCATCGCAGGCTTTATACTCTGCGATTAATCGTTGGTAGCAATCACTCACGATAAAGCTTGCATAGTAGAAACATTGCGCTGGAGAGTACAGGCATCAGCGAATTACTGCTCATACTGCTCTCTTGAGATCTTGGTAGCTCACCGTTCAAAATATACCCTCTGTGGGAGATTGATGAGTGAAAGAGTGTCGCCTGCTGATGGGGATGTCAATAAATCCGATAAGAGAAATATACCTATTCATTGATCGCATGATGCGATTTTTTACCATCACTGTGCAACAGTAAGGTTACCCTGCTGAAATTTGAAAGCATACTTTCATGAAATATGCGTTTATCTAAATAAATGCCGTGTACCGTTCTGAATCATACTTGTAACTTTTTGAACGAAAATTACATTACACTTGATTATATTTTATAGCCAACTGCGAAACACTTACCAAGCAATCACAGTAAAATTTTAACGATGATGAGAACTGATGAAACACGGGAGAAATCGAAATATTATATTAATGAACGGGTGAATTCTACGTGCTCACGCTAAGCAAACGTCAAACACAAACAATAGTGAGTAGTGTTGATAGTTTTTTTTTTCGGCGTTCACAAATATGTTGAAAACGGGCAGAAACGAATGTATCAGTTGCTCGTTATTGACAGCTCTGTTCCAGAATGCACACAAATCGGCAGAACAAATGTATGGAAAAATAAGAATGCTTCCAGTTTTCATTAATTTAAACTGTTCAGGCAGTGGATTGTACTGTATATATAACGAATTTTAGATAATTTCCGATTCAATTGGTGTGCAAAGTATCAGAATTTGTTCGCTGTGAAAATAGTTATTAACCTTAATTTTATTTCACAAAAACGTGACCTGTTTTCTGATTTGGCACCCTTTCTGAAAGACGTAGTTCTACGTCAAAATTTTTTTCGTAAGCCCCGATTTCCTTTACATCCAACTTAGGTGATTTTTCTTCTTCTTCTTCTTTTCTAGCTTTAAGAGGGTTTAAACTTTTCAGTTCATTCTAGTGGGTAATTTTTCGATTTTCAAAAAACTCAAACTTTGACCGCTTTGCGCCACTCTTCCTTAAGTCCGATTGAGCTGAAATTTGGTATAGGGTGTTGTTTCGAGGTGGTGAACATTTTGTATAGGGCAACTTTTTGAAATTTAAGTGTCGATTTTTTCCCATACATTCATCGGCACCTCAACGTGCATATTGCCTTCCAGGAGAAGTAATGTAGGAGAAGTGGTGATAAAGGAGTCAGTTGCTTGTTTCAAACAAGTTTTTTGATAGTATGACTATTGACTATTGATGCCTTATTGATAATCATCGTATATTGAAAGAGTTTCATGACTTTTGAGCCACTCTGTCGTTTGTCAAAATATAAACAAAACTTTGAATCGCTCTTTCAATAGCCATTCGGGTGTACTTTGTGCGCATGGTATTTATGTAATTTTCCGTGAAACTCACCTTATTCGACCTGATAATTTTGACAAATCATCAGTTTGGCCTGTTCACAATAAGTTATTGGCCAATCATTCACATATTCTAGGAGAGGCGACTCTAGGAGAGTAGACCCAGATTATTCCATATATGTATCTACTATTTCAATTTGGATTCAAACAATTTTTTACAGAAAACAACTCAAAGATCTATGTCGTTTACCATAATATGTGCATGTGTCAATTATACCCACACTAGAATTTTTCTTATAATGAAAAATGTACTATTTTGTATTTTTATAGTAGAAACCGTTTGCTGTCTTGAGCATCTATTGAATCAACTACCACATTCTTCGATAAACGAGGTTTATAGTTATATGTAAACGCAGAAAATGTTAATACTTGTTAAGGTAACCACTTTGACTCCACTATTCCTACTACTACTGTTTACTCATATATTTTTCCCCATTCCCATTTTATTTCGCGTACGACTTACATTCTTTTTACACAGTTTCTAAAAATATTTCGCACGGTTTTCGACAACTTGATATATCAATTAGAAATCGAAAAAAAATATGTATTCCACCAAACTCGCCTAAGGAAGCTCATAAAGTTAATCAATGATCAATTAACGACCATGAATGGTGCGTGAACCACACTTCGAAAGAGCGGGGCTCAAAACAAATACAGGTAAACCTGTCTTTGTGTGAGGGATAGGGACCGCACAAAAAATGCATAAAAAATCGTATCAAACTTCAATAGTAGCTTTAAAATAGTTTTCGCTACACTATCGGACTAAAAAATGCGCACAAAAACAGGTTTTACTGTAGTTGCATGTTTTTCTTCCTAGAACGAGAATCGTTTTACGAATATATGTAATTTTCATTTTCCGGCCTGAAACTGTAATATAACTGAGCAATAGACAAAGGAAACATAAAACCTGTTATGATCGTGTGAAGCGAATTTCCGGAACTCAGTCATATCATAGCCCTTCATCTCTAAACCATGTAAACTATATAAAAAATTTTTTTTTTAATTTGTACATATGGTGACAGCGATTCAAAATCATTCAAAATTCAATTGAAGCCAATATGCTAACCTTCTTTGAAACAATATCACACTTGCGGGAAGATTGGATTCTAGTCGCACAGGTCTAGTCTAGTCACATCGGAATATTGAATGAGCTTGAGCTTGAGCTTGAGCTTGGGTAGACTGTACAATTCGTAGTTGCTCTCCGTGATTGACCTAAAACAACCAAATTGCACAAAGAACACACAGAATGACGCTTGGGACTAGCAAATCATTCTCGTTGTGCAATTTTCGGTGATTCGAGCTTTGAATGGTCAATAACGACGCCAGTCACGTCCTTACAGTCACCAGAGGAAGGGAAGGAATGTTAGTATGATATTCGCCGCCCGAAGGCCAGAAGGGTCGCCTCTATAGCGTGGTTCCCTAGCGTTTATCATGGAAGGGATAGTTGTTAGTGGGAATGGTTAAGCAAAAATCAGGATTCACTGCGGTAAGTGATGTGATTCTAAAATCTTAAATTTGATTTTTTTAATATTCAATTTTTCAGTTTTTAATTTTTTAAATTTTTAAATTTTAATGTTTTGAAATTTTTAATTTTTTAAATTTGTAGATTTTAGAGTTTTGAAATTTTTAAATTTTAGAATTTTTAAATCTTAAAATTTTGAAATTTTCAGATTTTCAGATTTTAATTTTATTGATTTTTAGATTTTTAAAGTTTTTTTTTTTTGCTTTTTTGAATTTTTAGTGTTTTGATTTTAACACGTTAAGTCCCGACTTTCTCTCGTCATGCCCTCCATTCAGCACGCATCAAGAGTGTCTGCATAACGGTTGTGTCCCATTCACCCGAAACACGTTTACCCGAAACACATCTACCCGAATGTAACACATACCCGAATGACATTCAGCCGAATGTAACGAATACCCGAATGCAAAACATTTACCCGAATGCAAAATTTACCCGAATGAGAAGGAAAGATTCTGACAAATCAGATTGTGAGATTCGTCGAATCTCCTGTTGATAAATATGATTAAATCAAAACAACATGAAAAAGCAACAAAAAAACGAAGTGAAGTCAGAAATTGTAATGAGAAAATTTGAAAATGATTTTGAAGACTTTGCGGTGTCATTTTTAAAAATTGGTATCGGCACAATTAACATTCCGTCTTCTTTCCTTTCCGTGTTGATCTTTATGTGATATCTGAACCCAATTGCTGGTAAAAAATCTTTGTCAAAAGTACTCTACATTCAGATATAAAAAATATTTCATGTGCCTTCTGTAAACGTGAAGAAGGAACTTACGCCATTCAGTGGCGTCGACTTTCGGATTTGGTAAATTAATAAACACAAACGCTTATTCGTTCAAGCGTCGCCTCTCTACTGTGTACTGTCAACTGACATCTGTATCCGTAATGTTTGTTTTCCTCCAATGTCAATGCCGGTTCGGACTGGAGGGCGTCCGTCGGTTGTGACTCGTTTCCCGTTAGGCGGATGTATTGCTGAGGGCGGTTAAAATTTGTATTCCGCCTATTGTTGTTGTTGTTATTTCGCTGTGGGTTTATGTTTGAGAATTGGTCTCGAACTTGGTTTTGCTGGCCAAAACGGTTATAGTTATTACGCGGTTGGTTTTGGAAATTATTTTGGTTGAAATTGTTGCGGTTGAAATTGTTTTGGTTTCTACCGCGGTTATGGAAGTCGTTTGGCCTGCGCCTGTAATTATTATAATGTGTGTCAACGTTGTTGTTGAAACGGTTGGCGTTTCTGTTGGTTTGCGAGTATGCAAATACTGATGCGCTCGCATTATTTAAGTTTTCATCCAACGCTTTAGTCATCGCGTCGGAGTATGAATTGAAATTCCCTGCTCTTATGATGAGCGAGGTTTTTTCGTTTTTTAACCCTCCGGCTAAATGTTTGACGCCTTCTTTGTTTGCCATAGATTTGGCAACTTGGGGCGGAATTTCTTTAGCGGTGTACGCTGTTTCCAAACTGAACACCAATTTTTCTAAATCCAGGCAAAATTGTTCGATTCCACCGTTTTGTTTCAAGTTAGCCATTTTAGCTAGAACTTGTTCCGGTGGGCTGGTCGTTATTTTAGCTTTTAAAATTTTGCTTATCTCGCTCACCGATGTCGGTGTTTCAATGAATGCATTTCTCGCCCGTCCCTCTAGTTTGGTTAGTATGACGTTAATTATGGTTGCTTTGTTTTCCGGTGTTTCAAATGTTTTCACCAAGTTTAAAGCGTCAGCGAAGGCTTTCAGTTTGTCTATGTTTCCGTCGAATTGCGGAACTATAGATGATGTAGTCTTGATTATTTCGAGTATGCTAGCCATTTTCGGTTTTCTTTGTAACCTGAGGCAAAATAGGACGGCTAGCGCAATTTCCTTGAGCGTTCTTGGTCTACCCTTTTCGATTGACGCCTTAATTGCGTTCAAAAGTTGGTCCGCCTTTTCGGTTATTTTTATGATTTCTGAGCCGTGGGTTGTGTCTAGTAACGTAGACGACAATTTTTTAATCTGTTTCACGAGCGCTTCCGCTTCCGTGAGGCGTTTGGCTAAAGTACTTTTCCTTAGTTTTCTGACCAGTTCCTGTTGTATAGTCAGGTGTATATGTTTTAGTTTTTGTATATTCAATTGGATGAGCTTTGTTACTTCGTCCATTCAAGGAGACAAGGAAAAATGGTTATCGGTAAAGAATTTATTATGCTGAGGCTGCGTTCGAACGCATGTTTTAAAATTTTCGAATTCTTTTAGACGGTGTCGACTACGGCTGCGTGAGCTTTTGCCGCTTGCATAGCATGTGCATTCATGCATGCCTTATATGCTTTGTATATTTTCGAAATTAGTAGTATGGATGTGAGGGCAAGTGTGACGCAGATAATCGCTCCTTGAGCTTCGTGCATTACACTGTGGTTCTCTAGGTGATTTAAAATTTGGATTTGAGCGTCGCCCGTGTTACTAACGGGTTTGGTATTAAATAACCCCATTTTCAACGGTACATATGTAAAACCAATTTTGTGGGTATTGTAATTGCTTTTTTTTTTTTTTTCTAATTCCTACTACCTATTCCTACTGCCGCGTGGGTATTACGATAAAAAATATTTTGTGCCTCGACTATAAATTTATTACATGATATCCGTATATAAAAGGATTAGACTAACTCGAGTCTGACTTACGCCACGTTTTCTCCGCAAGTGTCCTCTTCTCGGGGGTGGGGGGGGGGCGTGGGTGCCTCTGCTTCCGTCAGATCTCAGGGGTGTCCAGTTGGATCCAAATCGATGTTCATTTTTGCAGAATACTGCTTAACTTGCGAATGTTATTTATCCTGGTTGGCCAGGTGGCTACTGTCAGCTTCACGATTTCACTTGTGTCTGCGATTCTAATTTTTCGTAAACGGCTTCAATAGTTTCCGCTGGGGTCCAATTTCTTCCCCACTTTGGTGATTTCCACTTTCACCATCTTTTCACTGAATGTTTCGTTACTCAATTTATTCACACTTGCACTGCGTCCGGTCGGTTTAAAAGTTCATTTAGCGAATTTTTCTTAGCTTAAATGATTTATATTCATACCGTACCCAGTTGGAAGGTACCTAAACACACACCACACAACACAACAGTAGGTTTCTTCTTCTTCTTGTTTTTAAAAACTTTAACTTTGCAGTTCACCATTGCCTCTGCTCAGTAGGCTCTAAACTCTGCGTTTAAATTCACTTTAATACGCGATAACAGCATCGGATCTGTCGGTTCACTCGTGACTCGGTGTCACTGGTCGCCATGTAAACGTGAAGAAGGAACTTACGCCATTCAGTGGCGTCGACTTTCGGATTTGGTAAATTAATAAACACAAACGCTTATTCGTTCAAGCGTCGCCTCTCTACTGTGTACTGTCAACTGACATCTGTATTCAAAGAAAAGACTCTCGGGGCTTAAATACTAGTTTACAAAAATAGGCTTAAACTCTACACAGAATATTTACAAATTATGCTGGGCGGAGCATCGCACCAGCAGTTAGAGTGGGCTGTGATGGCCTTGGTCAGACGCGTTCTTCGGAGAGAGAGAGAAAGCACTTCTTTGTGGGTCAAAGTAAATAGGAAAAGAAAGTGCTGAAACATGTGTGCCGGATGCGCGCCACATGTTTGGTTAAATTTCTGCTGTTAGCTAAACTCGCAGCGGGGCGGAAGGAAGACAAACTCGCCGCTGCCGTTGGTGCGCGTCGAGTTATACAATCATAAATAGTAAACGAACCCTTGGGCCAGATTGCTGGCTCGGGTATCGTATCACATTTTATGTTTATATCGCCCAGCGCCCTCGGGGGTGGTTTATTGCCTTAGAGGTCTTGAATATTGATGAGTTGGGTTTAAGCGTGATCATATTACACTTCAAACATATACCACAGATAACTAAAGGCAGACACAGAACACTCAAATTAACACATTTGAATCATCCCCATATTCCAAACTGCCACAAAACACGGTGTGAAAAAGCCTTTCCGTAATCGATAGCTGCCTGATCAACATCGTATGATTAAATGATTATACACATAACCGTATGCAGTGTCCCTGTTAAGGAAGTTTGGAATCTGGAAACTCGAAACAGGAACTTGAATATTTAGAACAAAACTTGTATTTTTTAATCTCATTCGGACATCAGGGATCTGAATCCATAATCACAAATCTGAATATATTTTTTATCTAAATTTAGAAATGAACCTCAATAATAGAGGATCATGATTTGAAGTAAAACAATTTTTGAAGTATAAATTAGATCATAAACCTGGAATCCGTAAAATAAAAATCAGGCAAAAGAAATTTCAAATAATCATAAAGTACAAAATCCATAACAAAGTCAAAATTTGAATAAAAATACATACATGTACACATTAGCACACCATCAAAAACTATTCCCGTGCGAACTACAATGTGAAATCCGAATTAGGGCTATTACAGACAATCTTCCAACACTAGCGTGGCGTGACACTTTCTAGGACAACTCGGATAAGTAAAAGGGGTTCATTATTGTTCAACAACGCAAGCTGCAACGCATACAAATGCAAATAATTTCCTTTCCCACTCTACAGTTACGGTTAGCGATATTTACTATTCATTGAGAAAACTAACAGAAATTTAAATAACTAGTGATTCATCTGTTCTGTAGCTGTGATAAGCTAACGAACGAACAGAGACTCTTCGTCCTAGCGAAGAAAGAAGCGGTGTGAATAATGTGCGATTCACATAGCACGTTACGGAGAAGAACGTCTACGTTCCGTCAATGTCTCCACCAATTCACACATGCAGTCAATGCTTCCACCAGCACCGTCACGTCAAATGCCAAACGAATGATTCAATTAATTTTATTTATGGTGTCGCCACCTACAACAATTTTGAATTGCAATGCACTCTTTCAAATCAGCATGCCTAAAATCAGTTTCGAATTTTGGAAAATTCAATGGGAATCATTGAATTCAATTATTTAAATGCTTAAACCCCGTAGTCCGACCCTTATTCAACAATAATAATAAATAGAATAATTCTCTCAACTAGTCGCGAATGATTTTCACTCCGAAATTTGGAGCTAAGCGATATGTTGGCATAAAAAGTACAGTAAGTTACTTATAATGCGATATGCTGAGGCACCACTCAGTGTCGTATTGGAGTCTATTTTGATCAGTAATCGGCCATTCGCGACTGTTAGCGATTTTCAATGTGGGGCCATAATTTGGGCCCCGAATTCAATATTTACAAAAATGTCCAATTAGAGGTAAAAATGTCTAATTAAACGTGTTGCATCACAGATCGGTTAAATTAGCTTAATGTCGATTTAAATGTAAATTACTGTACAACCAAATCAAAACAAAAGCCGAGACACAAAGCCCAGACAAAAACCGTCCGTCTCCGTCAATTATTCTTTTCTACAAATCCTGCCGGTCGTTTTCGTTGAACGTATGCTGACGGGTCGTTACGTTGCTGGTGTATGTGAATGTTTTCATGGGAATTGCATGGTAGAATCATTGACGTATCGTGACGTGACGGGACGTGAACGTGACGTGTATGTTGTATGTGAATCGCACTTAATGCTTCTAGAAAACGTTACGGAGAGAAACTCGAGAGTATAAATCAAACACACTATTCTATCTTGTGTAAATAGGATAGAAAAGAAGGAGAGAGAGAGAGAGAGAGAGAGAGAGAATTTGATGATGTGCGGTGATGTGCTTAATTGACACTGAACTCTGAACAATAAAAAACGGCTGCGACGACAGAAAGATACAAACACAGAAAAATACAACACTAAAAAAAGGTGATTTAGGTAAAATATCGTAGCTTGTTGAACTTATCCATTTGCTAGAGTAACACCGGTCTCGTACTACGGTGTAACTGTACTTCGATGCTCTCTCTGAAGATTCCTTCGCATCACATGGGACACAGCTCGTGTACCGATACACATGAGGGACAAACAAAATGAGTGCTTCGTAAAACTTTGCACGCCACACATCAATTCGCTTGTTCAACATATTGCAACAGTTTTCTCTAATTTATCTATATATATAATATAGCGTGATCTCTCTTTGACCGAGAAAAAGTAAAAAACTAACTCAATCAATAATTACAAAACCGAAAATTTAAATTTTTCGCAAAAGTAATATTATTTCAAAGAAAACTAACTCATAACTCACTTCAATTTTAATAAAAGGTCAGCTCTTTGGTTCCAATTTGATATGTCGATCATCTAAATTGGTTCAGTGGCTCTAATGTTATAAATTTTTGAAAATAGTCATTTTTGGGAACAAGTGGGAAACATTGATTTTTCGAACCTTCTAAAATGAAAATGGGCACCCTAATAAAAAAATTAAAAAGTACGGGTCTAATGTTTTGCGATAAGGAATAAAATTATCACTTTTGACGAAAATCTGACAATTACTATATCGGTTTGACATGGAATGGCTGTATATAGAATTGATTTCAATATAACGAATAATTTCATTGAACAATTGAACAAGAATTATTTTACTTTACATACTTTTTCAAATGATACAATACTTTTTAGTGCTATGTGATTACCATCAACTTTGACGAATTATTTTGCCAACGATATTTTCAAAATTATTCTCAGAATACAAAACATAGATTTAAAAAATATATTGAAAAAAGATTGACACAGATTTTATTAAAGCAACCCGGGCAAATATTTTAAGTTCATTACAACGTGAAAAAAGACGCACAAAGATGGTCAAATTGAGGGCCCGAGTTTTGAATTTATGACCGTTTGGCTAGTAAGCAGTTTCAATAACATATCCAATAATCAGAGAGGAGTTCGATAGGGACTACGAGCGTTGAATAATGGAAAATATCACTGGTCCGATTGATTTGAGAGGAGTTCTCTCGGTTACCTTCTCAGGTTTCCCATAGTTAAAGCTTTGTAGTTGCAATTGGATTTCGATAAGAAATACGTGCGATAAATGAAAAATCTAATTAATGTTACAGGTTTTCCTTCTCAGGATACCGAAAGATCTCTGCTGCGTGTTGATATATGTGACCCTTCCGGCCTCCGGCCTAACATTTCTTCCCTTCCCCTGGTGACTGTAAGGATGTGGCCGACGTCGTTATTGACCATTTAAAGCTCGAATCACCGAGAATTGCACAACGAGAATTATTTTCTAGTCCCAAGCGTCATTCTGTGCGTTCTTTGTGCAATTTGGTTGGTTCAGGTCAATCACGGAGAGCAGCTCAAGCTCTATATATAGAGGTAAACCTAGTTCTACAATGTTATAGTCCTAGTTATTTAAGAAAACTTTCCAGAACAAAGTTTTTTTTTCTATCTCTCGAAATAACCGACACAGCGCTTTTTTTTAAGTTGCGTCAGGGTCATCATCAAAAAATCGTTTTTTTTTGCTCTAACTTTTATATTTTATAATTTTACATGCAAACTGTCTTCAGAAGACTTTTAGAGCTTATTAAGACAAACATTTTGCGATGCAGTACTTGTCAATATCTTAACTATACTAAAAGTTATTGATATTTCTTCCCAAAAAAATACGATATTTTCATTCACTTGTCATTCGTTTTGGGGCAAACATAAAAAATGTTCGTTGACGGCATTTGAAGGAGCATATTTGACTCTATATAATGGGCGTTTTCCAAAATTATGTTATTTTCTGTAATTGAGTAAACTAAAATTGAAATCAAGAGTTTTTGAGTGAAAACCCGTCAATAACTTTGAGTAGTATAAAGATATTGGCAAGTTATGCATCGCAAAACGTTGGTCATGATAAGCTCTAAAAGTCATCCCAAGACAATTTTGATGTAGAGGTTGAAATATAAAAGTTAGAGCAAAAAAAAAACAATTTTTCATGGTGGCCCTAACGCAACTTATAAAAAAGGCGCTATACCGGTTATTTCAAGAGATAGGGAAAAACTTTGTTCTACAAATATGTCTGAAATAACTTGGACTACAACATAGTCGAACTATGTTTATCTCTATCTATGAAGATAAGAATGTTAGATTTTTTATTTCATCCAAAATTTTTGTAACCCTATTTTTAATAACATAAAAATGAGCGCTACAACTTTGTCGAAGACAATTTATGTCTAGAGAATAACTGTCGAGCTCTAAATGCTAATTTCTACTTAAATACATCTCCTGGACCATTGTGCATTGTGCAATGTTCGTGGCAAACAGTTTTAGCGTTAAATATATTCCTAACTTTTGCTATTCCATGGAAACTAGGTCGATATATTTTGTCAATGTTTTCCGACGCAGTTACGCCGGAGAAATGTTTTTAAAATTATTTTTTCCAATCACTTCAAGATCCAAAATAACGTGTGAACTCACAGTAATGTTTTAGCCGAGAACTTAGCTTGCTTTGCCATAATTTTCAAGACAGCTTGCGCAACACCGAATCTTTGTATAAAGCCTGTAACTTATCGTTCCTTGTTGCATTTCAAAAGTATTGGATTGGGCACTCGTCAATGGAGATTCATTCATTTGCAAAAGGGAACATTGTTCTGTGTTTGTGTTTAGATTGAACATATCTATCCACAAATCGTCTAATAAAACTCTTGCGAAAATATCCAAAAAAAATATGGAAGCATACATCTGTCGCATTATACTACTCTTATCCACACTTTAATCTGTACCAGAGGGGTTCAAAATCCTACTCATCTGTACTTTTTCTTCCAAAAATCTGTACCATCGAAAATATTCGTTGTTGATCCATTCTATCAGCATAAAAATACTCATTTAATTACTCCAAATATCACATTTACATTTCATCCGTCATTCGTGTGTTTGATGATGCTTATACACAGTTTTCTGAATCTAGAGTGAAGTGAATTTATTAAAAGTTTCAAGCTGCCGCACCAAGCGATACTGCAGTGTAAAAGTAATCATGTACCTTAATGTAGCTTTGTTCAACTGTAAGAAATTTCACCCGTGGAAAAATCTGTACCAATCTGTACTTTTTTTTATGAAAATCTGTACTCTGTACCGTACAGAATCTGTACCCAAAATAACGTAAAAATCTGTACCTTTCCAGATAAATCTGTACGTGTTGCAGCACGGCTCTTATCCATCTTTCTTACGATTTATGGATTGCTTGCTCATTATTTGAGTCCAGGAGTGAATCTAGTAAATTTTTGATATCATGTTTTGAGAAGAAGTATATTCCAGCGAAAATGCTAGGCATCAAATCTAAGTCTCGATCGTGAGTTCAAAACTCAGGGCCCTCATTGACCATCTTTGTGTTGTTACAGAATAGCTACGTCCACGCAACAATCATCATTGATGGAGATCGATCCACGATCGAAATAAGATCGATTCATCCACACAACTGCTCTGCCCTGCAGACACATCGGGCTACTGTTCTATAAATAACTCAACAATGATCAATCAACTATCTCCGCTGTCCGGTGGTCCAACTGGATAATGGAAGAACAGAAAGAATAACTCTTACGGAATGTGCTAATTATAGATATGATAACCATGTGACATGTACACGATTAAAATTCGGCTCTGTTACAGCTAAAATGCTAATGAGCCTTAAATAAATAAATGGGATAAAAAAAAATCTAAGTGGATTAGATGAAATGATAAAATGAAATTTCTCGAGACAGTAACATGAAACATTCGTAAACTTCACAATAAAAATACATTCCAAATAACAAAATACAACCAACAATTTATTACATACTCATTTCTAACTCTCCCCCCAGATGTCCAGTAAACCGCTCCGAGGGACAGTGAGATGGAGCCCTCAACAGCGGTATATCGCCTCCAGTGCCACCAATGCCCTGCTGCTTACCTCTCTCACAGTATTTCTGAGTAATCTGCTCAGCCCGGCGCACGGGAACCCACTGCATCCATTTTCGTCGTCATGTAAGTATCGCTAATATATTTTTTTTCACGTAGTCTTTTAATGGAAAATCATATTTAGTCGGAGATCATATTTTCAAATTCTACGGCCTCCCTGGAATTAATGTCAATCTGAAGCACTGATGTAGCTAACACCAAACTCACGGTTGCAGTTGCAGTAGTTAATTACGTTTCAACTAATCATCGCCTAAAAACTCCGAATAATGATCTCCAATATCCACACATCAGAGATCTTTTCCATTAAGAACATTGCCCCGCAATCAGAAACCGTATCAAAAGAATCCATCTTTCCGTATATCATTAGTTTTCCTGATAACGAAAAGGAAACTTTAATGCATTGTTCTCCGTTTGCTGAAATGGTCGAAATAAGAAAAAAAGTTAATTATCAAAGAACGAAAAACGGGTTCGAGTTGCGGTTGAAAATTTCAACGGAAACCGACTGAGACGAAATAAATTCGCCTGGCGAATTTTGTGCACCCATTACGGTCCGGTAGTTTTAATGGAGGAAAGTTTGCTTTTATCGCTCTGGCGAAAGAGACTTTTGTTTTGGGAATGGATGATGTTCTGAATTAGTTAACCACTGTGTCTGGGAGATAAGATTTCACTGGAGTATATTGGCCGTGAAATGCGGGGGACTTTACTGAAGGAAATGCTTGTAAAAGTACATGTTGGAAGAATCTGAAAAAGGTGAATCTATGTGAGATGAACTTAAACTATCCCTTTTGTTTATGTTCCATTTGCCACGAGAGAATAATCATTAAATAAATGAATAATATGCATTTGCAAGCTCTCGGTGGTTTGATGGCTAAGATCAATAATGGACAACATTAGAATGATTATTTCTAAGAATACTGATGCAGTTCTTGCTTGTTGTCTTCTTGCGGCACGTTTTTATTGGCACTTGCTGTTCAGAATACCCGTTTACAGCACCCTTAACCCGCGTACGGCACATTATTCTCCTTCACGAGCACAGCTATTTACATTCCATCATCGATAATATGGTGGATAGCGATCGTGATGAAAGTACCAATTTCGGGCCAATTTGTATAGTAATGTATATTATAGTTGAGAGTTCAACGACTCGGTACGAATTTCAAGCTAGACCAAACATTGAACCATCGAAACAACTTTAGTTTTCCCTCAAATTGATCGGAAACATTGAACACCATTAGTTATAATTTTTGGTTCAAAACACTGTGAAATCTGAAATCACTTTCCGCATTTCGAATTACTTCCATTTGTGTGCAAACATATTAAGATAAAAAACCTCACCATCAAATACCAACTGGGGCAATCTCTTGCTTCAAGGAAGATTTAATGCGAAAAAAATCATCTTAATCATGCTGGACTGGTATTATTGATAAAACTGTGCCAATCGTTCGGGTAGTGCATTCCTCCGTGACAAATCTAGGACGAGAGCAGCATACCACCAATGAATCACTCTTACAGGTTCTTCCCCTCGTCGCTCCTACTGCAGGTAAATATTTTGCGCCAAACAAACTCCACCCACTGGAATCCGGTTGGCGGTCGGTCGAGCGAATGTGTCATTCGCGGTAATTGATTTCACTTTCACCTTTCATATTCCCCTTTGGTGTCAACGCCAAATTTGAGCAGACTGGTCCCGGATCCGGTTTGGAATTTTTGTTGTGAGCACAAATTTTGCATATTTTTTTCATACGCACAAGCGCACATATTTACACGCGTGTATGTCTGTGACTTCTCAAACTCATTGATCCAATCAAAACAGACTATTTTTCTCTTCAAAAACAAAACATCTGGGAAAATCCCGTAGTGGAGTCAGACGCAGAAATTGTTCGTTGGAAAGCGAATATCAACTGACCCGAAAAACCAAACAAACTTAAAAGGCGGTCGAAAGGTCGAAGAAAAAAATGGGGAAGCTATAAAGCATAAGTATTTACCGCCAGGTATTGAAAGTGATTCAAGAGATTAACGAAGAAAACTTAGACCAAAATAGGGGTCATTAATTGTAACTGGGATAACCCATATTTTCACCAGCGCGTGTTAGCGCTAAACAACGTTGCTTCAGCATCCAGCAATTAATTGGCTTCCACAAACATCGTCGGTACGATCCGCGCTGCAACGTGAAAAACAATATCAAATTGACCGACCGAAGTATTATTATTTCTGCGTGAGACTGAGACCCTCACAAGTAATTATAAACATGTTTTCGAAGCGAAAATATGTTCCCAATAGACGAGTCTTATTTCACTTTCCGTTGGATCGGAGCGATTTGTGGGTAGGTCCCTTTTTGGCTAGAATAGTTTGCTAACCGGTATTGCTTTCACTTTCACATTCAACGAGTGGAGCGGGCGGTTGAAGAAATATATAGCCCTCATGGGAAGCCACAGCTCGTGTGAGAAAAGTGTATCAATGATGGTGGCTTCAAACAGGCAGCCAACAATTTCACAACCGCTCCGGTATTTTCATTGTATTTGTCTTCAGGTTCATGGGAGGAGGATTAGAAAAATTTTCTATTTACAGCCAATGTGTAAACAACAGGACGTATGGAAACGATGCGAATAAATCAAATCTACTAATTTTTACATGAATGGTCTTGAAGTGCTGTTCACTTCGAAATTGGAATAAAAATAATTTCAGAATAACTTTTATTCGGCAAAATTTCACAAATAATATACCACATGGGGGATGTTTGGAGGACAGAACTAAATTCTTCAGTTTCAGTTTAATTTCACAATTTTTCGAATTCATCGAGTTCTCTGGCACTCTTTTATTCATTCTAAGCCTCCGTTGATTCCTTGTAACTTCAATCATACATCATCACGAGTCACTTGTTATTCTCACTCAACTTTCGTTTGGGAACTGCCCAATATTACTCGAATGGGTGGAATTTAGAGAACCAGAATTGTATTGGCTCTTTTCTGTCGACAATGTCTGAATACAAAACTCTCTATATAATACTATCAGAACAAATGATAGAATTTACACAACTGTCCCTAAAATACCATTAACATGTTGAACCCCGCGTCGGTCTCTCGGAACTGACATTGAGCTTTTCGTTGGGAGAGCGTTGATCAGACTTAACGGGGCCTAATGTGTTAAATAGCGATAATGAGGGGTACTCATAACTAATTGACTGTCAATGTCGTAAAAATTGCATCCGTACACTAAATAACTGATGATTTCAAACTTTTGTTCACACCCCAAACCTCGAAACATGAAAAGTGGAATGACAAGTAGGGTAACACGGGGTGAGTTGGACATACGGGGTGATTTGGACCACCCCTTTATCTTAAAAAGTACGGCTCATCTTGGATTTTTTATAATGTCATCTCATTTTATTGTTGAACCGTATGTACCTAACGTAAAAAAAATGCTAATGGTAAAATTCGACAGGTGGAAGGAACAGTAGCATGAACACAACAAGCACTTTGATTGTCAAAAAATGTGTGTTTTCGATCGTGGTTTTAGGGTTTTTCCTACTGATTAAACAAACTTTTCGTGTATTGTGCAGTAAAGTTCTGCTCGCCCAAGGAAGAGGAACAGTTTGATGCAGCGAAACTGTAAGTTTGATAACAATAAATGAAATTAATTGCATTTTAATTCTTGTATGATGTGTGTGGTGACTTGGACACGCTTCTGTGAATTTGTCCTACAGGTTTGAAGCTTTTATTTGGGCTAATTGATTCCATGTGCCGCTGAATTACAAAAAGAGTATGGACAGACAACATCGGAAGAAGGAGTAGTTTGAAAGAGCAACGAATTTTCTTCGACCAAGCATCGAAAGTGTTTGAAAATGCTCGAACAACAGTGAAATGATCCATGCAGAATTGGAGATGGTCTCAATACAATTTTTCTGGTCTGGAATCTGGCTAAGACACCTGATATCGATCCCAGAACACTGTTACTGATTGTAACATTATCACAAAATACTTTACATAAACATAAGTATGTTTTTTTTCCGACGAAACACACACTGGTCCAAATCACCCCGCATCAGAGTTTAATGTCCAAAAATCATCTCTTTTATTTTATGATATATTTAGTAGTTTGAAGCTTGATATAATGATTTAACATTATTGATTGCAGAGATCGAAATGCTCGCCGTTTTGAGACGAAAAACATCCATTTTCACCCACAGAGAAACATAGCTGAAAATATAGGAGGCGAGAGAATATTATACGCTCACTTCGATTCTCGCGAGAAACGCAAAGCCGATTTTTATTTTTCGGTGAGTTATGATTGCCGAAAAATGGTTTCGTTTTCAGTGACTCCTCGATGCCGATAATGGTTTTTCACTTCTTCAGCACAGCTGAAAACATGCGGCAATATTGGGTTTCATCGTGAAGTGAACATAAGATGGATTAATATTTGTACAATTCACACGCTGTCCAAATGCAGATCATTTGGACGCTGCTCTAACAGACTAATGTTGGTAAAGTTAGCTTTGATTTTTCGCTCCATATTTTCAGTACCAAATAAGAGACGAAAAAGCATTCTCGTTAAACTTCGACATCTCTTTCTCTCTGAAAAATAATTTTCGGTGAAAAGGAAGAGACGAAAATATCAACAATACACGGTTCATCGAAAACTAGATTGATTGAATGAATATTTATCGCGCAACCTAGCGAGAATTTCGATCTCTGATTGATTGAGAGGAAACAAGTGTAGCTCAGTATACAATGTGACATATTTTTATTTAGACCGCGGCTGTATAAGTTGCTCGTTATTGACAGCACGGTTAGGGAAGCATATAAATTGACAGAACAAAAGTATGGGAAAATGGGAATGCTTCCAATTTTCATCAAAATAAAATATTTCCAGACTACGGGATTGTAAGGTATAGCATGTCAAACAAAATCAGTTCGCAACAAAAATGGTTGTAAACATTAACTTTATTTCATAAAAACGGGACCTGTTTTCTGATTTGGCACCCTTAATGAATGACGTGGTCATGCGACAAAATACCCAGCCAAGATGGACATCATCATGCGGAAAAGTAAGTCAATACCGACCGTGTCGGATCGACAAGCTATGACCCAGAAACACAGGCTGAAAGAGATGGAGAATTATTTTTCCCGGCGAAGCGGAACGTCGCAGTCGTCCTGGACGACGAGACGTATTTACACTGTAACTACTGACAGGGAACCAGCTTCTTTTTCCTTGAAGTCAGTTCCAACGTGAAGTACATCTCCCACACCAAGTTCTTAGAAGGTGATTCTGTGGCTAACCATCAGTGAAAATGGTATATCAATGTCGCACTTCTTTCGATCGGGATTTGCGGTGAAACTATCCATTCCCAGCACAAAGTGCCTGCCGGAAGTTACCTTCTTCATCCAAAAAAATAATCCGGGCGTGGATGTGGTGTCCGCCGATTACGCGAAGAAGTCGCTGGAGTATATGAACCGCTTGAAGTTAGATGTTATTACGAAGTTCAATAACCCTCCAAACGCCACAGCTGCGTTCCATCGAAAATTTCTAGGTAAACCTAAAGCGAAAAATCTACTCCAACAATTTCGTGGGGAAAACGAAGGAGGAACTAATATAATGCTAAGGAAGAACTGAGAAACATGTCATTAAGTATATTTTTGACAGCAATGGCGAAAGATTCGGTCAATTTATGGAAGGCCGCCCGAAAAGGCGTCGAAATATTTTTGTAACACGGTCAGTAAAAATATGTTTTATTAGAAATTTGCCCATTAAATTATCTTTTACAGTTTTTTTTATCGCCATCCAAAAATTGCCGGTTTTTTATGCCAGCGTTATTCGTCAAAACATTTTAAAAGCAAAAAAAACTAGGAGTAATATATCCGCAAGGTTGACGTAAGAAGTAGGATAGAATTTCGATGCCCATTGAACTTTCCAGTAATTTTCAACATTCGCATTATATGGCCCAATGTACTTACCATGTGAGTATAGTAAAAAAAAGTTAACAATTTGACAATTAAAATGGGTATGTTTTTTTTTTATTTTACTAGCCATTCGTTTTCCCCCACAACGCAACGAGCAATCTTTTTGCCTACAATTCGGCGTTAACTCTCAATATGATTAGATGCGTATTATGAATCATTCTCAATTTGCCGATAATAGGCGTTTATCAGTTGGAAGAATCAATGGAGGGATGATCTAGAAATTAGGAATATTGATGATGATAATGGATGATTTCACTCTTTAATCTCCAAATATTTGACGAGAGCCTGGCTCAGAAGGTTAAACATTGAACGAGATTTCATTAAATTGAAGTTCTGGTTTTTGTGCAATCAATTCGTGCTCAATTCCCGTTCTATCGTGAAGGTCTTGCTACTAACAATTTATGGAATTGTGGTTCAGGATGTCATTATATCGTGCATGTTATTTGGTTATGTAAAAAATGTAATTAATGAATTGAACAGGCTGTTGATTTAGAAGGTTGAGAGGGTATACTCACGTATATTTTTCAGTGCTACCATGCTACAATGAAAAACTCTATTCAAATGCAATTACTACACACAATCACAGTCCTATGTCAATATCCCCTCCGTGCCCCTAGGCTCAGACCTATCAACTTTTTTTACTATATTCACTGTCCATGTTTTAAGCAAAAAAAAAAAACTGGATAAATCTATTGGTATACAACATATCATATATCGCAATAACGATTTTACGTAATATGCGTTTGCAGCTTCACGGTTGGTGAGATATGAGTGTAGCCATCCAGTTATGTGTTCAGGAAATCCCATGTGTTTCAATTTCCCATTTTCCAGGGCTCATTGTTTCCCTGCAGCTTTTCTCTTACAAGGGCTAGTAAATCAGTCATCGAGAAGATACAAGCAAACTGCATATCAGAGCCGGTGGGACGAAGAAAGAATGAAGGGTAACGGTAAGAAAACGGTCATTTAATACCATACCATATTTTGATATAGACAAAATTGGTTGTAATTACTCTTCACCGTCTTTCGATGTGGAATTATGTATTTCGCAAACATATTGGAGGTACAACACTTCCCGTCATGTGCTCCATCCTTTTTTCCGTCATCGACCGACTTTGCAACTGCATGGAGTAAACACTATACCACAATACCTAAAAATCAAACTTTTCAGGACCACGAAATTGATATCAAAGAATTTATTAAATAATGTTTTCAAAGATAATCAAAACTGGATGTGTAACAAATAGCTTAACGTAATCCTACGTCAGTTATGCAATTCTCCAACTGTTTGATCTCTTGCTCACATTCTATTTCTGATTTTATTTAACAAACAAAAATGCGTACATAAAAGTAACACCAATGTATACTTCACGCATCATTCCGGTTCACTTATATGATTAAAAAAGGGCGAAATGATTGAATAATTTAATTATTACACACAACTTGATCTATTTTTCTTCTGCTGTATCTTTAATATTCTCCCCGTTCCCGATAGGGTTCCGACCTTTTTCTTTGTCTACGTTGGATAAGATAGTAAAAACAAGAAAATAATTCATTTTTAAAAAAAAACTTCCACTAAACTAAGTAGAACATTTCAGATTTGAATGATGGACAGAATTTATTTATTTTCCTCAAAACTGATAGGCAATTAAATCTTGTTCTTCTTTTTAAATGGCACTAACGTTTCTAGAGGAATTTCGCCGTCTCAACATAGTATTACTTGCGTCAGTTTCATTAGTACTTAGTTGAGATTTCTATGCCAAATAGCACGCCTTGAATGCATTCTGAGTGGCAAGCTCTAGAATACGCGTGACCACAGTGCAGGTCGGAGGAAATTTCTTTGACGGAAAATTCCCCCGACCAGAACGGGAATCGAGCCCGAACCCCCAGCATGTCAGGTGTGACACTAACCACTCGGCCACGGGAGCACAATAAAATCTACAAACCATGACTGTACTGAAGCAAATAAGTTACTCAACAAGGCTCGTATAATTATTTCGAATAAAGCTTAACTGTCACAAGCTCGGAAAAGCGGTTACAACGATAAATTTAACTGTAGCATTCTACCGGCAAACTATGACGAGTCCAACGTTCTTTGAACTTGACTCCGGCCTGAGGTTGAATTACCGGTAATAACCGAGACAAAACAAGCGCAAGCTAGAGTTCCGCTGCACGAGAGAACGAACACTAGGAACAAATAATTAAAGAAACATAAACTGCACAGATGTAATCACACGCTTATAACTGCTCGGAATGAAAACATACATAAATTGTCATTACTGGGGCTCGCTACTGCTTCCACACTGCTTGCTGTGGGGTCATTCGGATGACTTCGCATGAAAACACAGACGGAATGAGAACGAAGATCATGTCGAGAAAAAGTTTCACATGTGGCGAAACCCAACATCCACAGCCCTTTGTGATAACTGATAGCCATGGGTAGATTGGATGGTTCAAATTAAGTCAGATTTTACATGAAGCATTAGAATAACAGTGTCATTGAGTTAAGCATACAGCATGCAGTGATAATCACATGCAGTCTGGGCAAATCCCACGATCCCGTTATTCCAAATTTACATTTCCTTGCACAAAACATCGAAGCAACGAAGACTAACCATTCGTCATGGTTCTTGATGGCGCAATAAAGCCACCCAACAAGTCAGCTGGCCAGCGCTCCGGCTAAACGGTTCTGCTTTTGCGCGAAACAAGGCAAGTTCACCTGAATCAGTGAGGAGACTGAAAACACTTAACACTAGCATCTAGGGAGCAAAAACCCCAGGGACTAGAGTTGAAGCGCCACAATTGTTATGCAACACTATTACGGGTGCGCGGGAACACTACGAACTGCTCACAAATGGGCCTCGCACCGGGGAAGGTGGAATGCGCGAAACGCGCAATTCGAGGCGTTAATGATTGCTCCTTTCGTGTTCGTAGCTTGGTGATAAACAGAGTTCTACAGAACGAGAACTGGTGCGAAATCAAGATCGGAGGTTCGTTCAACTCTTGCGATGCGCGTTGACCTTTTTCGCGCCAGATTGGGGAGTGAATCTTGGTGGATTTATATATATATATATATATATATATATATATATATATATATATATATATATATATATAAATTAATTATAATTATGTTTCTTTATTCATAATTAAAGACGAAAGAGTGTCTTTCTCCATTTAATCTAATTAAGATCTGTATTAACCCTTTGCGGCCGTATTAAATTTGGGCATGGGTGTCGTACTGGTCGGAATTATTTTTCCTTGAAAAAGCAGATCATGAAAAAATATTTTTTTTGTCAACTATTTATAGACAGGTCGGACTCGATTATATGTGGTTCGATTATATACAGTTTGGAATTTTTTTTTATTTCAAATATAGCTTATTTCAAGAAGAAATGCAACCTTTTAACGTTAAGGTGAAGTTTAAGTGGCTATTACATCTACAATGGGGTGAAAATCGTGATTTTTGAACATTTTGCTTGAATTTTTGCCAGGAATTGTTTATATCGATATTGCAGCCAAATTAAGAAGGATAGAAGTTGGGCGATAGAAGTACAATCGGTAGAGCGGTTAAAGAACTTCAATTTAATTGATAGAAACAATTTAGTTTAATATAATTTTTTAGGCTAAAATTAATAATAACACATTAAAAATTATCAACTTTTATTGCTTAAACTTCCAAAATGTTATTAATATCCTCTAATTTAGTTGTTCCACTACTAAATACCTGTACTAAATTTTCTCATCTTTCAAATGAAAGCATCAGAATCATCATCCGTGGCATACTTTTTAGTGTAGAGCCAGTTTGAGGCAACAGAGTCCGAAACAAAAAAAAGTCTCTGTCATTGACAGCATTGTTGAAATTCGAACATATGCGTAGGAAGATTTTTTTCATCAAACATGATCGACCATCACTTCCTGAGATATCTGGATAATTTTTTGACGTAGGACTACGTCTTTCATTTCTATACCGGGGTGTAAAATCAAAGTTTCGAAAACGAAAGCGTTACGCCGGAGACCGAGATTTTGAGTGTTAATAGCTGCTAAACAACTGAACGAAATGGTATGATAAACACTTCATTCGAAAGATAAAATGTCTACGCGTTCTATACTTGTTACTTTCTGATCCAAAAACTTGTTTCAATAGTCTTAAATTTGCTTTCAAAACAGGCTATTGAAATCACCAATCGGTATATAAGCGAGCGCCGCTCGGAAATCCACTCAGTTCTAATTGAACAGCAATTGGAGCATGTTGTCGCTGTTGTGGTGAAGCTCTTCATTTATCATGAAAGCGCGGATGAACGGTGTCACCAAGAGCCTGTTTGTGCACCTTAGGCCAGAAGGGAATCCATCAGGAGGAGAGTGATGCCACAAACGGTTCCCCGGGAAGATCTCGAAGCAGCCGCTACACACACACACACATACACGCGCGGAATTCTTTCCGTTTGGATGCCATTCAGCATCGAGAAAGATCCCGAAAATAATCTGCCAGTTCCTCTGGGATTTTAAAAATACATTCTTGTGAAAGAGTTCATTTGAATGTTTTCTATCCATGTAACACTGTGACCAATTATGTTTCAATCAAGTGCTATTAACAGGTGGTTATCGAGTTAGCATAAACCACTGGTGGACTTCCAGTATCGAGGAAAATGTGGAAATATCCAATCGTTACTGAAAATAATCTGCCAGTTCCTCTGGGAATTTAAAAATACATTCATGTGAAAGAGTTTATTTTAATGTTTTCTATCCATGTAACACTGTGATCAAATACATTTGGTTTTGTGATTTTTCAATCAATCGCAAATAACAGGATAGCTTCTGAAGATTATTTTTCTCCATCAGTAGGATATTTCCGTATCCAATATTGTATGCGCCCTCAATCGATTATTGCTCAGTCGCCGAAAGTTCCGAGCTCAGAGAGTTCATTCCCCTCTAGTTTGCCTTCCAAATTGCCATCGTAAACCACGCCTTCTCTCGATTCAATCACGCACTTAAGCGATATTCTGGTGGTGAGACGCATTCATTTTTCGTGGGGACATCGACAAGACAACATCGTTGCTGAGGGTGCTGGACGGCGAAGGATCGAGATCTGCTCTGAAACACATGCAGTTTGTTTGAAACTGTGAGGGAGCACAGAGAAGCCGATCCTTCAGGAGCAGAGAAGGTGACCATCGAAGCAGCCGCTACACATACACATACACGCACGGAATTCTTTCTGTTTGGATGCCATTCAGCATCGAGAAAGATCCGGAAAATAATCTGCCAGTTCCTCTAGGAATTTAAAAATACATTCATGTGAAAGAGTTCATTTGAATGTTTTCTATCCATGTAACACTGTGACCAAATATGTTTCAATCAAGTGCTATTAACAGATGGTTATCGAGTTAGCATTAACCACTGGTGGGCTTCCAGTATCGAGGAAAATGTGAAAATATTCAATCGTTACTGAAAATAATCTGCCAGTTCCTCTGGGTATTTAAAATTACATTCATGTGAAAGAGTTTATTTTAATGTTTTCTATCCATGTAACACTGTGACCAAATACATTTGGTTTTGTGATTTTTCAATCAATCGCAATTAACAGGATAGCTTCTGAAGACATTTCCGTATCCAATATTGGATGCATAAAATCTTGTGCCTCCAACGTAACGCTCTCGTTTTCGAAGTTCTCCAAATATTCATTCATTCAGAATGAATTCAGATTCAACTTCAAACAAATTATCTCTAAATCAACGATAGTCCTACGTCACCCTTGCGGTTATACCATAGATATAACCCACTTCCTGTTTTTTGTGAGAAAGGTGTTTTCTGACTTTAGGGGATGAATCAAAAATCAAATTCCTCTTTTATTTTCAAAAAAACGAAAAATGTATTTTAACGTGATCTTTTCATACAAAAAGATTTTGTCGCTTGAGAGAAAAACATTAGTTCTGATACTTCTGAACAAGCTTTTCCATCACACCAAAGTGTTACAATGGCTAAATTCTGCTGCTATAATTTTTGTCCCACATTCCTATGCATACAACGCACTGTAGGGGAGATGGGGTAAGACGGACATGTTAAGGAAAACTTCAATTGTATTTTTGGAAACTCATGTTTTCCAAAACTTAAAAGCAGTTTCTTACAGTTCAATGGTTACAGTTCAATGGTTTTCGAAAACAAGCCGAAAAGTAGAACATTTTTGTCGATCCGGGTATAATGGACATGTAGTGGGGGGATATGGACAGGTCAATTATATGCGAAGCGTAGAAGTTTATCGCTCGCAAGAGGAATAATTTCGCTCTCTCTCAGTGTTTGTGCATCCAGTAACTGAAATAGAACAAAAAGAGAAAGCAATATAAAAAAGAGTTGAATATTCTTCTCTCACTTTCCATCATGCATTGGATTTCATTATGGATGTGACTGTACATTTCAACCTCACCAGTGCAATTATTTCAATAATTTAAATTTACCACTTACGAATTAACTTTTCCGTACATACCTAATATCGCTTCTCTGTCAACTCACAAACCGAAATATAACCATCAGCGAATTCAATTTTGCAATTAAACCATTCAAAATGCTTAATATCGAAGCCGCAAAAATTAGATCCACACGCGGAATCATGTTTGATATTCGATTTTTGTTTCCCTATTTCTCTGTTGATCAGTTTTTTTTGTCATGGGATGGTTTAAATATTCTAGTATAACATGTAGAAGGGGTTCCCATCAACAGAAATTTGAAATTCATAATGCAACTATACAAATCAACCACCTGTCCATCATACCCCCACTGTCCGTCTTACCAGCGGTTCCCCTACGTTGTCTTGTGTGGGTGACTATTATGTTTAATACTGAGTACCGTGAACAGCATCGTATTGATTCGTGAACAGGTTCACTCGACATCAAGCTTCGTTTAGGAAAAGCATAAACTTTAGGAAAAGCATAAACTTTTGGTTGAGTCAAATATAAGATTAGCAAGGTTTCTTGCTGTGGCGGCTGAGAGCAGACAAACGACCACAATGAGTTAAAAGGTATTACTATACAGTTCTAGGGATCAAATAATAGATGAATAATTGAACTTGTATGAATTGTAATAATTCAAAAAAAATAAATCTTGGTATACGAAAACTTCGAAGTTTATCTAGAAAGTGTTAAACGAATCGTCGCAAAGTTCGGTAATGAGTGCTCTTTCGAGGATCTCAGCAGAAGTGGACGAAACCCCGGAACAAGTAATCCCGAATCGGGCTGAAAAGTTGTAAATTATATTCAGAAGAACAGGTTTGCATCTATCGGTTAAAGATAGAGTGCGCTATACTTTTTTATTGTTTCTTCTGGAAAGCTAAGGATTTTTACATAATATATTTCGATATCAGAGATACTATTTTTTTCGTTTTTGAGTTATTATTTTTCAAATTTAACATGTTTTAAGTCTTCGTTCAATATTCCTCTCTGACTAGACTAAACTATGCGACTAGAATTCAATATAAACGCAAGCGCGATATTTTTTCAAAGAAGGTTACTTTATTGGCTTCTATTTAATATGTCAATCATCTGAATCGATTCAGTAGTTCATATGTTATGATAGATGTGTTATGGATAGAAGAGGAAAAATGATTTTTCAAACCACCGGTTAACCTAAAAAAATCATATCTCAAAAACGAAAAAATGGCATCTTTGATATCGAGATATGTTATTCAAAAAATCCTCAGCTTTCAAGGAAAACATATAAAAAAAAATATAGCGCCCTCTAGTCCAAAGCCATGAAAACAATAAAAAACGACTACAATCAATACCTACGAAAATAAAATCCATTGTCTTTGCAAGTCCAATAGTTTTTAATAAAAGGCTCATTGGCTTTAATTCGATATGTCGATTTTCTAAATCGGTTCAGTGGTTCTAAAGTTATGAATTATTAAGAAAAGTCATTTTTGGGAGAAAATGTCTTTCAGTGAGAAATATGGTTAGGATAACGCTAGCGTTATTGAATGTTTCGTTTTGAGGTGCAGTTGTTTCGGACAAAATCATTCACTCATGGCGAATCACAGCAGGATACATCTGCTCATAAACGCGTCATCTTGTTTTATATTGCGTCATTTCGCCATTTGTTTTATTACACGAATTTGGGACAGAAACGACACTTTACCGGTTTAAACGCCCGAACGTGTCGAACGTTACCATTGTATGAAAATTCGCTTACACGGAAATTGTTATTTATAACATTATTTGCACGATTCCTGTGTTCGTGCCAGCCAGCATACAAGAGAGCGGCACAAGTGTGTCGCGCCCACGATTACCTGTTCCGCGGTTCGTTTTCGAGTACCTACCCATCCCACAGCGCAACTTTCGAGCGCACCGCTCTCCTTGACCTCGAAAGAAATTTTCGCAGTCTTCCCGCGCGATAAAATTTACCCAGCACTCCTTGAAATAGGTCAGTTTCGTTCCACACCTCATTTCGGTGAGCGCAATTCCCAGGCAAGCGAGGAGAACATCATCATCTGCACACACGAAGCCATCGAAGGTCGATTTGTTATGAGATAGTGACGGGAGCCGCAAAGAGCACACCGACGTTAAAGACAATTTCCAAAATCCAATTTTCGTCACGTATAAACCTTGTTTTGTTTACCTTTTTGTCTCCTTTTGTTATTGCTTTTTCACGAGTGTCGGATTACCATAAAGCTATTAAGAACTTGATCGAAATAACAATGAGGAGCCGAGATGGATCAAAATTGGCATGATCTCCAGCCGGCGGCCATCACGTGATCAGCATCCTCCAGGCAAGGAGCTGTAATTCGTGATGCCGCCTAGTCACTGATGCTGGTCCTGCTTTCAGGGCTAGTGTCTTCGTGTGGGCACGGCATTGTCGAGTGGAAAAAAAAGAGCACTCGCGTGCTTCGGCAGCGGAGAAAGCAGCGAAGGTAAAAGTAAATCGCTAAGTGGGTCACTTTACTTTCTTTCCGTGCTGCTCGTGCGGCATTCTTGCAATGGCTGACTGGATGGCTCAACGGGATTGTTGCAGCTAAAGACAATATATGTGCGGGTACTGTGAGTACAGTATGCATCGCCTGACAATCACAGTGAGATGCAAATTATGGGAGAGTTACGGGAATTTGATTGCTTCAATCATCGATTATCTGAAACGCTGATTCATGATTTTTTTGAAGCAAAAATACTACTGCAAATGTTTTTGGAATTTGTCATAAGTGAAATGCTGTATTTAATCTTCGTCTCAGGTGTAACACGATTTTTCTAAGTAATAAGCATAAATCATATATTTTTTTTTTATTATTCTTTTTACGATTCATTTTATTTTGTTATCTAATCGGTGCTACTTTATTAGCAATACTTTTGTAGGAGTGAATTTTCTTCTTTTTCAGTGAATTAAAATGGTGCCATTTGAATAAAGTTGTTAATATGAGCCGCAATGGGATCAATGGGGGGAAGTAGTCTACAATCCGAATTTTTAGCCTTACGTAATTTGTGCACCACGTTTTAAGCCAAGAGGCAAAAGAACTGAAAAAGTTTAAAACCTCTATAATTCAATACAACATCATCTTCTTTAATGGCGCTAACATTTCTGATAAACTTCATCGTCTTATCGTAGACATCTGCATCATTTTTGATAATCCATATAAATAAAAATGTAAGGCAAAATCTGTTGATAAGCGGAAAATCCGAAGAAGGTATGGTTCGATTTTAGCCTTCTTTATTTTGTTGTATTCGTCTTTTCCCGTAGATCAATTTAGTGGGAAGAAAAACCGGAAAATTTTCGGAAAACTCTGAAGGATGGTCTGAAAATTCGGAAAATTGAATTCCCACATGTTCGAAAATTACATCATAATAAGCGTTGTTAGTCCATTCGATGCTTGCACTATCGAAATTGATCTTTGTTCGTAAGTGGAAATGGATTTTCAGGTGAAATAACGCATTTCCATATCTTATATATATCTATATGAATGAAAATGTAAGGCAAAATCTGTTGGTAAGCGGAAAACCCGAAGAAGGTATGGTTCGATTTTAGCCTTCTTTATTTTGTTGTATTCGTCTCTTCCCGTAGATCAACATAGTGGAGAGAAAAATCGGAAAATTTTCGAAAAACTCTGAAGGAAGGTCGGGAAATTCGGAAAATTGAATTCCCACATGTTCGAAAATTACATCATAATAAGCGTTGTTAGTCCATTCGATGTTTGCGCTATCGAAATTGATCTTTGTTCGTAAGTGGAAATGGATTTTCAGGTGAAATAACGCATTTCAATATCTTATATATATCTATATGAATGAAAATGTAAGGCAAAATCTGTTGGTAAGCGGAAAACCCGAAGAAGGTATGGTTCGATTTTAGCCCTCTTTATTTTGTTGTATTCGTCTCTTCCCGTAGATCAACATAGTGGAGAGAAAAATCGGAAAATTTTCGAAAAACTCTGAAGGAAGGTCGGAAAATTCGGAAAATTGAATTCCCACATGTTCGAAAATTACATCATAATAAGCGTTGTTAGTCCATTCGATGTTTGCGCTATCGAAATTGATCTTTGTTCGTAAGTGGAAATGGATTTTCAGGTGAAATAACGCATTTCCATATCTTATATATATCTATATGAATGAAAATGTAAGGCAAAATCTGTTGGTAAGCGGAAAACCCGAAGAAGGTATGGTTCGATTTTAGCCTTCTTTATTTTGTTGTATTCGTCTCTTCCCGTAGATCAACATAGTGGAGAGAAAAATCGGAAAATTTTCGAAAAACTCTGAAGGAAGGTCGGGAAATTCGGAAAATTGAATTCCCACATGTTCGAAAATTACATCATAATAAGCGTTGTTAGTCCATTCGATGCTTGCACTATCGAAATTGATCTTTGTTCGTAAGTGGAAATGGATTTTCAGGTGAAATAACGCATTTCAATATCTTATATATATCTATATGAATGAAAATGTAAGGCAAAATCTGTTGGTAAGCGGAAAACCCGAAGAAGGTATGGTTCGATTTTAGCCTTCTTTATTTTGTTGTATTCGTCTCTTCCCGTAGATCAACATAGTGGAGAGAAAAATCGGAAAATTTTCGAAAAACTCTGAAGGAAGGTCGGAAAATTCGGAAAATTGAATTCCCACATGTTCGAAAATTACATCATAATAAGCGTTGTTAGTCCATTCGATGTTTGCGCTATCGAAATTGATCTTTGTTCGTAAGTGGAAATGGATTTTCAGGTGAAATAACGCATTTCCATATCTTATATATATCTATATGAATGAAAATGTAAGGCAAAATCTGTTGGTAAGCGGAAAACCCGAAGAAGGTATGGTTCGATTTTAGCCTTCTTTATTTTGTTGTATTCGTCTCTTCCCGTAGATCAACATAGTGGAGAGAAAAATCGGAAAATTTTCGAAAAACTCTGAAGGAAGGTCGGGAAATTCGGAAAATTGAATTCCCACATGTTCGAAAATTACATCATAATAAGCGTTGTTAGTCCATTCGATGCTTGCACTATCGAAATTGATCTTTGTTCGTAAGTGGAAATGGATTTTCAGGTGAAATAACGCATTTCAATATCTTATATATATCTATATGAATGAAAATGTAAGGCAAAATCTGTTGGTAAGCGGAAAACCCGAAGAAGGTATGGTTCGATTTTAGCCTTCTTTATTTTGTTGTATTCGTCTCTTCCCGTAGATCAACATAGTGGAGAGAAAAATCGGAAAATTTTCGAAAAACTCTGAAGGAAGGTCGGAAAATTCGGAAAATTGAATTCCCACATGTTCGAAAATTACATCATAATAAGCGTTGTTAGTCCATTCGATGTTTGCGCTATCGAAATTGATCTTTGTTCGTAAGTGGAAATGGATTTTCAGGTGAAATAACGCATTTCCATATCTTATATATATATATATATCTATATGAATGAAAATGTAAGGCAAAATCTGTTGGTAAGCGGAAAACCCGAAGAAGGGATGGTACGATTTTAGCCTTCTTTATTTTGTTGTCGTCTCTTCCCGTAGCTCAATATAAGGGAGAGAAAAACCGGAAAATTTTCGGAAAGCTCTGAAGTTTTGTTTTGAAAATGTTGTGCGGGATGGATACCGAGAGAATAAATATGATTTTGCACACCCACATTAAAAATCTGGCGTGGTCAGATACTAAAATTGGTAAGCCGCTGAAAGGAACTGAATCGTTTACATGAACATGCAACTGTTGTTCCGATGGATCAGAGAATGCGTCATAGTGGAACATACGATCGGAGGCTGAGGCTGAAGATATTGAGATAATTAACGCAAATACGGGGCTCTCGGACTGCGTCCTCGCCCCAAACCCAACTCTAATCAAAGTAACATCCAGACAATCCATATGTGAAAAGGTTATCGTAATGTTGTGCCTGCAAGCAACTAAATGCTGAGGCAAAATGTGGTGGCCGAGAGACGCGCTCAAAAATTGTACAAAAAGGTTTTGACGAAGTATGAAGTATGCATACTGATGGACGAAACGTACGTGAAGATGGATTTTGGACAAGCCTGAAATGATATAAGACCACTGCTAGAGGAGGTGTTCCTAGTAAATTCAAGATCGTTGTCGCCGATAAAGTGCTTGATTTGACAAGGGATTTGCAGTTGTAGGCATAAAACCAAGGTTTTCATCACAAACATGACAATGGAGTGGAAAATGTATAGCCTGTGCTTCAGTGGTACCGTGGCAATGGGATCGATTACATTGAAAAAAAATATTGTGAAGCGGAATTGAAGAAGGGTTCAAAATGATTCAGGATGCTGCAGATATAAAGAGATAAAATATAATAAAATGGCCGCTGAGGTTGACCAACAGAGAGTCTAATCTTTGATAGAGGTATCCGAAGAAGAGTACGAAAATTGATCGAATCTGTAACGAAATTGTCAATATTGTTTTCTGAAAGAACAATAAATTTTCTATACATCCTTTCCATGCCAAACCGATATAGTGGTTCTCAGATTTCCATGAAAAGTGGTAGTTTTGTTCTTTATAGCAAAATATTAGACCCGTATTTTTTGTTTTTTCGTTAGGGTGACCACTTCCATTTTAGGGTGGTCCGAAAAATAAAAAAAATCAATTGATTGTAGTTGTTTTTTGTTGTTTTCATGGCTTTGGACTTGAGGGTACTATATTTTTTTTATGTTTTTCCCTGAAAGCTGAGGATTTTTACATAAAATGTCTCGATATCAGAGATGCTATTTTTTTCGTTTTTGAGATATGATTTTTCAAAATTAACCGATGGTCCAAAAAATCATTTTTCTCCTTTTATCCAAAAATTCATAACATTTGAACTACTGAATCGATGTAGATGATCGACATATTAAATTGAAGCCAAAAAGCGAAAAGCTAATAAGCTTCTTTGAAAAAATATCACACGTGTGGGACTGGATTCTAGCCACATAGGTCTAGTCTACTCACATAGGAATATTGAACTATGAAAAACTGACTCAATCAATAATAACAAAAACGAAAATCCAAAATTTTCCCAACAGTAATATTTTTTCAAAGACTAACTAACTCATAAGCTTCATTTCAATATGTCGATCATCTAAATCGGTCTAATAGTTCAGAAGTTATATTTTTTTGTTATGGAAAAAAGGTGAAAAATTTGTTTTTTTGAACCATACAACTTTAGAAAATCATATCTCAAACACGAAAAAATAGCATCTCTGATATCAAGATATGTTATGTGAAAAATCCTCAGCTTTCAAGTAAAAATATAAAATATATAGCGCCCCCTAGTCGAAAGCCATGAAAACAACAAAAAACGATACAATCGATAATTACGAAAACAAAATCCAACTTTTTTTTTGCTGGTTCAATATTTTATAATAATAGAATAGCTCATTGACTTCAATTTAATATGTCGATCACCTAAACGGTTCAGGGGTTCAAAAGTTGTGAATTTAAAAAAAAGTAATTTTCGGGAAAAAGTGGAAATAATTGGTTTTTCGAACCACTTTAAAATGGAAATGGTCACCCTAACGAAAAAATAAAAAATACGGGTCTAATGTTTTGTGATAAAAATCAAAATTACCACTTTTCACGAAAATCTGAGAACCGGAATATCGGTTTGGCATGGAATGGCTGTATATTAGGGTGCCAATGAAAATGGCCATCTCTAAATTCAAAAAGTTACCTAATAAAAAATGTTCACCACCTCGAAAAAAAAAACACCCAATGCCGAATTTCAGCTTAATCGGACTTAAGGGAGAGTGGCGCAAAGCGGTCAAAGTTTGAGTTTTTTGAAAATCGAAAAATCACTCAAGGGGGGAGTAAAGGAAATCTGGGTTTTCGAAAAAAAATTTTTGATGCCAAATGTCTTAAAATTGCATGAAACGTCGAGATCCAGTGTCATCTGGAAAATTTTTTTTGTCAAAAATCGACATTCTGGGATTTTTTTTTTCGAAGTACGGAACGAAAAGTATGGTTTTGGGTGCCAATAAAAATAGTTATCTCGATTTTTCATTCGGAACTTGCTACGAAATGTTGATATGCATGATAATATACCCTATGCAGAATATTAGCTCATTCGGGCTTAATTTTTTTTGAAAAACGAAAAATATTTTTCAAAAAACTCAAACTTTGACTGCTTTGAGCCACTCTCCCTTAAGTCCGATTAAGCTGAAATTCGGCGTAGGGTGTTTTTTCGAGGTGGTGAACATTTTTTATGAGGTAACTATTTGAAATTAGAGATGGCCATTTTCATTGGCACCCTAATATGTATATTGTATAAAGTCAACAATGCTTACGAGCGATTCAATCATACAGAAACATTCTCCATCTAACAGTTTGAGAGTTCATTTCCTCCAGTCGAACATTGATAACTTTTCTGGAGCTTTCTGAAGCTGTGAGCAAACGTATGTATAAATGATACCAGAGAAGATGAAGCATCACAATGTTGGCAGACAACTGCTGGACGCATCAGAGACACCTTTCAGATAGTAATCTATATTTCCAATAAAAGTGGTGTTTTACGACAAAACGGAGATCATTTCCAGATAAAAAAAAACACCCGTAAACATAAAGAATATTCGAATAACTGCAACATCTCTTATAGAATTGGTCTTACAGACCTGCGTTATTGGTGCAATTTCACAATAACGGAGAGCAACTACGAGATGTATAATCAATCGAAGCAGAAGCTTAAAGTTAAACTCTGCTCGATTGAATAATGAATAGAATGTAGATGGTATACTTACTTCTAAACAAATGAATGAACAGATAAATTAAGAGCTATTCTTCATTTTCCCAACATATAAGCCATCATCATTTAATAACTCGAAAGAATGACTTGTCTCAGGCGGTAACCTATGATTAGAACCAATTTTCAAATTCTCTCAAAGACCTTAAGAGACTTTATTCGGAAAATACGATGCGTGCTGTATAACATATCATTTGAATGTCATCGAATATTCTATCTCGGACTCTCTGCGACAAGATACCGTGGTTTATTGCGAATCAATTATATCCGATATTAATTGCGAATAACGAAAAGCACCCTTGAAGAATTTTAAACACAAATAAGGAGTGTTCATTTCAAATCATAAACATTCGGCTATCGTGTTGATGTTGGAGTCGACAATCCATTAGGCTAACCATAGTATTATTTTAATCTCGGAGATGTCGTAAAATATTACCTTCTCACAACAAATTCAAAGAAAAACATTTTTTTCATATCCTTGTTCTTTTCGAAAGTTTCGCGACTCGCAACAGAAAAATTAGTTTTCAACGTCTCTCAGTTTCCGTTCATTTGTTTGTTTTTTAAAATGAGGTTGCATTCTTGCGAACATAAAAAAATCTTCTATATGTAACATTAATCAAGATCCTCACCCCAACTGTTGTTGAGATTTTTTGAGGCGAAAAATCAATTCTTTCGGAAGTGAAGTAAAGCTGTTGCCGCGGCTCATGAGTTGCTAAACCTAATATGTAGAATACAAGTCCCTGGTGTCGGTGGTAGGCACTGAACGTGGCAGACCGAAACAACCAACGAAAAAAGCGACGGAATGAAAACTAGAAGTAAAATATATCTGTGATACAACCACAAGGTAGACGTAAGACTACCGCTGGCTCTGGAATCATTTGTTTGAAATTACATGTGAATCAATTCTCAATGAATGTATAAATTAATATTTTTAAAGATTGCTGAAAATTTTCCTTGTCAGTGTGTTAGTGGATGAGTATGAGTATAAAATTGTTAATGTAATTGTTGATTAAGTTTTGATACATAATTCTCTTTTGTTCTCGTGAGAATAGTACACGGGAGTTTTCATGACCACTCCACGCGGAAGCAGAATAGAAACTGATGCTCTTGGATACGATTGCATCACAGGAACCAAATATGCAAATCTCCCATCGCTCTAGCGCATTTACAAGCGAACATTCCTTCTCGACCATTCCATTCGAAAGCAAAACCGAAACTAAATCGATGCCTTCCTTCCTTCGTTGTTTGTTTTATAGAAATTTTAAACTTTTGCAGTTCATTAGTCTCTAGCCCTGAGAAGGAAATGTGGAAATAAAACTACTCCATTACTTCTCCTTCACGTGTCTTAGTAAAGACCATCCATTCCAGCTCGACGCTCATCGGCAACGATGTTGCTCCGATGACCACCACACGAGAAGTGCAATGGATTGCTTATTCTTCTTCTTTTTGGCTTTGAGAGACTGTATACTTTTCAGTTCATTCACCTCCAGTGAAATGGATTGCCTAGCTGGTATCCGCTTATATACAGTTTGGTGTTATTTCGAAAGTCCGTTTTCAAAGCAATTTTTAAGCTATTGAAACATGTCATAAGGTCAATTATTAACAATCATATGACGAATTTCATGCCAACTCGTCTTAGGAGTTGCCAGCACCATCTCAGATAGCAGTGAAACGTTGTGGGTGTAAAGACATGGGTCATTTAAGCAACTTTGAATACTTGAAATATTCGAACAAGAATTAGACTACTTTTTGAAAAAAGCCAAATTTTTTTTTCTCAACTTTTTACAAAAAATTATAACATAAAAACTATCATACCTACAAAATTCTTGTCAAAGAATTAAATGTAGGAAATCTTTTAAATTTTTACAAAAAAAATACCAAACATTTTTGGAAAAAAATTCCGCTGACAAAAAAGTTATTTAAAAAATTAAAATTCATTATTCTCAAAAATGCATTTTTTTTTTAAATTCCCAAAAAAATATATATGAATAGCCCTTACAATTTCCAACATGTCAATACATCGGAAGATGGGTACTTTTACAGGAAAAATGTTTTTCGAACAACAACTTTTTCATATTTTCTTTGAAAAAAATACAACTTATCATAATTTTGTTTAAATTCAAGATAGCGATATAATGCATGCGACAAAGTTTTAGATCTTGTTAAAATATAAACTTTTGTCGATGATATCAACTTTCTATCTTTTATAGTTTTTGGAATATAAGTCATTTTTGCATGAAGACTCCTGAAAACATAATGTTTTGCTCGTAACTTTTTTGTGTGTAAATTCTCACGTTTGTCATGTTCTTGACATGATTCTAAATAGAGAAAAGTTAGCAGAGCATTTAAAATGCGATAATTTATACATAAAAATGTAACGAATTGAACATTAATAGAATTTTTTCAAAGTAAAACATTTGCCCATCGTCCGATGTATGGAAAACTTGTTGGATTTTTTTTATCTATTTTTTCAGAGTTTTGAAAGCTTATGTTTTCGAGAAAATAAGTTTTAATTTTCAAAATATTTTTTTTTTCAATGAAATTTTTTTCCAAAAAATTCTTTGGTAATTTTTAATGAAAACCAAAATAATTTCCTACATTCCATTCTTTGACTAAAATGTTGTAGCTCTGATAGATTTTTTGTAGGTTTCTATTTAAATTTTGGGTTTTTCAATTTTTTTTCGAAAAATCTACAAAAAAGTTGGTCACAGAATGAAATGTAGGAAATTATTAGGTTTTCATTAAAAATTAACTCTTGGATATTTTGTATTTCGAATGAAAAAAAAGCTTATCATACCCCTCCGTTTAGCCGACAAAGAGTTATTAAAGTCCAAAACCTTGCACTCCGAGCGTCACGCTCTCATTCTAGAAGCTTTTAACTTACATCTCGGTACAGGAATGAAAGACGCAGCCCTTACATCAAAACATCTATTCTTCTTTTTTCTTTGTTTTTGAGAAGCTTTAAACTTTGCAGTTCATTCGCCTCTAGGAGACATCTATGCTCTCGACATCCAACATCATTCGATAAATTTCAATTATTTTTTTCTTCCAGCTGAATTAAAAACATCACTCTTCCTGCAAGTACTGATTGATCAATACGAAATTAATTGAAACGTTCTTGTATAAAACTTGGAGTGATGGAAACATAAGTCATCAGAGCCAAACTGGCCAAGTGTTGTAGGATCGTGATGCACGTTTTTTTGTGTAGGCATAAAAAATTATGCGATATTTTTTCACTATGCAGCAAATTATGTCTAATTCAGAATCACCACGTTTGCGAAAAAATTGGCAAGCTCTAAATGGTTGTTGAACGATCCATTTTAACACATTGCGGACCGCTCACGAGTTTTCTCGTGTTTCGCGTTTCGTCTGTTACGGATGGATCACGAAATAACCCGTGTTTTCTACACTTGAAGGTGCAATCCTTGGTTTGCCAAGAATCTAACAAGGCCTACCGGTGGCTCGCCTTCGTCTCATCCACATCGAAGGAAACGATCTCATTCGTGGAATCCGAACAAATGGAACGTTCAAGTTTGCCCCAAAACGTGCGGTCCTTAATATGGTCAATTTAGAACCAACGCATAAAAAAAAAGTTTTCACGCGTATATCTTTTTCATGTATCGAATAATGTTATGTAAAACCGTATGTTTCTTCTTAAGCTGAAACTCGAAAACAAGTTCTATATTTCCTCATAGATACCTTATTTCCTACGATATCAATTTCGAAGCGCTTGTCATCGTAGCGCACGTGATGCCCGATAATGGGTCATTGTCACCATTGAAGCCATCGGTGTGTTAAACGAACATCCATCGAATTGACTCCCGTGCTATGATATGATCAGCCTCAAGCGATGTATCGCTCTCGAGTTGTATGACCAAGAGCCGATCAACTGCTGCTCAACAAAGAACCGAACCAACTGAGATTACATCGTGAGATAATATTTGTTGTTTACCTGGATATAACGCAATAACAAGTGTGTGCCGTTTTGTTTTTGTTTTTCGGCTGGCTCGAAACAGTAATAACGTGATGTAGTGGTTGACTCACACTGCGCCTCGTGTGTTGGTCACTTTGTGGCCGGCTTGTCCCGTTACGACCGTGAGCATAAGTGAATGACTCGAAAACATTGACAACATCGGACCTGTTTTATGAGCGGGGGAATGTTGGTTGAAGCGCAATGATACACATTCTAGCAACCCGTTCGCGTTGTTTGGATCAGTGATGGATTATGATTGCGGCATCGTGCGAATTTATCAAATGATTTACGCAATGTTATGGTGTTATAACTGATGTAAGCTTTTTATTTTATTTTTTTCAGTGTCACTGGGTCGTAATCTGCGACATTTGCCTTGTGTGGTGCGAAGTTCTGGTGCAGAAGGAATCTGCATGTTTGCGATAGATTGTTTCAAAGCCAATGGTACCCATCTGGGCGTCTGTATCGATAAGATCTTCTTCGGGTCCTGTTGTCAGGTGCATGTAAGTTCTCTATACATTCCAGATTTAACCCTTTAGTTGTCTTAATCCTAAATTCATCGATACAGGATGACAGTTTACTGTTCAATCACGAAATCACGGACAACAGCATAGACCAAAATCATAGTTCTGGAATGCTGTATCAGCATTTTCCTTCTGTGATGGATAATAGTAACAGAAAGCCTCCACTGACTGAGACACGGTTACCTACTGTAACGATGCCTAAAAATGTAACAAGGTACGAGCTGGTCAGCACATCATCCACGACAACACATCGAACGACTGTAAACCGAAGAAACTCAACCACAACGTTAGTAACAACAACCACCAAACCAGTTTTGAAAGATGAAATCCCAACTTCTACTGAATACCAGGAGTTTTCCACGTTTCAATACGTTCAAAGCAGCAAGAATCCAGATCATAGCACTACAGAAGCGAATCGTCCAACAGCTATCAAACCTGTTGATAAGAATACTTCCAGAAAGCCACCAGTCCGAAACAGTACCAAACCTTACAGGACGAGGAGACCGACACCAAATCGGAACGGTACAAGAAGACCCATCGTTCAGACCACAACTCCAAAGGTAACCATCACAACACTGCCGGAAGTCAAAGTAGATAGCACCAGTAGGGTATCGGTAACTCGTCGTCCGACCACCACGACGGAATCAACATCCAGTGCCACCAACGCTTCAACCGCAAGTTCTACAACCGTTCGACGAACTACTATAAGTTCCAGGAAGCCTACTACAACTTCTCCAGTGGAAGAAATCCCTGTGGCGATAAACGCTGAAAAGCCGGCTGTCTCGATTGCACCTTTGACACGACCAACTATTAAACGGAGGCCTACAACACAGACAACGATAGCGGAGCCGGAAACCACAATGGCTCCTCGACCTCGGCCAGTTCCCACTTCTGCAATCGTAACAGTAGCGGCCACTTCATTGGATCATCTAATAGAGGATCTCGTGACCACAACTATTCTTCATACTTCTTCTCCTGAAAGTACAACGCAAGCGAATGTAACAATTACTGTTCCCGTTACAACGATTAGAGTAACGGAAACAGATAAGCCCACATCGACTGTAGCATCGTCAACTCGCCGATCAACGACAACTACGAAGCCCACCACCACCACTACGACTCCAGTATCAACAACATCGACTAGTACGACAACTGTAACCAGAAAACCAACAACTACCTCTACCACATTATCAAGTAGAAGACCAACTACTACAAGTGCGACGACGACGACGACGACAACTAGAAAGCCCACCACTTCAACTACCAACACGACGACAAAAAAACCGACAAGTACTACCACTACTACAACGAGGCAACCAACAACAACTTCTACCGCCACTACAACAAGGAAACCAACTACCACAACTACTGGCACTACAACAAAATCGACTACGCCTACAACCGCCAAAATAACCACCACAACAACCCCGAAAACAACAACCGTCGCAAGAATTACACCCCCAGCAGAAGTCGATTATCGGCCAGAGACATCCCAGACGCACCACCAGCTGGACGAGA
This sequence comes from Toxorhynchites rutilus septentrionalis, assembly GCF_029784135.1. Taxonomy (NCBI): domain Eukaryota; kingdom Metazoa; phylum Arthropoda; class Insecta; order Diptera; family Culicidae; genus Toxorhynchites; species Toxorhynchites rutilus. Next base: position 45,286,625 of record NC_073746.1, on the reverse strand, counting down.
CTACTGCGGGATTTGGTTTAGTTACCTGGACCAGCATAGTCGACAACGGTGTTAACGATAGACTCCAAGCAGAGCAAGGTAAGAATGGTTTTCTTTTCACTCATAGCACATTTACCACCCGTCAATAACCACACAGAGTAACTAAATTCATTCATTCGTCAGCATCAACAGGTCCTACTACTTCCAACAGTTGGATTCTGATTCATACACTAACCCCCGAAGAAGTGTTCAGCACCAGTAGTAATCAAACTAATAATTTATCCATCGAACAATCATCATCCGCCACATTGACAGAGCATGTGTCACCAATGCTTTCGCCGGACATAATTTTGCCACCCATTGAATCACTGCTACCCGAAGCAGCTTACATTTACACGATACAAGATGAGACTAACGATACCCAATCCGGGTCGCTTACCTTAGACTCCCAAACTACTACCACATCAACGACAGAGGTCACCTCCAATGCTTCCACTGATACAGTGGAAGAACCTTTCACAACCATAACTAGTGCTTCGACCATTGGTGAAATAGCAACCGATATTATCAACGCTGATACAACGACCACATCAACAACGACATCAACGACGACACCAACAACAGCAAAAACCTCATCTAGCTCAGCAACATCCTCATCAAGCGTAACATCGATGGCAACATCATCCCTAGCAACATTGACGATCCCGACGACGATAGCAGAGAGTTCGACGAAGACCGTTGAGCCCAGTTCTACAACAGAAGGCCTGCGTGAAGTTGTCAGTAGCTCAACGGCTTACAGTACGACGAGTGGTACAACTGAGAGTACCCAAAAAACATCTACGACTGTTACTGTTGCTGGCACCACTACATCTCTATCATCAACCACTGAAAACATGACCACAAGCGCAAGCACTGACCCAACGAAATTGATTAGTAGCAGCACTCTTACCGATTCCACGACCCCACAAATCGTTCTAACGACTACTCAACAACAGCCGAGCTCAGCTATTCACACCAGCACTGTTTCAGTACCTGCCACCACAGAACAGGAAGCTCCATTGGGTAATGCGTCTCACGAGCTGATAGCTTTTTTGTGTATTTCCTCACCTCTGTCTCATCTATCCGTAACTAACCTACCGGTCACATGAATGTTACTAACGTTCTGTTTTTCCACGCAAACAGCTACCTCCAGCAGCATACCTGAAATTTCAGTCGAAATATCAGGTCCGACCTCACCCTCGTCCGAGGAATCGTACACCACGCAAACTGCAACCGCAGAACTTTCCACCGTCGAATACGTAACGGACATCACGGTCGAAGAGAGCGGCTCGGTGGAGGAGGGCAGTGGTAGCGAGGAGGAATCCGGCGAAGAGGAGGAAGAAGCTTCGTATAGCTCGGAGAGTTATGAATCAACTTCCGAACTCATCCAATCCTCAACCCCGGAGCCAACGGAGCAGGACAAATTTATCAACACCACAACCGTGACGGCCGGGTCGGGGATTGCCGTTACCACCCCGGAGAGTACCACTATGATAACCCTGACCACGCTCAACATTACCGGTTCGATGCAATCGATAGCGTCTATGTTTAACATCAGCAGCAGCACCGGCATGCCGGTTCGGTTTCCCGAGGGCAACACTACCACTGGCGCTACCAACGCTACCACACCCGATAGCATCACGATGTCGCCCGATTTCATTACCACCTCGACCGTACCCTCGCTGGAAGGCATCGACTATCGTGCCGGTAAGTTCGATCGTTGTTTTTATCCTTTCAACTATCATGTTTTCTCGTGTTTTTGTATCTTTCTGACGATAAAGCGAACGTTGTTCGCAATCGAAACCTTTTTCTTGAATTGGAATAGTTTTCCCTTAAATTGAAACGTCACGCACTCAAACGCCGTGTTTCGCCGAAGACCCGTTCCTGACATTGCGCACATTTTTTTTTTCATCTCCCTCCATCCTCTCTGCCGTGTGATATCGGCTATCGCTCATCTGCTCTGTAGGCGTTGTTGGGCAGGTTTTCTGTTTCTCCTTCGATCACGAACACGCACCGGCATACTCTTTGTCTTCATGAAGACAGTGGTAACCACGGCATAGGCCCAGATCTCATTCGCTTATGAGACAGCGCGCTGTTTCGTAATGGAGCATCTTCTCCGAGCAAGTATTGCGGTTGTAAAAATATAACATAAATAATTGATAATAGCGTAAAACAATTCCAACCTTGAGCAGCAAGTTCAATGCTCAACGGTTGAACGTCGTGACCATGTCCAATGTGTATGGGATGTTCGAAAGCCAGGTGCACCAAGGACTGGTGCTGGCAGTGCGGTAATCGGTTTGTTTTTGTAAATTGTAGATGCTGCGGTTATGGTGAACGATGGGGAACTGATTGAATCCTTTAGGAACATCACTAGATAGTGTAATCGAAAATGATTCTGGCTGGAGAGAAAGGAAGAAGTGAAAAACCATTTTCATCTTTTAAATTCGAAATTGTCAGGCCATGGTATCCACACCACATCCAATGTTATGCGTTTGCTCAACCATCGTTATTTTGTATCCTCCTGTTTGACGAATCCCCATGTTTGAAACAGGCCCCACATTTATTTTCTATTTATCCCAATTCGTAAACCACATGCAAACGAGATCCAATCAACTGAAACCGCAATGTACTAGTAGTCATCCTGACAATCGATCCCTCCGGTAAATTGAATTAAAATTACTAGTCGATTGTAATCTAACCGACTCGCCGACAACAAACATTACCGTGTGAATACAACTCCCATCGATGGAATCACCGATAATGTCGCATACATATCTCATTAGCTTCTGTCGACAATGCACCAACCTCCCATGCGAGCGTTAATGCGCTTAATTTCCTTAACAACTCATAAATAAACCAATGCGACACAGTGCTCGGCTACCCACAATCAAGTTGCTTGATCAACTGGTACAAGCTCACGATTGTTACGAAGTGAGTTGTAATCGAATGACCACAGCATCCTTCCCGCACCAGGACCCAGAACGGGATCCACATAAATGCGCTTGCAACCAGCATCCAACGAACACGCCCACACGAGCGGGCAGCGCTGGCTGCTCGCTTGCAGCAGCATAACAGCAGCCCACGCACTATTCGAAAGATTGCACTGCTTCCATTCGATTTAATTCAACGCGCTATCCTACTCAAGAGATGCATCGTTATTGTTGCAATAACAATTAATTACATAATGTTTACAAATGTTACCAAATGAGAGGTGGGCTCGACGCGACGCAACGCGAGTGGAATGACATACACACACACACATTCACACGGTCATGCAGACTGCCAGAACTGGTTCTGATGCGGTAACGTTCGAACGATTCAACCCACGATCGGAAGCTGCCGAGAACAAGATGCCCGGCTTGCACGACGGGGTTAAGGAGATGTATCCGCTGGATAGGTACTCTGTGAAATAAATCAATTTTCCGCTGCAGGTAATGAGACCATTAAGTAAATACCAATAATTTATAACCGTGACTCCGGAGGGAAGATATGCAAAGGAAGATGAAGATTAGGGACGCAGTAAATCAGGTGTTCCTTGCATCGTTGCATTGCTCGCGAGGAGTTGGAGTTGAGCTCAGTTTGTTGAACTGATTCTGTTGTGTTGTTGTATTTTGAGCTGCGAGGGAAGAATGGAATCGATACATAAAAACCAGCCCGAGATGATTATGTTGGTCATGTTTTACGTTTTCATTGCTTTGATATGCCGGCGAATGAATACAAACAATTCCATGTTTTACTAGCCAAGAGAGGGAGGAATTCGTGAATTATGTACAGTGTTGTGGATCTTCTCTACTTCATAATATCTACAATTATACAGCCATTCCATGCCAAACCGATATAGTGGTTTTAAGATTTTCGTCAAAAGTGGTTATTTTGTTCTTTATTGCAAAACATTAGACCCGTATTTAGGGTGTCCATTTCCATTTTAGGTTTCTCAAAAATGACATATCAAATTGAAGCTAATTCTTTGAAAAAAATAATACTTTTGCGAAAAAATTGGATTTTAGTTTTTGTAATTATTGATTCAGTTAGTTGTTCATAGTTTTTCTCGGTTAAAGATAGCGGCCGTCTTATTTAAAAAAATATTTTTTCTGGAAAGCTGAGTTTTTTTTACATAATATATCCGAAAATCATAGAAGTGTTTTTTTCGTTTTTGAGTTATTATTTTGCAAATTAACCCTTTGCGGTCGTTCAGCCATCACAGCAAGGAATCATACTAAATACTTCATTGAACAATGTAATAGTTTATATTTTTTCTAAACGAAATTTAATGTCTAGTGAACTTTTTCACGATTGTATATTGAGTTTCTATGAATAATGAGTAACGGTATTCGGTATAAACAAAATATTGTTAGCATGGAAAGTTATAAGCATCTCTTTCAAGGGAAATTAATTCCGACCGCAAAGGGTTAAACATGTTTAAAGTCTTCGTTCAATATTCCTCTGTGACTAGACTAGACCTATGCGACTAGAATCCAATCTTCCCGCAATTATGATATTTTTTGACATAGAACTACGTCTTTCAGGAAGAGTGCCAAATCAGAAAACAGGTCACGTTTTTATAAAATAAAGATAACGTTAATTACAACTTTCACAGCGAACAAACACTGATGATTTGCACATCAATGAAATAGGAAATTCTCGAAGATTTGTTTGATATGCTACACATTACAATTCACTTATCCCTAACAGTTTAAAATAATGAAAACTGGAAGCATTCTCATTCTCACATACATTTGTTCTGCCGATTTGTGTGCTTATCTACCCGTACAGTCAATAACGAGCAACTGATACATTCGTTTCTGCCCGTTTTCAACACATTTGGTATAAATAAGCCATCCACGATTTGAAGCCACACCAGTTCTCGTTTGAGGTGCAGTTAGAGGCGAATGAACTGCAAAGTTGAAAGCCTCTCAAAAACAAAGAATAGAATGGAATCGGTTGGTGTTCATCGAATCAATATAGTTGTCGGAGAGCATGGAGCGGGAGTGGATTGACATTCTCAAGACTGGTGAAGAAGGAGTACGGAGTACAGTTTTTTTTCCACAGAAGCCCTTCTCAGGGCTAGAGGCGAAACACAAAAAATGGAATGGCATGACACCACATTTGCGAGCGAGCTAGCAAGTTAAACACACTGATATACACACACAGCTCGATATAAAAAGAGGAAGCTCTCAGTAGCAAAGTGAGCTAATACAAAGAGGGTCGATATGGGTAATTGTTGTGCTAGTGTGGATATGGAAGAGAGAGTATCCCAAATTTGTAGATATACACTACATTTATTTAAATACAACGTATCTTTCTTGGAAGTATGCTTTCAAATTCCAGCAGGGAAACCTTACTGTTGCATATTGTGGGGTTTGCTCACATCTCGAGCGGAATATAGGAACAACAGTGTTTATAATTTGTGATCGATATCTGAGTGGGAAGGAGAAAGTCTGATGCGAGTTGACAGTGTAATTCAATCGTAAAATGAGAACGGAACCAAATGAACGAAAAGTGCTATTAGCTTTCGACGATTCTGAGTCGCATGCAGAAGTCGAGTTTACTGAAGTAAAAAAAACTAAAAAGCTAAAATGTTGTTTCAAAAATGTCGATGCATTCTAAAATAATATCCGAAATGATAAAAAAGTGGATTGAATAATATAATTCGGTAGTTTTACGTCGAAAACCGCGGTTGTGTCCTAGATACAACCCATTTCAATTTTTCAAAAAAGGTTAGCTTATAGGCTTCAATCTGATATATCGATCATCTAAATCGGTTTAGTAGTTCAAACGTTACGTATTTTTGCAAAAAGAAATTTTTGGATAGAAGGGGAAAAATGATTTTTCGGATAACCGATTAATTTTGAAAAATCATATCTCAAAAACGAAAAAATACCATCTCTAATATCGAGGTATGATATGTAAAAAGTCCTCAGCTTTCATGAAAAAAATATAAAAAAATTGTAAGGGGTTGTATCTTAGACACGACCGCATATTTTCGACGTAAAACTACGAAATTATATAATGAAATCCACTTGTTTACCACTTTGAACATTATTTTAGAATGCATCGAAATTTTTGTAATAGATTATGTTCTTCGCTACAAATAAATTTGACGATCGTCCTTTTACGTTTGATATGATGCCTAGGACTACCAAAATATGTGAACTGAAGAATTGTCAAACGGTCATTGTATTTTACATTTCATGTTTACGTAGTTCTCGAACCGCGAAAGTTCATTCACCTCTAGTATCCGAATTGACGATTTTCCAAGGCTTCTCAGTTTAAAAGTACGTTTTAGAGAAACATATTCCGGTCTGCACAACGACAAGCGAGTACAAAAGTACTCAACACCAAAAAATAGCCCCGCTTTGCGTGTATTTGCAAAGCGGATTCCCACAGGCACATTAATTTTGAAGTCCGTGCTAGGGAAACCCAGCTCGTTGGGAACAAAAATACCCCCGATTTGCATGTATATTTGCAAAGCGGATTTCCACAGGTACATCGATTTTGAAATCTGTGTTGGGGAAACCGTAAATTGGGCCAATCAACCCCTGGCAGTTTGGGCGTTTGGATAACGCTTGAAATTGTACAGTTATTCAATTATTCATCTAATGAAAAATAACATTTTGTTAATAGTGATAGACGCGTGAAAATATTTCCTATCAATTGATCCAAACATCTTTCCGATCTGTTGAGAAATGTTCGAGTTATAAGCATTCGAAATACGGGTAGGGTTAGTAAACAAATCGGCAGGACAAATGTATGGGAAAAAAACGAAGTTCTTCCAGTTTTCATGAATTTAAACCGTTTAGAGATTGGTAATGTATAGCATATCAAATCTTAGAGAATTTCTGATTCGATTGGTATGCAAATTATGACAATTCGTTCACAGTGAAAATAGTTATTAACGTTAACTTTATTTCATAAAAATGTGACCTGTTTTCTGATTTGACACCGTTCCTGAAAGACGTAGTTCTACGTCAAAAATAGCGCCCTCTAGTCCAAAGCCATGAGAACAATAAAAAACAATTACAGTTAATAATTACGAAAATAAAATCCATTTTTTAATAATAGAAGGAAAGCTCATTGGCTTGAATTCATATGTCGATCATTTAAATCGAATCAGTGGTTCAAAAGTTATGAATTTGTGAAAAAAGTCATTTTTGGGAAAAAGTGGAAAACATTGATTTTTAGGATCACCTTAAAATGATAGTGGGCACCCTAATACGAAAATTAAAAAAATACAGGTTTAATGTTTTGCGATAAAGAACAAAATTACCACTTTTGACGAAAATCTGAGAGCCACTATTTCGTTTTGGCATGGAATGGCTGTATAGAGGGATGAGATTCCGACTGCGTTCATGATTCGTTAGTCATACCAAGCCTCTCATGCTGTGTTCACTTTTATCCTTTTGAACCCCCGCTGGGTCAACATGACTCAAAGTAGTTACCTAACGAGATGATATTGGATTCTCGATTGAATGAGATCATCCGCGTTCTCAATTTGAACAATTTGTGATTCAATGATTGACAGTGGTGATTAGTGAAATCAAGCACCCCTATTGTGGTCTAATAGTTGATGAGATGATGAGCGCCCAATCAGAATTCAATTTCCATTCACACGGGATGTGATCGGCTCAATTTTGATGTTTCATCATTGTGCCTCTCGCAAATATGTTTTTTCTCTCAAACTTTACATACAAGACAAGCACATAAAAGGAAAATTACACATCAATTGTTCTCAGGTTTCATTCACTCTGAGCAAAGCGTTGTCTATCCAATATCCCACTTTAAACTAGATATACCGCCGCGGTAGTCCAGACGGAGCGCTCTAAAACGTGTAATCGATGCAAATTAATCTCAATACCCCAATTGAAATAGATACTGAAAAATCATAAAGAATCCTTTCCTGCCCCCATCGCCTATTTCGGAAACCAATCGACATCATTAATGTAGTAAAATTCGATTCTATCCTCCCCATTCATCGACAGTATGTGGCAAACGAATGTTCCCGGAGCCCCGAATCGTCGGCGGAACAAAGGCAGCCTTCGGACGGTGGCCCTGGCAGATCTCGCTGAGGCAGTGGCGAACCTCAACCTACCTGCACAAATGTGGCGCAGCGCTGCTGAACGAAAACTGGGCCATCACGGCGGCTCATTGCGTAGATAAGTCAGTTTCGATTTCGTGAACCCGAAATACTAGGTAATTAATGTATCTGAATGGATTGTACGTATGATTTCAGTGTTCCCCCTTCGGATTTGCTGCTTCGACTTGGTGAGTACGATTTGGCACTAGAGGAGGAACCCTATGGCTACCAGGAGCGGAGGGTGCAGATTGTGGCCTCCCATCCCCAGTTCGATCCACGAACGTTCGAGTATGATCTGGCGCTGCTAAGGTGAACAATCGCTCGCTCTGAATATCGTAATTGAAATCTTCCAGTGGGAATCTTAATGTTGGCCATTAATTTTAGGTTTTACGAACCGGTTCAGTTTCAGCCGAACATCATTCCAGTGTGTGTGCCGGGCGATGACGAGAATCACATCGGCCGCACGGCTTTTGTGACGGGTTGGGGGCGGCTCTATGAAGGTTAGTTTTTAGATATTATTTTTTCTTAATTTGCTGAGCAGAAATTGTGGTTTTTTTAAAAAAAATTATTCATATAACCACTAAGGTGAGGCATAGCGTAGAAGGCATCAGATATAATCTAACTCAATTTGTATTGAAAAACGAGATATTGAGAAGTGTATTCAGATTCGTGTTGGCCAAATTCGATAAATTTCCATTGCGAACATAAAGTTCAATGTTTCTACTTTTCCTATATCTCTCTCTGAAGAACAAATGACAGCTGGCAGTTTACAATTCATAATCCTTGAGTTTTTCTTTTATTTTTTGGTACTCAAAAAGTCTATACTGATGATGCAGATTGATAAGTCTGCACCATCATTTTGTATTTGGAACTGAATCGTGTCTTTCCCCCAACTTTTATCCTATGAAATTTTGTTTTGTCACTATATTATTTGAGCATAATTCGGACTATAACTCGTCTTAGGAGTTGACAGCACTATTTCAGATTGTAGCCAAATGTTTTGGGTGTGAAGATATCGGTCATTTAAGCAACTTTTCATACTTGAAATATTCCAATGACAATTAGGCTATTTTTTGAAAAGGTTCAAAAAAATTTTTTTTTCAAAAATTTCTATCTCAAAAAATATAAACCTTACAAAATTTTAGTCAAAGAAAGAAATGTAGGAAATCGTTTGAATTTTCATAAAAAATATTTAAAGAATTATTGTATTTAATTTACATTGAAAAATTTTTCTTCAAAAATTAAAATTCAATTTTCTTAAAAACGTATTGATTTAAAATTCTTAAAAAAAATTGTGTGAATAGCCCATACAATAATCAACAAGTCGTCCATACATCGGAAGAAGGGCACTTTTACAGGAAAAAAGTTTTTCTAACAACTACTTTTCATGTTTTTTTTTTTTTAAAAAAGTGCAACTAATCCTAATTTTGTTAAAAGTCAAGATAGCAATATAGTATATTCGGCAAAGTTTTAGATCTTATTAAATTATGAACTTTCATCGAAGATGAAAACTTTCTATCTTTTATAGTTTCTGGAATATAAGACAGTTTTGTATGAAGACTCCTGAAAAAAATATTTTTTACTCGTAACTTTTTTGTGTGTAAAATTCTCGCGTTTGACATGTCCCTGTGGGGGTTTATATTTCCTTGCATAGTGTATCCCACTGGCTTACGCCAGTATTGAATGATGCATTTTGCAACACATCCTCTACAGCGCTACCAACGGATGACGCAAAAATCGAGCGGTCATCGTTTCGGCTCCCTAAGCATTGACTGAAACACGATTCATCATTCGTTAGTCGTCCGTCAAAATGGTTAGTCTTTCATGTATGCTCCGAGGGCGATTCTCTTCTGCCCCCAATATATTAAAACTCACAGTTTCTAAATAGGAAAAAATTTGCAGAACATGTAAATCGTTATAATTTATACAAAAAAAATGTCACGAGTTAAACATTAACAGTAATTTTTCGAAGAAAACATTAAAAAAATTGTTGTCAGAAAAACGATTTCCCTGTAAAGGTGCCCATTTTCCGATGTATGGGTGACTTGTTGGAAATTATAAGGGCTATTTATATCTTTTTTTTCAAAAATTTAAAAACATATTTTTCCGAGAAAAATTATTTCTAATTTTAAACAAGTTTTTTTAATATTTTTTTTTTCAAAAATTTGTTTGATATTGTTTAATGAAAACCTAAATAATTTCCTATATTTCATTCTTTAACCAACATTTCAAAATTTTAAATTAAGATTTTTCGAAAAAAGAGGTGAAAAAAACTCAAAATTTCCAAAAAAACCACACAAAATTTATAAGACCTACAACATTTTAGTCAAAGAATGAAATGTAGGAAATTATTCATGATTTCAATAAGTCACCCATACATCGAAAGATGGGCACTTTTACAGGGGAAAAGTTTTTCTGACAACATATTTTTCCTTTAAAAAAATACTCTTAATGTTTATTCGGTTACATTTTGATGTGTGAACTATCACGATTTACATGCTCTGCTATTTTTTTCCTATTAAAGAGCAAATCAAGAACATGTCAAACGCGAGAAATCTACACACAAAAAATGTTACGAGTAAAACATATTGCATTTCAGGAGTCTTCATACAAAAATGCCTTATATTTCAGAAACTATAAAAGACAGAAAGTTTTCTGTTTCGACGAAAGTTCATATTTTAATAAGATCAAAAACATTGTCGAATACACTATATCGCTATCTTGACTTTTAACAAAATTAGAACTGGTTATATATATTTTTTTAATGAGAAAGTGATAAAGTTGTTGTTAGAAAAAACTTTTTTCCTGTAAAAGTGCCCATCTTTCGATGTATGGACGACTTGTTGATAATTGTATGGGCTATTCACACAATTGTTTTGAGAATTTAAAAAAAAATATGTTTCTGAGAAAATTGAATTTTAATTTTTGAAAAAAAATGTTTAAGTCAAAGTAAAAATAATTAATTCTTCAAATATTTATAAAAATATTTCCTACATTTCTTTTTTTGGTTGAAATTTTTGTAAGAATTATAGTTTATGAAATAGAAATTTTTCGTAAAAAATCTCCATTTACTTTCGGGGAATTCGTTGTTCTGAAACTAATGAAACCGTTCACAGGATGCGGAAGAAGTGTCACTATAGATAATTTCTTTGCGAGCGCAGTACTAGCCGCAAGATTACTAAAAAACACGATTGTTGGAACTGTCCGTGAAATAAAGGGAACTACTACAATTCGCTACGTTTCTCAAAAAAATCAATTTAAATTGAGTCATAATTCACTTACCATTTACAAAAGTAAGCCAAACAAAAAAGTGCTTCTATTGAGCTCAAAGCATAAATCTACAAGCACCGAAAAACGGTAAGCGTGTACCTGAAACGATCAGATTGTACAATAATACTAAATACGCCGTGGCCATCAGTCAAATGCCAAGAAAATACTCCGTAATATCGAAATCTCAAAGATGGTTTGCGTAGATTTTCTTCAATATTATTCAGCCGGCTGGAGTCAACTCTTGAATTTTATGCAGAGAAACAACAGGCAAAAAAATTGTAGACAACAGTTTCTATTCCAATTAGCTAAAGAACTAACCAAAGATTTTCAACAATAACATCAGAAAGAAAGAGGTGTAACAGAAAACTTCAAAATTCCATGTTCAGATTTTCATGTACCAGTGCGGACAATTCCAAAAATGTCGAATGCTCGAAATCCATCTGTCTGACGTCAATGACGACAAGTTTTTTTTAAAAAAGGGTGTTTATTATTCCTAAAAGATTGATTGGGTTGACTTGAGTTGCAGTCTGAAAATTATTCTCTAAGAGAGATGTTAGGGCTCATTTGGTACCGGGTTGAGACTGATGGATTCTTTTTTTTTATCGCGAAGGTCCTCCAATCTAAACAGACAATCGGTTTCAATAAGTGAATCGACCTGTTCAAATGAAAGGAGTAAATTGTTGAATCGATTTTCATCGTTTAATAACAGCAATGAACATGAACAGGGACTTAAAGAATATGTTCCATACAGACTATCGTGGCTTTTTAATTTTCACAAGTGAAATAAAATATGTGAAAAAAAACTTTTTAAGTTAAACGGTTTCTTTGTGATTGAAAATAATAATAATACAGATAATGTACTAAAAGCTAGAAAATAGTTAGGCAAGTAGCAGTTAGCAGTTATCATACCCCTTTGTTCATTAATCAAGAATATTGGTGAGACTAAAATAAAATCGCGGGGCATATGATGAAACCACTAAATGCGGATAATGGAAATCCAACGTGCCCCACGATTATATTTTAGTCTCATCAATGTCCTTGATTAATGTAGCAAGAGGTATGATAACTGCTAACTGTTACTAGCTTGGTTATTTTCTAGCTTTTAGTACATTATCTGTATTATTATTATTTTTAATCTCAAAGAAAGCGTTTAACTTGGAAATTTTCTTTACTTCTTTTATTTTCTGGTTTGTATTTTTTTTCTTTCTTTATTAATTTTTTTTTCTTTATTTAGGAGATTTTCAGCCACAGGCTGGTTTATCTCTACTTTTATGATGTACTGTATTCTATTAATCAAATTTAAAATTAATCAAGATTAATCAAAATTATAAATCAAATCATTGAGGGGATTGAAAAAATACATGGTACCTTTCCCACAGACGTTCAAATATCAAATATACATGCGAACAGGTCAAGCTGAATGAAACCATTAAAAAAGGCAATTGGTTACTCATATTTATGAGGGTTTTATATATATATATATATATATATATATATATATATATATATATATATATCTGCCAAATAAAATATTTCTAGTGAATATTTTGGGTGTTGAATAAAACACACTAATGTATTGTAAGTGTGTTTGTATATTTTACCAATTATTAAAATAAATCGAATGTGACCGATGAAAAAACGAATTAAATGATTTGAACGAAAGGTTATATGATGTTTCTTGGTGTATTTCATTAACGTAACTGACATGTTACGTTAATGAAATTTCGAAAATTTGAGCTCTTAAAAGTTAAACGTCAACTGAAAAAAGTAATATATGTTTGTCGTAAAGTAGAAAAAAAGAAATATAAAAAATCTATATTTATTTCTGTCTCCTTGTTAGAAAATACGTGCATGTGATTCTCAACATGGCTTAGTTTAGAACAGCTTGGTCTCGTTCATTAATTGGAAAACGTTCAAATTAATCGGCCTGTTTGGAATCGTGTTATTTTATCGTTGTCATTCAATCGAGGAGTATTCACATCGGTAATCTAAGTTTGAAACACAGCCATATTTTTATTACTCTTCACCGATTTGTAGAACTCAATATTCATATATGCATATGAGTGATCGGATTTTACAATTCGATCGAAATCGACTTTTACACTCTTAAATTCGTTCGCCTTGTCGCGAAACAATGGTCAAAATAAGTTGTATTCAACAGAATACAACCAACAATATATGGGGACCGGTTACATATTACTAACATAGTTGTAAGACAAAAATTGTCAAAATATTGGACTCCCGGCCCCGTCAGGCTAACGCCACATGTGCCTAAATAAAATATATATTTTGGAAAAAAAATATATGGGGACGAATACGATCGAACTTCATTTTGTGTTTGAACACACGCGCAATGTCATGACAATGCATTGCGCTTTGGCCTGGCTATAACTAAAGTTGTGTCGGCGTTGCTCATGATAGTGTCTCGCAAGTGAATGTATTATTCCTCGCACCGCTTTTGTTGATTGTGTAGTAAGAATTGCAGTCGTTCAATCTCTACCTTCGCGTATATGTCGACCATAAATTGTTGGCACAGCTTACGATATCTCGAATTGGCGTTTCTTGACCATGTCAAATCACCATATGATAAACATAAAAATCCATCTAGTGCGCCCTCTGTTTGTTTCGTCGCATGTTCATAAATATTAAATCAAAATGAGAAATGATGTTCATAATGAATTAAGTATCTGTGACGGGGTCTCGATGGTCTAATGTTTATGCAAGAGATTTTTCGTTAAAGAAACCCTTCTGACTTGCACTGTAGTCACGCGTATTCTTGAGCTTGCCACTCCAGAATACATTCAAGGCGTATTGTTCGTCATAGAAATCTCAACTATTTACTAATAAAAATGACGCAAGTAGTACTACGTTGAAAAGGCAAACCTTGGGAACGTTAGTGCCATTGAAGAAGAACATAGCGAGGGTCGTATGAATGGTGTGTGTCAACGATGAATTCCAGATTATTGTTTTTTCTTCGCATTAAATTTCTCGTGTCACCGTGCTATCATGATTCCACCAGCGCTTGTGCTTTGGATCTACACACGTGCTCTCCAGCTGATGTTTTATCAGGGTTGATGGCAATAGCGTGATTGTCATTTTGTAATCCGAGCAAATGTGATTTGAAGAATTTCGTTAACTCATTGTGCTCATTCAAAAAGGCTTCCAGCTCGTCGGAGATACTCCCTGCTTTAGATGAATTGATGTTACTTGTGTATTTGTGGATGTTGAATGAAGCGGGCGTTATGCCATCAGTTATTGAACAACTTAAATAAATTCGTTCTGTTGAAAAAACGAACAACGTTTAAATTATTAGAATATTTTTGACACAGAAACAATAAAATCGCAATTAAAAATAGGGAATTGGGGTCAAAATTTAAGGTTATATGTATGGTATGAAGTCAAATTTTTGAAAAAAAATATCCAGATCTTTTTTTCTGCATAGAGCCACCCTATTCGGTATTAAATATATGGTTATCGGTATCATATATAGTTTACAACCTATTCTCATACCTACCAAGTATTTTGAGTATAATTTCATCAAAATCGGTCGAGCCGTTTCGGAGGAGTTCGGTAACAAACACCATGACACGAGATTTTTATATATATAGAAGATGTGGCTGATACTAATACTAATCGAGCCCTTTTATTTAATACCCATATTAATGGGGTTCTGAAAAAAATATAAAATCCGCCATTTTGGATTTGTATTTCCCACAAATAACTGTAACTGTAAATGTAGCCCTTTAATTTGATACCCAAATTTATATGATTTTAAAAATAAATATATGGCGCTATTTTGGATTTTCACTTTTCATAAATAAGTGTGTTCTACTATCCAAACCCTTTCATTTGATAATCATATTGATGAGCTTTTGAAAAAAAATATATATTGCGCCATTTTGTGATAGCAGCCATTTTGGATTTGCATTTTGCATAAATAAATGTGTTCTACTAGTCAAGCCCTTTCATTTGATACCCATATTGATGGGATTTCGGAAAAACCTATATCGAACCTATATCGTGGTTTTGAGAAAATATGTAATCCGCCATTTTGGAGTGGCCGCCTTCTTGGATTTTCAAGATCGTACGCAGTACGCAGTTTTATAATGATTACAAAAATTCCAAATTTCAGATCAATCGGTCAACAAGAAGGGGGTCAAATTTGTATTAATGTGGGACAGGTCTACAGACAAAGTTACAAACATACATACAAACGGGTGAAGCTAAATAAAACCTTTCAAATCTAAATTCCCTTTAAAGTATTTCTTCTTATGCGAGAAAAAAGTTTAACGAAAGCATCGAGATAAATTGTAAAGAAAAGCAACCGCGAAAAACACCGAAGACGTTGAATTTTTCCAGGAAAAAAAGTTTGTGAATTGATTTTGGGTAATTGTAAATGAAATTTGTGCTACATAACTGAAGTGCAGTGATTAGTACAGGTTTTATTAACCATTATAAACCAATGTCGAAAACGATTTCTAAACAGGTTTCTGAAACCTGAAACCTGTGGGAGATAGTATTAATGATGCAATTTTAAAGAATATAAATGATAGTGTAAAGTCGAGTGTTCGGAATTCGTTAGAATTTCGTTGAATCGAACTATCCGTTACGTAGCTGACCCAACTGCTGACAAGCTTTGTACTCTCTCTCTCCACGATAGGAAGAAGAAAGGAGAAGGAACTGTAGAATGTAATGAGAGAGCCTATAGGAAACTGAGAGTTATAAACGAGAGCGAATCTATTATATTAGATGCATGAACAACAAACTCAATTCATTCTCTGGATTATTGTTGGTTCGAGTGGTTGATTTTCGGAAGAAAAGAAATAATTGGTTACGACAATGGTGTAGTCAGTAGTGCATTATAGGTGTATTTTCGTAGGAATCAAACGTTAAAAGAAAGGTGTGGTGCATAATATGTGGATGTATAATTTTTCCAATTTTTCGGTCATGTAGATTCGTGGAAAAAATTTGTTATTGTGTCGGCCATGTATATGCGTGGAGCAAACATAGTGTAATTGTTACAAGAATGTATATTCGTGGGATGAAGGTGATTTCGTCGTCCATGACGGACATGGGATAAGCTGAACTTATTGAAGAAAAAATAATTGTCGGCCATGTTTATTCGTGGGACAAAAACAGAAACGTGGGACGAAGATGATTTCGTCGGCCATGAAAGACGTGGGATGAGCTAAGACTTATCGGCCATGCAAAGAAATATTGATTGTTGGCCATGACTATTTGTGAGAAAAAAAAAACAGAAACGTGGGACGAAGATTATTTCGTCGGCCATGAAAGACATGGGATAAGTTAACGCTTATCGGCCATGCGAAGAAAAATTGATTGTTGGCCATGAGTATTCGTGGGACAAAAACAGAAACGTGGGACGAAGGTGCTTTCGTCGGCCATGAAAAACGTGGGATGAGCTAACGCTTAACGGCCATGCAAAGAAAAATTGATTGTCGGCCATGACAATTCATGGGACAAAGAAAATGTGGGAAGAAGATGATTTCGTCAGCCATGAGAGATGTGGGATAAGCTAAAGCTTATCGGCCATGCAGAGGAAATTGGAATGTCAGTCATGGGACAAATCATGAGACGAAAAGGGATGAATCAGTTTTCGTAGGCAATGGAAGTCGTAAGATATGTTGAGGCTTATCAGTCATGCAAAGAGAACATAAGGAAATAGCGTACATGAAGCAGATGGAAGAGTGATGATATATTTGCCGTTTTATAGGACGAAGTAAATTTCGTTGGCTATAAAATTTATTGAATATGTTTAGATTTAGCAGTTATGGGTAGAGAAATGTCGGCCATTCATGGGACAAACAGGTTACGGAAGTAACAAAGAAACGGAATAATTTAATTTCAAAGCTAGGAAATCTAAAAATCGATTGTTAATTACGAAAGTTACATGATTTGTTTTCCTAAACAACATTTTACGATGTGTGGAACGATTTTTGTCGTTGGAAATGGAAAAAAAAACATTTAAAAGTGTATTAAAATATGCCTCCGCTGGAAAAAGTGACAAAATGAAGATTTTTTTCTCGAAGCTAAGTTTCTTTAACTCGTCGGGCGAACTGGTTATTTGTTGAACATACATAGAATAATGTATAATTTGGCTATGAAGCATACAATTTTGCCAGGTTCCGCGAAGTAGCGATTCGTACGGTAAATGGTCGAGAATGTATGATTCCGTGAATCAGTGTGATAATGTTGGATAAAGGAGATGTAAACCATGAAAGTTGAAGTAGTGTATGTAATTTTTTGAATACGATGATGATTTGTTGAAATGAAATGACAACTGTTAAAAGGGCAAATATCAAAATTAACGTTAACTACTTGCGATGTATGGAAAATATGTGCATGATGTTATAAATATATCAAATAAAGGCGGTAGCTAGACGAAAATGAAATAGAATAATAGAAAAGAACAGTCATGGAACGCGTATTAAGAATGAACTTCTTCGGAATATATTCATTTCTGTTTTCAATTGAGATTTTTTTTTTGTTAGCAATGACAGTTGGAAATGCGAAAATTATTTTATATATTGGTAATCAATCGTGTTTTTCTTGGAGAAAGTTCGAATATATAAATTGGGTATGAAGCATTCAATTGATTTAAATATAAAATTTACTGAACATGTGGACACAATTTCACAAATCAATGAAAAAAAAACAGATAATTACGAATAAAACATGAATGATTAAAATATTTTCTAGTTTGTTCTGGAGAATTTTTTATTAAAATCGAGAACAGAACAAATTAGCCAGATTTGATTGAAGCAAACCATCGTCGTCGACCAACTTGGTTGTTGCGGAAGCAATAAAGATTTCGCTTGTGGACCTTCTGGCTCAGATAGTTGTTGGAATAGTTGTTGGAATTCGTAGAACGGGAGTATAATTGGTTTGAATTCTCAGAAAGAATATTTTTGAATCACTCTTGGCTGGTTTTGAAAAACGAAGATTGATCGAAGTTTAAGGTGTCGCCTTGAAAATTTAATGACATAATTTTCCACATGATTTATTTATAGGATAGAGAAGGGGAGTAATGTGGGAGATAGTATCAATGATGCAATTTTAAAGAATATAAATGATAGTGTAAAGTCGAGTGTTCGGAATTCGTTAGAATTTCGTTGAATCGAACTATCTGTTACGTAGCTGAACCAACTGCTGACAAGCTTTGTACTCTCTCTCTCCACGATAGGAAGAAGAAAGGAGAAGGAACTGTAGAATGTAATGAGAGAGCCTATAGGAAACTGAGAGTTATAAACGAGAGCGAATCTATTATATTAGATGCATGAACAACAAACTCAATTCATTCTCTGGATTATTGTTGGTTCGAGTGGTCTATTTTCGGAAGAAAAGAAATAATTGGTTACGACAAAACCTACTTCTATTTGTCTTCCTTGAACCTTAGAACCATTTAGACTCTAGAGTTTGGTCTAATCAATTTTCACCTACTTTACCAAGTTTCCAACAAAATTTAATATTGGTTCATTGCCTTCCATACATTTGTTTGACTGATGCATAAAATCCATTTCCCATTTCGACTTTGACTATCGACTTTCGCCGAAAAAGACTAACGGTAACATTCTAGGAAGTTATTAAGAATTACTAAGGACAGCATATGTTGATAGGAAGTTTATCATTGACAATATATTATTAGTACAAAAACGGTTTGTAGTATCAAAATAATGTAACAACTTTTCCTGCAATGCAATGACACCCCAACCGCTTATTATTGAAATATATAAAACTAAATTATTCCATGTACTGAAAAAAATATTTAAATTGATATTAGGCGTCGGGCACAAATTACGTAACGCGATAAGGGGGGGGGGGGGGAGGGCGGTCGAGGTTGCGTTACTTTCTGTGTATTATAGATAGGAAATTGCGTTACATAGGGGGGAAGGGGGGACGCTTTACGGCTCGAGTTAGTTCGTGGAGCAATTCGGTCGATTTAAGTGCGCTACACATACGCCGTTCCGTCATCGTGTAGTAAACGTAAAGGAATGAAATGTCAAATATTATCCCATGGAAATCGTATGGTATCATTCACATACACCGTACCGGTAACTTTGACGTCGGCAAAATAAGTCCTAGAGAACGGTGACGGTGACGGTGACGCTATATGTGTAGCGCACTTTATGCAGACGATAATCATTATATTAGATTATATTAGATATTAGATTAGTGTTGTGTTTGAAGTGATGTATCTGAAAAATGGATTTTTCCAACACTTTATTTGCTATTTTTTTTTTCTCGTTGAGTCCAGCACGTTATTTAGATCAGCTGATTTTTATTCGATTTCGGTCGATCAGTTTCGGCACCACAATATCTACAGTTTATGCGAGAGAAGTGAATAAAAAATAATCATGAATCAAAAACTCTAAAATATATGGAATACTTCGAACAAAAATAAGATACAGGCCACTGACATTTTCTCATATTCCAGACGGTCCCCTCCCGAGTGTGCTGCAGGAAGTGACAGTACCCGTGATCGAGAACAAAATCTGCGAGACCATGTATCGGAGCGCTGGTTATATCGAGCACATCCCCCACATCTTCATCTGTGCCGGTTGGAAGAAGGGTGGTTATGACTCGTGTGAAGGTAAGTTTGACCAAATCGGTTTTGTATCTTCAAGTCTGTACTATGTCTTCTCACCGTAGGTGATTCCGGTGGTCCGATGGTGATTCAACGCAGCGACAAACGTTTCCAGCTGGCCGGCGTTATCTCCTGGGGTATTGGCTGTGCCGAACCCAATCAACCCGGCGTTTACACAAGGATATCGGAGTTTAGGGATTGGATCAATCAGATACTGCAGTTCTAAACGGGTACGAATGGACGATATCAAATGCATTTCTTCTTCACTATCTCTTGTGATACGGACAAGAATTAAAAATCGAGATGAAGCGAATTTGGTACTGCTTGTGTTTGAATTTTTTTTAAACGGTACGAACATACGAGCAGCGTTTAGGACTGCCCAATTTGTTAATTTGTTTTTAACAGACACCTATAGTTGTCACTAGCGGTAAATCATTGATCTGTCGATGAAATCGACTAGAAGGTGCTAAATCGGAACGACTTCATTCGCTTGGTGAAGAACGCAAGCATTTCATCGATAGATCGATACAATAGAAAAGGAAACAACAACAAAACTAAAACTCAAACTGAAGTTGTTGAAATATTTTAATGAAACGCTCAAAGCAAACGGGAAAACCAGTGAACAAAAACACCTCAAAAATCAAGAAAGCGCCCTCGTTTTATTCTATAAAAACGTAAACTAATCGTGCTGAAGTATTAAACAAGCGAACCAATCGTAAATTTTGATATCTGCGAAGTATGTGTGAGTGTGTGCGAATGCCGATGTGTATCTCTTAGACAGTTTTTTTTTCTATGTTGTGATATTTGTTTGAACGAGTGATATATGAATGAAAAAGTGTTTTGCGACCGAATGTGATGAATTTTTAGACAAACAAATTCTGCATTGATAGATTTTAAATTATTGGAATTATTTATTTATTTATATTCATTAACTAAATTAAATTAAACCATCAAAGCATTTCATCTAAACTAGAGAAAAAGCAACGTCCAAGGACTAGGAGTTTTTTTTATTCATACGTGAGTGCAGAATTGGTTTTAATTTTACTCCGCTTTTTCCGTGCGTGGAATGCAAGTGCACAGGAATGTTTTTTAGAATCGATACAAAATACATCGTACGAATGCTATTCTAAATAGATATTGTTTGTAAATATTTATTTGTTAAGAAATGATTCGAAAAAATATATTTAATTTTATACTTTAGTTTTACTTTGTTTTTAGAATTAATTAAAAGAAATACCTGCTTCGTTAACGACAACTCACAAATACAATGTCAATATACTATATTTGTCGACATGAGGTCACCATTTTGGGGAATATCATCAAAATTTAAACAGCGATGGAGCTCAATTCACGTCAGATTTCTGGACTTTTCTCCAAACGCATTCTGCGTTGCAACACAAACATCGAACATAGATTATGGTATCGCTGAACAAACAATGGACCGTCTCCTATGCTTTCTGCTTCAATTTGAACCAATAAAACATATTATTGTGAAAATCACCCCGGTGTCACCCTTAGAGGGGTGACTGGTTACTGGTTATCACTTATGGTATTATCTAACAAAACAAGTCACTATGGAAAAGTTCATGAATCTTTCTTGTCATTTTTATGTTGATTATTTCACCATACTACATCTTTCATTTCTGTACTAGGATGTAAATTCATAGTCTCGAGGGGGTGACGTTCGGAGTACAAAGTTTTGAACGTTTATATCTCTGTACCGGATGAACGTAAAATAAATAAAACATTTTTCGAAAGATAAAAGATCTAAGAGAGATTTTTTTCAACTTTTTGCCCATATACACTTGTTTCAGTAACTCAAAACTGCTTCGAAAGCCAACCATTTAAATCATTATAAATAATAATAGCTTCTTGAAATTTAATTTCAGTTTCGATTGGTCTGCGGTTGATGCATGATACATGATGCGTCGGCTGGCCAACTTCTGCCAGTTCTCTTTTACTGCCGTGATGAAGGGACATGCAAAATCGTTTGGTTGTGAATGCACCCAAGGGGTAGAATATGATTTCGCACACATTTGGGCAGTTAACTAGATGTGATAGAGATGATTTTTTCTATCACGGAAAACATATTTCGGATGTACGGAGGATTGATTAAGTTTGTCTTGATGATTTGAGTGTCGAACATCAAAAAGAGACCTCAAACTAAAGAATATTATTTCGTATATATTTGTACAGAACGCAATACAGCTAAGGAAAAATAAAATATTCGTTCATCCATTTATTGAGATTTGATGTAGATGCAACTTCAAACAAATGATTACTATGCCAATGGTAGTCCTACGTTAACCTTGCGATTGAATCACAGATATAACCCACTCCTAGTTTTTTTTTTTCGTTTTGGCGTTTTGGGAGCTGCAGATGTGAATACGACTTCATTCAACAACTGGAAGGTCAGGGTTTAGTTTTCATGAAGTCCCTTTCGCAGGCTATCGACCCAACAACCATGTCAGGAACAAATCGAGGAGTTCAGTTTTTGTTGAGAAAGTAAAACAAAAAAGCCGTATCCATAGGGTTTGTTGTGACAACTCTATGGACTTATGATGACAAGATGAGCGCTAAGCTTCTACAGTTTGTTACATATTTACTTTTTTAATATATTTACTCGTTTTTCGCAGCTTCAACTGATCGCTAAGAAATGTTTCTGAGCCACACAGGTGTGTTGTTAAAAATTGTCGCAAACTCTATGGAGTGCTCGATTATACTGCTGTAAAACCAACTTATTGGGTGACAGCCACTGGAGTATTGTGCGACTCAAATAATGGATGACGGTGCACGGTCCCTCCTACCAGAAGTTTATGATTTAATACTTCTGTGTTATCTGTACTTCTAATGCGTTGTACCGCATGAAGTAGATCTAGCGCAGAATATATGCAAGCCAAAGGACCATCTCTGAGTAACGTTGGGACCAGACTCGATGCACTGGTAATTCTTCTCGCTGTTGAAAGGTACAGTCTAATCGAAATGGCAGTTAAGAAGGTTTTATCAAGTCCATTGATTAAAAATTTGCTACTGAAAGGAGAATTCTTAAGATACTTCTAGATAGCTAGTTACGATAAAATGAGCAAACCAAGCGAAAGATCTTTCGGACCCGGGCCAACAATGAAGGAGGGAATGTTGGAGTACATTGGTCATTTTCATCGGGAATTACAAGAATGGTCAAAATCGTCTAAAGAAGAAGTAGAATTTTTTAAGCTATTCAAGTACGACACATGTTATGAGTATCTGACAGCGAACTGAAAACACCGTTTTGACAAACTGGCAAATACGAAGTTTCGAAAAGCGAGTTTTTGCTGGATATACCAAGACTCCGTAGACATTTGAAGGCCACTGAAATTAACCTCAATGATGTCAATCACTAGATTGCATTGGATGTGTTACAGTTCATCATGATGTGGGACTTCCAAGAGTCGCTGCCATATCTTACTTGGAAGCGGAATTTGATTTTGAAGCTGTCAAGCAGCTTTTGAAGCCTGATTAAAAATTTGCGGTCTACGATAGGGTAGGCATGCTTAACACGTTGAGCCCCGTACTGTTATTGTTGCGCATTCCATTGAGTCCCCAACAAGAGAGCGAAAGTACAATTAACTGGAAACGATTGTACAATATCGGATTCAACTCCCAGGGATATTTTTTTGAGAACGAGACGATAGTCTGAAATTCGACTATAAAGTACAGTAGAACCTCGAATATCCGCGAGCGGATGATCCGCGGCGCAACAATAACTATCTTCATTGATTAGACTGGCCATTTGAACTTTATTGTTGTGTTCAGGCGCGAAACATTTAAAAAATTAAAATTCCAGTGCTTCATAACTATACAACCAGATGGAAGAACTCTCACTCCTTTACAAAATTAACGTCAATTTCACATGGATTACAATAAATACCTAATTTGTAGGTCATCTTTAGTTCTCAATTAGCTCAAATTACCCATTCGGGGTGGTTTCAACCAAGTTGCGCCATGTTGTAATATGTATGTCCTACTGGAAAAATGGAGTGGTTCTGCAGTTATGAAACGCAGTGTTATTGAGTTAATATTTTCATTTGACTTTATGATGTTTAAAACAAAATGTGCAGTATGGATAACCAGATCTAAACATATTAAACGAATCTTGTTCATCCTAGTTACATCCATGTTTCATTAAATTATCATACCTTTACGTGTAATTTTGTAAGAATGAAAATGTATTCAATGTAAATGAAAATGTAAAAAAATACTCTGGATAATCGAACCCCGGATAATTGCACTACAGGGACAAAATATTTATGTTTTTTTCAGAGAGATTGGACAAAATATTTGAAGAGAAGGCACATTGAGAAAAATGTATCTTTCAAATAAATAAAGTGAATGCCAATGTCAGCGCCAAAGGCAATGAGGAGAATTGAGCAAAGCAGATAGGTCCTTTTCAAACGTTACGGGAGTATTAGGGTTGAAAATTGATTTACACTAATCAGGAAGAAATACATTTTCAGTACAAATCAACGGATACGAGAATTTCAGCCATTCTCATTGCGCCTGAGGTGTATGTAACCTGATAGTCATAATTGAGAGATGAGTGCGTAATTTTCGGACCTGTCGGAGTTCGGTACAAGTTATTCAAAATCACGTAGGTGACGTTCAGATTGAACCCCTATTGAACTGACAGGAGCCAGCATATCGAGTTCCCCACTAGCATTTTCTCTTTGTATTTTCATAAATTGAGTACACCACTGCTAACTTTGCTTGAGATTCTCCTAGCGATTTGAGCATTAATGATAGCACCCGGCTGTTCGTAACATTCATTTATAGTTTGTCGGATTGACGAAAAAACCATTGATATCGATCAATTCCTGGCAAAATTAACTGACTGCTTTCCCGACCTTCCCCGATTTATGTAGAACTATAAAACTAATTTACGGCAACTACCCAAAATTATAATTTCCATGATCATGCGATCAATTTTATTTACGACTGATGTTTTCTTACTTTATTTAAAAAAAATCGCTCCCCGGAGTCCAACAGTCTGATTAATTAATATGATGTTCGACAAAGTAGTTGAAATGTCAATGAACTCACATAGAAAATTAAGATATTAAACACCACCTTGATCAAAAAGTTCCCGGAATTTATTCAGGAAATGAAAAATACTAGATTTAACATCAAGGTCGATAGTGTACCCTTCAAAGTACTCCCCATCGACTGCAACGCACTTATGACAGCGCTTGATCCAACCCTAGAAATGGCCATTAGTGTCATCTTCGATTTGTCCATCATCTCATCTCGGGTGCTGAAAACAGTTTCATGAGTCGTTCGAATAGTAAAAAGTCGCAGGGAGCCAAATCAAGTGAATTCGGTGGTTGCTGAATGGTATTCGTTTCGTTTTTAGCCAATGTTCACGAATAACAATTTGCCTTGATTTTGCAAATTATACAAAATCAAGGCACACCCAATAGCAGATGTATCTAATACTGCGTAGCTTTTAGAAATGTAAAACTATCACACTACAAAGTTTGTCAAAGAATGTCAATGACATATGTGACGGGTGGCTGAGAGCACCACACGGTGGTGATTCTGAGAACTTTTTGATCAAGGTAGTACACTATTAAAACTTACTCAAAAATTGCATTGATAAAACAACTTTCATATCTCACTCCTCCAGCCTTACGGCCATTGCCCGGGGCTTTAGCTATGGCCCATGAAAAGATGGATCGGCATGTTATTCAGCTTTCGTGGCCTTTGCGATAAGCTGCCTCTCCGTTCGGCCATGAAATAATTGGAGTAGATCCTTCCGTCTCGCTTCTAAAGAAGAAGAGTTCCCGATTTGTGACACTCCTATACTCGCACGAAAAATCGTAACTCGTGTACCCACAGACGGTGCGCGTATCTGTAATATTGCTACGGTGTATTTTTAGGTGTTATTGGTATTTATTCAAAGAAAAAGATATAATTGGTAAAAAAAAAACTCCAGAAAATATTTTTTCTTTAACTTCGTTCAGTTTTAATAGTCATTTAATTCAGCCACCTCATTCATTCTTGGTCTGTCAGACCTATGCGCGAGTATAGGAAGGTTATGGATGTGTACTATTTCCACTATACAACCATTCTATGCCAAACCTATTGTATAGCGGTTCTCAGATATTTTTTGGACCATCGGTCAACTTTGAAAATTCATAATTCAAAAACAAAAACAAAAAAAAACTGATTTTAGATATGTTATGTAGAAAAACCTCAGCTTTAAAAAAAATGAAAAAAATATAGCGCCCTCTATCTTTACCCGAGTAAACCATAAAAAACAAATGTTATGTTACATTATTGATTGTAACATAATCTAATTTATCGCAGGTGTAATATTCTTTCGGAGAAGCCTAATAAGTGTAAATATTATATGTAAATTTTCATGTCCACATAATTCATATGATGATGAATTTTATAAGAGAAAAGGGATGAAAAAATCGCCTCTGATTTAACTCAAATCATCTTCATTTATTAATCTCACTAGAGACTTGCTGTTTTGTCGCTTGAGGTATCTCGTAGATCTACTAAAACACCCTTCATTTGCACTTATGACATTACAAACGAACGATCTTATAACTGAATGGCATTCAAATTATTTTTCTTCGAAATAAACAAAACGTTTAACTTGAACAATTTTATAAAATAAACTGTTTGTCTAATAGTATCCACATTTGTAACAGTTCGGCTGAAAAGTTTATAAGGTAACACAGTGAAACTATAAAAATGGTATCGAAAAGCTGCAAGATCGTTATAATCGCTGTATCGCCCTCGAAGGCAATTATGTTGAATAATAAAATTGAATTTTGCAGAAAAAAATTGTTTTTACTGTGTTACCTTATCAATTTTCCAGCCGAACTGTTAATTATGGTCCACTTATGGATTCAACTGGTAATTTTTTTCTTTGCCCTCATGTATGTTGAAATTCAATTAGCATTATCAAATGGAATAAATCAACAACAGCTGAGGCGAATTTCAAAAATAAAAAGCATCAACCAAAATTTCAGGGGGTCTCCGTAGCCACATTGTTTGCGCGTTCGCTTAGTAAGCGATCGATCGTGAGTGCAAAACTCAGGGGCCTCATTGACCATCTTTGTGTTGTTACCAAGCAAACCATTTGTCATGACAATTGTCATGCGAAAATGCGAAAACAGAATAGAAACTGAGAGAGGTTGGCGTCGACATCATGCCTCATGCCGTATGAGTCATACCGTATGAGCGCCAACCTCTCTCAGTTTCTATTCTGTTTTCGCATTTTCGCATGACAATTGTCATGACAAATGGTTTGCTTGGTTGTTACAGAATATCTACGTCCACGCAACAATCATCAGCGATGGAGATCGATCCACGGTCGAAATAAGATCGATTCATCCATACAACTGCTCTGCTATGCAAGACACATCGGGCTGCTGATCTATTAATAACTCAACAATTAACATATCAACTGTCTTCGTTGTCCGGTGGTCTACCTAGATAATGGAAGAATAGAAGGAATATTCTTACGCCGAAAAATGGCAACTATGTAATGTGTTGATTATAGATATGATAAACATGTGACATGTACACGATTAAATTTCGGCTCTGTTACAACCAAAATGCTAATTAGCCTAAAATAAACAAATGGAATAAAAAAAACCAAAATTGGCTTCACTATTAAAATTTTTATAATAGTACTAGCTGACCCGGCAAACTTCGTCCCGCCCAACATTTATTTTATTGTTATTAATACCTTCAAACATTCACGTTTTCTTACTAAGCACAAATTCATGAGTCCAATCGCAGAACTTTGATTGATTGATCTTCTAATCGACCCCGTTGAATTTACTTTTTACTAAAAAAAATCCTAGTACTTCTAACAAAACTCATCATTATAATATCAGAATATTTTTTTTTGACACAGTTCAAGATTTTCAACCACTTGCAAATATGTTTCTCCGTTACATGGAATAAATGTTTGATACAGAAAATATGATAAAATAAAGACAGACTCCTCCCCTCATCTCCCCTTAGACAAGAGGGAGGAGTGTCCATTCATCATAGAAACGTTTCGTGCCTTCGAGTTATGCAGAAACTTGTTTTTCATCTGATGACAACCCATCCTGAGAGAGGGGGGAGGAGTATCTAACCACCGTAAAAACGAATTTCAACATTCTCGAGTAATGCAGAAATTTGTGTTTCATTTGTATTGCCCCTAAGAGAGGAGGAAGGAGTGTCTAACTACCATAGAAACATTTATTGCACCCTGAAACCTCCACATGCCAAATTTCGTTTCATTTGCTTGATTGATTCTCGAGTAATGCAGACATTTGTGTTTCATTTTTAAGGCGGCCCCCCTAAGAGGGGGGGGGAGGAGTATCTAACCACCATGGAATAATTTATTGCACCCTTAAACCTCCAAATGCCTAATTTGGTTGCATTTGCTTGATTAATTCTCGAGTAATGCCGGAATTTGTTTTTCATTTGTATGGCTTCCCCCCCTAAGAGAGGAGGGAAGAGTATCTAATCGCCATAGAATAATTTATTGCACCCTAAAACCTCTAGATGCCTAATTTGGTTCATTTGCTTGATTAATTCTAGAAGAATGTAGAAATTTGTGTTTCATTGTATGGTTACCAACGCCCCCTCCCCTCCCGTGGAGAGGGGGAGGGGTCTCAAACTATCATGAAAACCTTCCCTGGTCCCAAAAACCCCTACATACCAATTTCCATGTCGATCGGTTCAGTAGTTTCCGAGTCCATAAGAATCAGACAGACAGACAGACAGAAATCCATTTTTATTTATATAGATAAAACAAATCCAATTGTAGAATTTTGGGTCATCCAAACAGATTCTGCGTTTTTCTGTCCAACTTTTTGAAAAAAAAATCTATTTTAATCTTTAAATCTTGTTCACTCAGTCAACAATGGCCATAAATCTTCGTTAACCTTTCACAGTTTTCCAGATAGTTTCAGGCTTTCATCCGTGTAGAATCACCAAAAATGAAGTAAATCGGTGCCAAAGTATGAAGTAGTTATCGGTGCCAAAAAATTAAACTAATTTTCGACCGTTTTCTTGATTTCTGAAGAGTTTATCTTGAGCTTTTTTGTTGCCATTTGCTACACCGATTCGTGGTACAACTCTGTTTCACTCACTTGTGAATTTTTCAATTGATAGATTTCAGTTTTGAAGTTCCTGGGAGTATGACGGGTCGCTTTCTACCACAGCTAAGGTATTATTTTATGAGTTATAGTCGCATAACTTGATGAATAGCTTGCATAAATAACACTGGATGGTACAATCATTGTTGAGTTGTCTTACCACGAGATAACTCACTGAAAGTTGCGATTGATAGCAATGAGAAAATCGCATTTCCCGACTCTTACTTAGCTCACTCTTGTAGCATACCAAGCTCATTTTTATCACAATCGACAATTTGCTCGTGAAATTTTATTGCAACAAAAATACATTCAAGTTTAGAGACTAAAGAGAGACATTTTATTATCCGCTGTCCTCTGCCGACCTAACCTTAGCGAATCTCTTGAGCATTAATTCAACACCAATTATCGCTAGTGTCGCTTCTGTCCCATTCACAATCAATTATCGGCTTCACTTTCATTCGCAACTGTCTCCCCGCAATGCAATACGCAATCAGCCCATTGATACGACACTTAATCCCACGAACGGCGCGCGAGCTGCTTTCCCACCTATTCAGGTGACAGCAGACGGTAGGTATTGGGGGGTTGTCAACGGAAAAGGTGTGGAACATGGGGTGCAGAATGGAGTGAAGAATGTCGAAAATTTTGACTTCGGGCCAATGACGTGTTTTTTTTTTGTTCACTTTCGATTAACTGTGCGCATTCGTCGATGATGATATTTGCTCGCGTTAATTTCTCTGCGAGTATGTATTTACATTTCACGTCGAAAATTTCTCATATCCAAACAATGCATCGTTTTTAAGTGTAGATTTATCACATCGGAAAGCGCGAAAAAGAGAGATGGAGAGAAAACATCATATAGTATGAAGCTTTCGCACTTATCAATAAGATAAATTTGCATTACGCGGTATACCACGTTTTGATTTGCGTATCGATGCAATAAGAAAATAACACGTGAATCATCTCATGAAGAGCGTAGAAGCGCATTTGAATATGTTTTTCTAACAATTGAAATGTAACACAAGCAACGACAACAATGAATTCATTTTTCATCTAATAGAGGTTGATTTATTGCATTTTCTTCGACATAAAAAAATGGCTCAATTAATTTCTACTACGATGCCTCAACGAGCATGCAAAACAATTGCGCTCGAACTTATACACTTTTTTTTTCATTGACTTCAAACGACTATAAACAATTTCCTGCGAAAACGTTTGACACAATTTTTTCTCTTGTCCTAGAAGAGCCGCGTCGGATGGTTGAAGCTCTGGCTCAAGATGAGATACTTGGTGAAATCTTCCTTCCCCGTTTGTTGGATATGCTCGGATAGTTAGGCTGCGCGAAACAATGCACAACAAGGGAAGGAAATGTGAACGCGTTCACAACAAATTGATGATTCGCGCGAGAGTCATGTTTTCGCCTTCTTTGATCGACTAAGTGGAACTCGATCGAGCTTTGATTGTGGGGAAATAATGAAATTGGCGAGTAGCGAAACGATGACTTGTAGCACATTAATCCGATCTTCTAATTTTCCAAAATTATCACACTTTCATCTAAATAATCGATCCGTGGCAATCAAAACAATGCACCGATCGGAAAGAGGAGGGGGGAGAGATCGCTTCCAGCCCACACCGCTCTGACCGAATTAGCAGCAACTAATTATTGTTTGTGTGTTTGATTATTCGCCGCGGAATATCACATTGGTAACGTTGGGTGGTTCCGTTGGCGGTCGCTTCTATTTGAAGATACCACTGAAAATTATTGATACCGCCAAGATACTTCGGTGTTATTATTTTCTACTTTGCTACCATCTAGCCCCTGGGGTCGATTTCGGTTTTCCAGGGGTCGAAAATTGAAACGAAACGAAACGAAAATTGGTTTTGGGGGTCGAAGAGATCTGAAAATCGACCCCTATAAAATAACAAAAGCTCTGAACCACCATGTTATAAGAATGGTTTATATTTTAGTAGAAAGTATTATAGCTAATGTGTTGTAGCGTACAAGTCTTTCATGTATGTATTAAATTTCTATAAATTTTGAACATATACGCGATTTAGTAGCAAGAAATCTGAGCCCTAGATCGCATCAGTCTTTACTATATGTTATAAGTGCTATCAATAAGCTTCGAAGCAATGCTTTGAACATTAGATCATTTGCTCAGCTAAATGAGTAAAACGACTAAATCTTTATTCGGTTACTTCTACACGCTGGGGTTCTCTGACCACCAAGAGACTCTTGCTCAGCGAAATTTTCAGCATTTTTGAATTTATGTTGTCAGGTGCAGGGTGACAATGTAAACTTGATCGGCCTTCCGGACCAGGGGTACCAAATGTACTGCATCACGACAGTAATCTCATGACTGTCGCCACCATTGTCCCGTGACAGTCACGCGATTGAATTTTTACTACAGTCACACAGTGGAAATGTTATGCGACATTTATTGTTACTGTCGTTTACTGTACACGAATACATTCCCATGTGAGAGTATTTTGGTCTTTCGTCTGCGACAGACCCGTTTGCTCATTAGTGATGTTTTTGTAGATTCTGAATGCAATAGTTATACGTTGCTACCGTCGTTGATGATTTTTTTCCCTCGTGCTGATGATGTCGGGTGTCTTAGTATGTATTTTTCCACTACAACGTCATTTTATTTCATTTCATTTTCGCAAACTAAAGAGATTAATCTGCTGTGCAGCGAAGAATTAATAACAATTAATAACTGGCGAATTTTGCAGCATATTCCGATATGGGAAAATTTAATTTGTCGATGACGTGGCTATTCTATGTAGAGAAGTTTTCGGGGGAAATAGTGTGAGCAACAGAAGAGAATCTGTTGAAAGAGGTGCGTGGTGAAGTGTCGTGGGTGGAAGTCGTGTGAATGAAAGTTACGCGGATGCAACTGTAGGGCCATATTAGAATGCGGCTGGGGGAAGTGTTGCGCACTTAGCAATGTAGGTTTGGACATGAAGGAGATTTTATTTTATGTATGAATAAAATATGTTTAGCGCGTAATCTGAATATTATCAACAAAATTTTAGTATTATTATCATTATTACTAACTGACCCGGTAAACGTTATGCTGCCATTTAGATAATTTTTAGCGAATATATTCGTTGTTATATGAAAAACAACAAGTGTATTGCAAGTGTATTTCATATTCATATCGATATACTGAATTTGAAATACAGCCACCTTACTGCCCTCATTCACGGACTTGCAAATGTATTTAATGCTTTTCACGGAACTTCATGCAAGATTTTATTACTCTGTTACATAGAACACATGTTTGATACAAAAAATTTTTATTATTCAAATGGCCGACATTTTGGCAATTTTAATAATGTTCAAAAACCGCTACGTAACAATTCAGATAATAAGATTTTTACATGCTAAAAAAATCAACCATATCGGTCCACTGGATTATGAGAAAAACGTACAACTAGCAAGAAAATGTTTTAAAGATTTAAAAAAAAATATCTTTCAAATGAAAGCAACATAATTGGCTCACGTAGCGTACTTTTTAGTGTAGAGGCAGTTTAGTTCTATAACTCTGTCATTGTTAAAATTCGAACATATGCGTAGGAGGGTTTTTTTTCCATGAAATATGATCATCTATCACCTCCTGAGAGATTCTGGGAAAATATATTAAATTCTTCTTTTACATTCAATAATCAAAAATTATATGCATGAAAAACAAATTAAAAAAAACATTTTTTGACTCGATTATATACAGGATTCTATTATATACAGTGAAAAGAAATCGGAGACTGTATATAATCGAGTTCGCGCTGCATTAGTTTCCAACTTGGAGGATAAATCTAAACACTCCCAACACTGAGTATTTCCGACGTCACCAATATATTATCGAAGAAACTCTCGCCTAGAATTATTAAGCTGTGAGTGTTTTTCTCATATGAATTGTTGGTCATTTGTGTATCTGGATTCAGGCATCCCAACAGTAAAGCATTCTTATTACAGTCGATATAAAATTAACTCGGCTTCCTATGTGTGCACGCAACTAGTGATCACAGCCATATGTCCGATACACATCTCAAAGCGTACTGGTGAAGAAGCACAAACGCATAAGATACAGGCTAGCATTACGATCGCCAGAAAAATGTCATGACATTCTTCTGCTGACAGTCACGTGTGACAGTAACCCGGGTAAACCGATGAGATTCATCGCTTCGTCAGCGACTGTTACGGCGACAGAGCGAACGGAATAGCAGACACGAAAAAATCGGAAACGAACAGTCTCCCCGGCTCACTACGGTCGGGCACGACAAATTAGATGAATTCGACGAAACACCGACTGTTGCTGTATAGTATTACTTTATGCATTCATGCTCTGTCGCTTGTATACGAGTGTAGCGCGCTCACAGAGACTGTCGATTCAATTTCATACCGACTGTTATGAAAATGCAGTACTTTTGGGATGCCTGTTCCGGACAAAACTTTAAAAACTAAATTTAAGCAGAAAAGAATATTGACAGTTTCCGCATTTGTCAAAATTATCACGAAAGACTCAAGACTATGCTATATTATCATATGTCACTCACTTGGACGCATTACACGAGGAAATTTTGAAGATCCTAAATCCGTACTATATCACAGTGATACTGCAATATTGAAACACAGTATCCTGCGTTGTCGGACATTGCTGAAAAATATCTTCTCGTTTTTCTATCATCATACTTTGTCGAAAAAGGATTCAGTGTGGTTACAAACAACCCGAAACCGAAGGAACCCTTTGAAAATCAACAAACGCGGATATTTAACGCTTTAACTAACCAATATTGAAGCGTATTTGACCGTATTTTGTACCAATGATGAACCAATATTTGACCGCATTTTTGTATTTTGGTATACCCACACTAGCGTTGCCAGAAAACATTTCATCTTCGACAGAAAAAAATGCTTTTTCGTGTCCAGAAGCGTCAAACTAGCAAATAAAATCATCTGTCTCAAAAGCTTGGAAATGTTTGTATGTATGGGAGCAGACATGTCTTTCTTTTTTTCTTTTAACATCTCTTTTGGGATTGCACCCAAAAAAAAGGCCAAACGATGTTAACGGGGATCGAAACAACTCCGGCCGGAATGCAATGCTGTTTTACACGGCCACGCTATCCACATAACTTCTGGTGTTGTTGCGTAAATGCGTGATAAGGAAGGTAGGAAGGTATTGAATTAGAGAGACTTTAAACTCTGAGAGTTCATTCGTCTCTAGAAAATGCGTGATAATATTACACCTCATTATGTAATGAAATTGGAAAGTATTTCCTAAGAGCAAAAAGGAGAGCATAAAGGAGATGGTTCCCGAAATAAAACGCTGCAGAAAACGACTGCAACAGAAACGACCGCTCAGAAAAACTATAGTAGGCTAGAAATATTGTGGCACGGTATTGTATTTCAAAACAAACATTAACCGGGCAAACGTATGCTGCCCGACGCTCGCTAGAACAAGGTCAGACATTTCTAAAGGATCGTACACTATGTTCAAACTAACCGGGCAATCAGTGGAACACAGGTTTGCATGCGAGATATCACCGCTTCTGACGGCGGGTCGGCGGTGGACTCGGACCGTGTCATCTTGGCGACTTGGGCCGCCTCGATTTCTTATCCCCGCAAAATGGGGACTTCTTCCCCATTACATTGGTCTCTGAATAAATTTCGAAAAACGAAATAGGGACAATAAATTTATAATTGAAATTGTAGGCATTTATACACATGACACATGACGCCACAATATTTCTAGCCTACTACACTTTTTCAAAGTAGTGCGGCAATTTCTCGGTCTGGGCCGTGTATGTGATAAAGTATGCTTGTATCTTGTTTCGTTCGCTCATGTTGATCATATATTTATATATATATATATATATATATATATATATATATATATATATATATATATATATATATATATATATATATATATATATATATATATATATATTATTTAATCGGCCTGTTTGGAATCGCGTTATTTTATCGTTGTCATTCAATCGCGGAGTATTCACATCGGTAATCTAAGTTTGAAACACAGCCATATTGCTTCCTTTATTCGTAGATGTTTTTATTACTCTTCACCGATTTGTAGAACTCAATATTCATATATGCATATGAGTGATCGGATTTTACAATTCAATCGAAATCCACTTTTACACTCTTAAATTCGTTCGCCTTGTCGCGAAACAATGGTCAAAATAAGTCATCCGTATTTGTGGTTCAATTTACTCTCTATCTGATCGGCATCTGATTCCGTAAATAATTCTAAATTGTTGAAATTTGAATGAAAATTATTATTCGATTTCGTTCGGATGCTAAATTTGTTTTGAATGTTTTTGAATGCTAAATTTTTGCGTGTTTATTCCACCCGAAAAACCATTACTATTTTTGCTTCATAGAAATGGAACATGGAGACCAATGTTGTTTACGTCGAATTGCGTGGCAAGGTTGTCACATTTGCTAAACTCGATTGGACTTGAGCTTGAACAGAATGCAAAATTGCGCTTTTTCCATTCAACAGAATACAACCAACAATATGTGGGGACGAATACGATCGAACTTCATTTTGTGTTTGAACACACGCGCAATGTCATGACAATGCATTGCGCTTCGGCCTGGCTATAACTAAAGCTGTGTCGGCGTTGCTCATGATAGTGTCTCGCAAGTGAATGTATTATTCCTCGCACCGCTTTTGTTGATTGTGTAGTAAGAATTGCAGTCCTTCAATCTCTACCTTCGCGTATATGTCGACCATACATTGTTGGCACAACTTACGATATCTTGAATTGGCGTTTCTTGACCATGTCAAATTACCATATGATAAACAGAAAAATCCTTCGAGCGCGCCCTCTGTTTGTTTCGTCGCATGTTCATAAATATTAAATCAATATGAGAAATGATGTTCATAAAGAATTAAGTATCTGTGACGAGGTCTCGTTGGTCTAATGTTTATGCAAGAGATTTTTCGTTAAAGAAACCCTTCTGACTTGCACTGTAGTCACGCGTATTCTAGAGCTTGCCACTCCAGAATACATTCATGGCGTATTGTTCGTCATAGAAATCTCAACTATTTACTAATAAAAATGACGCAAGTAGTACTACGTTGGGAAGGCAAACCTTGGGAACGTTAGTGCCATTGAAGAAGAACATAGCGAGGGTCGTATGAACGGTCGTATGAACGCAATTCCAGATTATTGGTTTTTCTTCGCATTAAATTTCTCGTGTCACCGTGCTGTCATAATTCCAGCAGCGATTGAGCTTTGGATCTGCACACGTGCTCTCCAGGTGATGTTTTATCAGGGTTGATGGCAATAACGTGATTGTCATTCTGTAATCCGAGCAAATGTGATTTGAAGAATTTCGATAACTCATTATGCTCATTCAAAAAGGCTTCCAGC
This sequence comes from Toxorhynchites rutilus septentrionalis, assembly GCF_029784135.1. Classification (NCBI taxonomy): domain Eukaryota; kingdom Metazoa; phylum Arthropoda; class Insecta; order Diptera; family Culicidae; genus Toxorhynchites; species Toxorhynchites rutilus. The sequence continues at coordinate 45,250,108 of NC_073746.1, read as the reverse complement.
TCGTCGGAGATGCTCCCTGCTTTAGATGAATTGATGTTACTTGTGTATTTGTGGATGTTCAATGAAGCGGGCGTTACGCCATCAGTCATTGAACAACTTAAATGAATTCGTTCTGTTGAAAAAACGAACAACGGTTAAATTATTAGAATATTTTTGACACAAAAATTATAAAATCTCAATTAAAAATAGGGAATTGGGGTCAAAATTTAAGGTTATATGTCAAATCAAATTTTTGAAAAAAAATATCCAGATCTTTTTTTCTGCATAGAGCCACCCTATTCGGTATTAAATGTATGGTTATCGGTATCCTACCGGTATCATATATAGTTTACAACTTATTCTCATACCTACCAAGTATTTTGAGTATACTTTCATCAAAATCGGTCGAGCCGTTTCAGAGGAGTTCGGTAACAAACACCGTGACACGAGATTTTATATATATTATATATATATATATATATATATATATACATATATATATATATATATATATATATATATATATATATATATATATATATATATATATATATATATATATATATATATATATATATATATATATATATATATATATATATATATATATATATATATATATATATATATATATATATATATATATATATATATATATATATATATATATATATATATTATACAAATGCTTACCAGTACTCGAGAGACATTTTCTATTATTTTTAGGCTCATTTAATGTAATAAATCGGGATTGAAAAACATGTACTAAAAATAATTCAGGGTGTAGTTGCGAATAGATTGGTTTGCGATTTGCGATGTTATTATAGTTTGTGAGTAATTTGTATTAATAATTATTAATTACACTTGATATTTACTAAATTTCATGTCTATCTATTCTGTTTTATATGATGAGAATTTTTTTTCTGTATTATAGTGACTTTCAACACTTTTGGCCGATTTGTCACATTACTTCCATTTTTTGGAAGAATATCGGGAGTGAGAATTGAACTCGTGACCTTTTGCAAGCAAATACGGGTACTACCACTACGCTAGATCACCTCCATGAGAAAATAATGTCGCTCATGCCATATTTTTGCATTTTAAAATTACAAAATGGGTTGAAGGAAGAACTAATAGTATTTCGTTATTTCGCCTGATAGGCCTAATTTTTCATCCCTTTTGTTTATTTTAGGCTCATTAACATTTATCTGCAACAGAGCCGAGTTTTAATCGTGTACATGTCACATGTTTATCATATCTATAATTAGCACATTACACAGTTGCCAGTTTTCGGCGTTAGAGTATTCCCTTCTATACCATTGCATATGGTAAACATTTACACAGTAGCCATTTAGGCGTAAGAGTTTTCCTTCTGCTCTTCCATTATCCAGTTAGACCGGACAGCGGAGGCAGTTGATTGATCATTGTTGAGTTATTTATAGAACAGCAGTCCGATGTGTCTTGCAGAGCACAGCAGCAGAGAGCAGAGCACACAGTATGGATGAATCGATCTTATTTCGACCGTCTCGACCTTTTGAACTCACGATCGATCGCTTACTAAGCGAACGCGTAACCAATGTGGCTACGGAGACTCCCAATAGGCCTAATTCATTAGATCTATTTTTGCTTCTTTGTATACAATTAAATTCTAAAGAAATAAAGTATAAGAAATTGTATTTTAAACCTTCCCGTACGTTTAGAATTTTTCTTCCGAAAGAATACACTGAAGGTCTCGATGTGACTCTACTGCACGCATAGAAACTAATTTAGACTATCGCAATTATTTCATGAAAACTGTTGCAAGCTGATAAGCTGATCGAGATTATTTCCAAGATTACTTTGATATTCATCTTTCAGTGATAGGAGCAAAGATCCTCTTGTTAGAGCTGACATATTTGATACCTCTTTCTGATAATATTGGATCATTAAATAAGTATCCGCATTTATTTGTCACTAGATGGTGTTTATGATCATATAACTGGTGACAGCAATACAAACTTCTCAAAGGATTTTTTGGTCACATTTTTTTGGAAGCAATGTTTGGTAATTCATCAGTCGTGTCAAAAGTTGTAATGCTTTGAAAATCATTGAAATTTTTGAAGAAATATGCTAGTGAAAGCAGATCGATTCGTTCTGAAAATTTTGGTATCAAAGATCGACCACGCTCTGGTCGGTCATTGAGAAAGTCAATGAAATTTTGCAACTGGTCGTGCAAGACTGAGACTTGTTTCAAGATAGCCGCTGCATTGACAATCGATCGTGTGACAGTTTGGATTATTTGAAAATGGCCGGCAACGAAAATATATTCGATGTTTGACTGTCACACGATTTAAGGCAATGAAATCGATTCTTTTCTGAAGTGAATCATCACGGCCGAGGAAAATTGGGTGAAATATAAAAATATCGTTCGCAAAAGATCACGGGGTAAGCGTAGCGAAGCACTACAAAAAAAAACATCAAAGTCTGGAGTGACACCAAGTGTGACAGTGTGGAGTGACAACATTTCTTTTATTAGCTCTTTGATTCTATGAGTTCAGCAGATAAAAATAACTTCTTTCCAAAGAGGCGGTTGAAACTCAAGACTTCCTCCCTGCACGCAGTGCAGTTTGCTTGCGCTCGCAATGCACTCTTCCACGGGTGGGGCGTATCTTGAATGTTTGAAGGTATTGATAACAAAAAAAACAAATTTTGGTCGGGACGAAGTTTGCCAGGTCAGCTAGTATTAAATATATTGAGTTTTCGTTGAACAGATTTATGAGTGGTAAATTCTTCAAAAAAAAGCATTTGAAACGCATATAATATTGTTACAATGTAACTTACAGAAACCGTGTCCCATTAGGAATAACGTTGCTTGAAAATAATGATTTTTATATAGAGAGCAAATACTGCTTTGGCACATCAAAAAAGGGTTATCAAAATCGAAAGAAAAACATTCACGGAAAATCGCTATGACTGCCTCTTCAATGGGGAACGAAAAACATGTGACTACGTTTTCCAATAGAATGTTTCCCATTCAAAATTCCTTTTCAATTTAATTTTAATTTGAAAATATGAACCTTCCGCTTGTTTTTATCCTCAGGCATTTGTTTCATTTTAAGTTGAAATGCGTTTATCTTTTTAGTAATTGTCAACTGTAATAATAAATCTATCGATATGGTTAAGGCTCGTCAATACTACTTAGTAGCTTTGAGGATGAACCTTTAGACATCTCAATATACATACGAAAAGAATTCTGGGGTCGAAAGCAGAAGATTTTGTCAATTGAGACGAGAAAATGAACAAAAACATGATACATGCACAATAATTTCACAAAATGCAAGAACAAACTTCTATTGAATATATAAAACTACCAATTAATAACAAAAGTGGATCAAACCAACAATTTCGAAAAAAAAAACGCATATCAGCGAGCTAAACACACTTTTCCCCGTGCCAATTGAACGGCGTTACTTGTTGCAGTGAAAAGTTATAGCTTTTAATCGTGCGTAGCCGCGATATATAACACATCCAGGTTTTTACTCGCTTCCCACTTTCGCGAGGTACTCTCGGTATCGATCTACTCCGCCAAGCATCATCATTATTAGTCCGACAGCTCGTCGATGCGATGGTTCCGACGATGGGAATGCATATCGATGATTACGACTGTGGTCAGTGTATCGAGTGAAGTGCGGCCGGTCATGCCAAGACCGCAGCGATGACGACAATGTTGCTGATGGTGATGATGATGAGGATGCTGATGGTGATGACGATTAGGATAATGATATTACCGCTATGATGTGTACCACTGGCCCATATGTGTTCATGTTCCTCGCATAGTATTTTGTGCAATCACACATGTTAGGCACATGAAAGCATTACTGATCCAAAGCGTTTGCCGATCACCGCGATTGGGAAATGAGGACTCGTGGCTAATAACTTTGTTTAGATGTTGGGCTGATATATTTGGCACAACATCTCAAATCAAGCGATCAACTGATAGTAAATTCATCGACTAAGCGGGTTTATTAATTATTGATATTTCTTATTTTCCGGTTCATTGAACTACTACAGGTCGGACTCGATTATCCGGAGACTCGATTATCCGGGATTCGATTATCCGGACTAATTTGTATTGAATAGCTAATATGGGTACCAAAAGAAAGGGCTTGATTAGTAGAACGCAGTTATTTATGAAAAATACAAAACCAAGATGGCGGCCACCACAAAATGGCGGATTACATATTTTCTCAGAACCCCATCAATGTGGGTATCAAATGAAAGGGCTTGACTAACAGAATACAGTTATCTATGAAAAAATTTAACCCCAAAATGGCCACCACCACAAAATGGTGCCATATATATTAGTCTGTCAAAAAAGTCCTGCGGTATTTCCGCGAGGTGTCGTTGTAAGCGCGAAGTTCTAGTTGTATTCATTGTATCGAGTCATACTATAGCTTGTTGGAAAGGTATTTTTGCGCGCTATAATATAGTCCTTGACAGTGTTTTGTTTGGTTAAGTTGTTCGTGAGTTATAGTGTCGCAAATATGGAGCAAAATAAAGAGAAAGTCCGACATATTTTACAGTACTACTATGATAAAGGCAAAAATGCATCTCAAGCTGCCAATAAAATTTGTGCAGTTTATGGACCCGATACAGTTTCCATTTCCACCGCACAACGATGGTTTCAACGTTTTCGTAGAGGTCGTCGAAGATGCGCCACGCTCCGGAAGGCCTGTCGTCGAAAATTGCGACAAAATCGCTGAATTAGCCGAGAAAGACCGGCATAGTAGCAGCCGTAGCATCGGCCAAGAGCTGGGGATAAGTCATCAAACCGTTATTAACCATTTGAAGAAGCTTGGATTCACAAAGAAGCTCGATGTATGGGTGCCACACACGTTGACGCAAAAAACATCTTTGACCGTATCGACGCATGTGAATCGCTGCTGAATCGCAACAAAATCGACCCGTTTCTGAAGCGGATGGTGACTGGCGATGAAAAGTGGGTCACTTACTGAACTAATTGGAGGAAGTAATAATAACGCACGCGAGACTTTATATGAGTTAATCGCTTAGTTCAATTTATTATTCCAATGTATTATTCCACATAAAAACTTTTATCCATCTGCACTGGATGACGGTTGGTCAGGCCAGAGACCAAACTGAACTCCGCATTACTGAGCAGCCTGTCTGCTATAATATTTTAGCTTTATATCCATTGTTCTAACAATTTATTGTTGCGTGTGGTAACACCATTAGTTATTAAGCCATATGTACACTACAGCTCTCCTGGCTTTAAGTTTCGTCTACATACAATCGATTTTCAAACACTTATGATTACAATACATATCTTCTATAGTCAAGGTACACAAAGTTTTGAGTAAATTGTTCAAGTCGATCAGATGAAAATAAGCATAGCTATAAACCACTTATTTGGGATACTTCATCCTCGGTTGTCCTCTCAAACGGTTGGAGCGCCGAACCTTGGGGGATGTCGATTCGCTTCGTCGGCGTTTGTTAGATTTTTCTTCTTCGTGCCTTGTTGCTTTGTTGACTGGACAACTGGTTCAGATTGTTTGTCGTGTGAATCCACAGATGACGCTTCGGCTTGATTGTTGTTATCGTTTTGATCGACTCGTTTTTGCACAGGCTGAGCGATCGGTAAAGTAGGGTGAAACGTATCCATCAAGTCTGATTTATTTGATTCCTATGGACCATTCGCACATTTCCTTCTACGCTGATCAAATAAGTGAGTGGACTTAGTTTTTGTAAAACTGTAGCGGGGATCCAACGGACTAACTCCTTGAAGTGATTACGGTACAATACTTTATCACCAACAATGTAGGTATTCCTAATTTTCGGTGGGGACTGAATAATTTGTTCATTTGTCTTGACTACAGGTTTATAGTGTATGGGTTCCAGTTCCACTTTGCACGGGTTTACTATGTTCGTCAGCGTACGTGGCGTATAACCAAATATCATCGACGACGGTGTACGATTTGTAACCGTTGAAGGTGTGTTGCGGTAGTTGATGAGGAAACGATTAATTTTCCTATCAACCGAAAGTGACTGTTGCTTATCATCAAGTAAGTACTTTTCGAGCACATCCTTTACAGTTCTTACTCCTCTCTCGGCCAATCCGTTCGATTGGGGATGGTAAGGTAGAGATTTCGAGACTGTTACACCATTGACTTCCAAAAATGTTATCAATGATTCCGAATTGAAGGGGGGACCGTTATCGGTGACGACTTCTTCGGCTATTCCGAAATAGGCAAAAAATGACTCCACTTGTTCTATCAATTGTAGGCTATTTGAACCTTTCATTAGTCGTACATCTATGTATTTAGAATAGCTATCCACTATTATCAATAGGGTGTGGCCTTCAAAATAAAATAGGTCCATGTGTAGTCTTTGAAATGGACGTTCACATTTTGGCCATTTAAATTCGACAATTTCCTTTGCAACAGGTTCTCGCTTTTGACAAACTTGACATTTTTGAACAAATTCATTTATATCTTTGTCAAAACTTTTTCTAAAATTTTAGACAAATCTTGATCACTCTTCTGATGATTACGGACGACGTTAAGATTTACTATTTCTAGTCCTTTCGAAGACAAACTGTTTACTCCAAGATCAACATGCTCTACATCCGTTAAAGACGGTACAGGAAGTCGTGACAGTGCATCAGCGTGATGCATAAATTTTCCAGGGCGGTGTTCAATTGTATAATTGTAACCAGCAAGTATTAGAGCCCACCTTTGCAACCTTGCAGCAGCGATTGCAGAAGTGCCCTTAGACGGGTTGAAAATTTCTTTTATACCGGTATTGTCCGTGACTAATTTAAACTTGGCACCGTAAAGGTATTTATGGAATTTAGTAATTCCGAAAATCACTGCAAGTGCTTCTTTGTGCACTTGGGCATAGTTGATCTGTGCAGGGGTAAGAGTAGATGAAGCGAAACAAATGGGTTTTTCGACGTTTTCGACAACGTGTGATAAAACGGCACCTACACCGTATGGACTAGCATCGACAGCTAATGTAATTAACTTTAACGGATCGTATGGTTCGAGTAGATCATTGTCTACAAGTAACCCTTTAGTTTTTTCGAAAGCTTGTTGACACTCGGATGACCAAAAAAATCGTCGATTCTTCTGCAGTAAATTGTATAACGGGCGAAGATGAATGGATAGATTCGGAAGAAATCGATGATAATAATTTAACAATCCAAGGTATGCTTGGAGCTGATTCACATTCTGTGGGGCAGGGGCGTCGAGAATAGCTTTTACTTTCGACTGACTAGGACGGATTCCATCAGAGTTTATTGTGTAACCGACATAATCAATTTCGCTCTTGAAAAAAGCTCGATTTAAGAACATTGATTTTCACATTATGGTCATTCAATTTCTGAAGTACCAAAAACAAGTTGTGCCTACATTCATCATACGTTGTACCACCAACGATAATGTCATCAATATAGGCAATTCCTGGGGAATCACACAGCACTTGATCGATTATAGATTGAAAAATCGCAGGGGCAGAAGTTATACCGAATGGCATGCGTGTGTAACGAAAAAGGCCACGGTGGGTGTTAATCGTGCATAATACTTGAGACGACTCGGACAATTGAACTTGCAGATAAGCTCCTGACAAGTCAACTTTTCAAAACACTTTCCAATTGGAAAGCTTTGCTAAAATCTCGTCGATTCTAGGCAAGGGATAGTGTTCGACTGTAGTGTAGCGATTCAACGCTGCCTTTTCATCTAAACAAATTCTTACGGAACCATCTTTTTTGGGGACTACTACGATCGGATTCACCCACGGCGACGATCGGACGGGGACTAAAATGCCATCTTGGGCTAACTTCTCTAGACCTTGCTCGACCTTTTCACGGAGTAGGAACGGCACTGAATAAGCCTTATGAAAGACGGGAATGGTATCTGGCTTCAAAACTATCTCCGCGGAGAAACCGATAATAGGGTTAATCGCGGACTGACTAACTATCTTTGGGAAACGCGTTTCTAGTTCAGACTTGAAGGAAGGTCCGCACTTACCCACACTTACAGACTTGACGGAAAATGTTCCTCTCCACTTCGGAAATATCAGATCGAGACCATCGCGTCCTAGTAACGGGTTGACTTCTCTGTTTGTTCGGATTACCATCAGCTCTAGCCGGCCATAGATTCCAGACGGGGCAGTTACGTTGACCTCCAGCGTGCCCTGGGGTTTTATCCTCTGCCCTGAAACCGAAACAAATTCCAATGAAGTACATTTTAACTTGATATCAGAGAGAAACTTCCGATACGTATCTGTAGAGATTACGCTCCGACAAGCGCCACAATCCGCTTCGAACTCGATTCGTCGACGATTGCATTCCAGCGATACGAACTCGGGTGTATCCACCTTGTTCAATGCTCCAACGGTGGGTTGACTAGTTGACTGTTCCAGAATTGATAGACTGAAACTCGGCTGCTGCTGTCTGACTTCTGTTTCGACTGTTTCTGATTCGCCTCCGACTAAAGACAATTTCGGCTCCACCGATTCCGTAGGCCCACCGAACATGTTCAGACGCAGGACTTCCACAGCTTCAGCCATCTCGGCGACACGATTACTTCTTCCGGATTTCTTCGGTTGTTTGATTTTCGTCCTACAACATGTTGACAAGTGGCCTTTCTTACCACACGAGTAACACGTCCAGTTTCTCGCTGGGCACGTGTTCGGATCATGCTGACGACTGCATCGATAGCATGGCTCTGACGTTTGCTTGCTCGGATGAATCGGCTTTACGTCTTCCTTCCCTGGCTTACCACGCTTGACGTTGGATTTCTGTTGAATGCTAACCTCATTTTGAAATGAACCAATTTTCTGCTGCAACTGGTTCGACATCTCCCTGTTTTGACTCAAAACTGCTTCCCAGCTTCGTGCTAGCGAACAATCTTTGTGGAACGTTAGGTCCGGTTCAGTTAGTAACTTTTTCCGGAGACTCTGATCCCGGATGCCTGCGACGAACTGATCGCGCAGTGAATCCGACAAGAACGCTTCAAACTTGCAGGCTTGGGCGGTGGCTTTGAGGCTGATGATAAAATCCGTTATGCTTTGCGAAGCGAGCTGCTCACATTTACGGAATTTGTATCGCTCAGCGACGACATTCGTGGTAGGATCCAAATGTTCCTTGAGAAGACGGACAAGATCGTTATACGCTTTCGCTCGTGGATCATCCGGAGCACACAACCTGGCAGCGATTGTATATAAACTTGGTCCAGCGACTGTAACCAACATAGGGACTTTTTAGTCGTCCGGCATGTCGTTAACGAGGAAAAATATTTCCAGACGGTTAACGTACTCTTCAAAATTTTCACCAACGACAAATTGTTCAATCTGGCCAAACATGCCAGCACGAACAATGGGCACTAACGCGTTCGCCTCTAACTTGACTCCGCCACTACCTTCACTAGTAGACATAGTTGCTTATTGAACTGAGGTTATGTTCTCCAACACGTGTTACCGACCGTTTGACTTTCGCGATTTTCACTTCGACTAACGACTCGATACTAGACTAATAAATTTTTATCCTCGTCGCCAACTTGAACTAATTGGAGGAAGTAATAATAACGCACGCGAGACTTTATATGAGTTAATCGCTTAGTTCAATTTATTATTCCAATGTATTATTCCACATAAAAACTTTTATCCATCTGCACTGGATGACGGTCGGTCAGGCCAGAGACCAAACTGAACTCCGCATTACTGAGCAGCCTGTCTGCTATAATATTTTAGCTTTATATCCATTGTTCTAACAATTTATTGTTGCGTGTGGTAACACCATTAGTTATTAAGCCATATGTACACTACACTTACGACAACGTGAAGCGCAAACGGTCGTGGTCGAAGCCAGCTGAAGCGGCTCAGACGGTGGCCAAGCCCTCATTAACGGCCAGGAAGGTTCTGCTGTGTGTTTGGTGGGATTGTCAAGGAATAATCTATTATGAGCTGCTTCCCTATGGCCAAACGCTCAATTCGGACCTGTACTGCCAACAACTGGACCGCTTGAAGGTAGCACTCATGAAGAAGAGGCCATCTTTGATAAACAGAGGCCGCATTGTCTTCCATCAGGACAACGCCAGGCCACACACTTCTTTGGTGACGCGCCAGAAGCTCCGGGAGCTCGGATGGGAGGTTCTTTTGCATCCGCCGTATAGTCCGGACCTTGCACCAAGTGACTACCACCTGTTTTTGTCCATGGCGAACGAGCTAGGTAGTCAGAAGATAGCCACAAAAGAGGCCTGTGAAAATTGGCTATCCGAGTTTTTTGCCAATAAGGTAGCGAGCTTCTATAACAGGGGTATTATGAAGTTGGCATCTCGTTGGGAACAAGTCATCGAACATAACGGCGCATATTTGACTTAAAACAGATGATTGTAACTAATTTTATGAACAAATGAAAATTCAAAAAAAATACCGCAATATTTTTTTCACAAACCCATGAATATGTGTATCAAATGAACGGGCTTGACTAGTAGAATGCAATTATTTATGAAAAATGCAAATCTAAGATGGCGGCCACTACAAAATGACGGATTACCTATTTCCTCAGAACCCATCAATATGGGTATCAAATGAAAAGACACAGTTATTTATGAAAAATGCCCAAAAATGTATCAAAAGAATGTTCTCGACTAGTAGAACATAGCAGATAATAAAAAATCCAATTTAAAGATGGCCGCAGTCCCCAAACAACTAATTACTTTTTGAATGGTTTCATTCAGCTTGGCCTGTTTCTATGTATGTTTGAATGAGTGTTGGGTTGTCCCACATTAATAGAAAATTGACCCCGTTTCTGTTGAATGATTGGTCTGAAATTTGGAACATACATTTAATTCTACTGTCATTATAAAACTGCGTATTCCATGATCTTGAAAAATTCTATTTGGTGAGGAGGCGATCTGGCGTAGAGGTAACATCCATACCTCTCACGCAGAGATCACGAGTTCAATTCTCACTCCCGACATTCTTCCGAAAATGGAAGTAAAAGTGACGAACCAACCGAAATGTGTTGAAAGTCACTATATTATAGAAAAAAAATTCAATTTGGCCACCGCAAAAAAAATGGATGAATGGCTTGATTTGGAGAATACACTACACTATGAACAACATAGGTTCGAAAAGGTCGCCGCCACAAAATAGTCGACTATGTATTTTTTGCAATCCCCTCAATATTGGTATCAAATAAAATGATTTGACTAATAGAATACAGTACATGTCGAACTCGATTATATGTGATTCGATTATATACAATTTTGGACTCGATTATATTCAGTATGGAAAAAAATATTTTTTTTATATTTCATATACGGCTTATTTCATGAAGAAATGTAACCTTTCAACGTTAATGTGAATTTAAGTGGCTATTACATGTACAGTGGGGTAAAAATCATGGTTTTTGAAGATTTTGCTTGGATTTTCACCAGGAATTGTTTATATCGATATTGCAGCCAAATTAAGAAAGATAGAAGTTGTGCGTCAAAGAACAAATTGTGGAGCGGTTAAAGAACTTCATTATAATTGATAGAAACAAAAAAAAAGTTGTGTAAGTTCTGTAAGTCTGTCATTGTTAAAATTCGAACATATGCGTAGGAGGATTTTTTTCATCAAATATGATCGTTTATCACCTCCTGAGAGAATCTGGATAATTTTTTTTTTCATGTGAGAAAGGTGTTTTCTGACTTTAAGGGGATGAATCAAAAATCAAATTCCTCTTTTATTTTCAAAAAACGAAAAATACATGCAAAAAAAACGAATAAAGAAAAAAAAATGTTTTGACTCGATTATCCGGAGTGAAAAAAAATATCAATACTCCGGATAATCGAGTGCGACCTGTACTAAACTTCGAACACATTGTGCATATTTATCGCAAATCTTGCAATTTTGGAATGTGCCAGGTATATTGTAGCGAAATTATTGCTACTATTCCCGTCGTTTAACAAAAAAAGGTTTTCAGATGGGTGAATTGTTGCTTGATATCGCATCTATTCGAATAAATCGGTTCGGCACGTGACCTTCCGAAGGAAATGATTCAGCCAAGAGGTCCTTTAAATTGATTAATATACTGTGCAAACACAACCACACATTTGATTGTTGTAGTTTTTCTACATCGGTTGATTACAGTAGATTGAAGGAAATCCAAACAACTGAAGGGCAGATAATCGGTACTGACAAAACGGGTAATGTTTACTGTAAACCAATCCTTTTCGAATGGTGTTTGATTATCCGGAGGCCGGAGGCAACCTTATATCACATCCATTTTGATTATATACAAGCGTCATCTATTTCAATTCCCTCTCAAGTTGGTGACAAGTGTTGCAAAATTTAATTAACAGGAGATGTTGTCTCTTGCAATTCATCACCTGGCTCTGCTGACGCTAACCATGAATAATGAATGTTATTACCACGCCAAGCTACAACACGCACACATTTCGCTTGCAGGTAAATTTATCTGAACCGGCAGGTGTCGTACGCGCGTTAAGTAAATTTCAAACGTTCAAACGCAGTTCGCCAGCCAGTGGGGGAAGATATAAATTATGATGGGTGATTACAGAATAAAATACTGTGGATAAAAGTAGCAATTCCTGGAAATTGTGCCCATGGATGTGAATAACAAAACAGCGTTTTTAAATATAGTTTTTAAATTTTCACAAAACTTTGCTTCAAAAAAAAATCTAATATCGTATTTGAAAAAGTGACTGTTGTATTTGTCTATTTCAATAAAAAAGCAAGGTACCTACTTGTATATAAGGTGTTAACTATAACAGGTAATACTCGCCCCAGATTTTTGTTAAACGAAAATAACATGAGTTGCAGAGTTTCAACCAAAACCAACCGAAGTCTTCACATAGAAGTTTTCTGGTTGCACAGATGAGGCTGTGGATTCAACCAAGAGGCCCTTTAATTTGATTAATATACGAGGGCGGTCCGATAAGTACTTAGCCTCATCGCCCGATGGTGTCAGTATCACACGAGAGATTACTATCGTGTAGTAATTTCTCGTAAACGGCTACTGTCAAAAATTCAGCCTAATAGGACTCGTAGTTTTATTAGGACCGTGTGTGCAAGCGGGCGTGTCCATGGATTAAAAAAATTGAAAAACTGGAAATTCCGCCACGACCAAATTGGTCGAATTGCACTACGAACTGCTGCCCTATCCACCGTATTCTCCATAAAGGGTGTGTCACATCAAATTGCATCACGGAAAAAACGCTGTAGAAATTCGCCCAGTAGACCGATCCTTTTGAAAATTTTAGACAGTAAAATAAAAACTATTAAACAACTTTTGGCATTTTCTTTTTATTCATACTTCGAGCCCAAGCCCGAATGCTCGCACCTTCCTCTTTACCCCGTCCATAAGGTTCTGTACAACGTCAGGTTGTAGTTTTTTTTGAACAGAAATCCATTTTCCCTTGAAGTCCGCCTCCGATTTGACAACTTTTGGGTTCTTCCGAAGGGCCTGCTTCATAATCGCCCAATATTTCTCTATTGGACGAAGCTCCGGCGCGTTGGGCGGGTTCATTTCCTTTGGCACGAAGGTGACCCCGTCGGCTTCGTACCACTCCAACACGTCCTTTGAATAGTGGCACGAAGCGAGATCCGGCCAGAAGATGGTCGGGCCCTCGTGCTGCCTCAATAGTGGTAGTAAACGCTTCTGTAGGCACTCCTTAAGGTAAACCTGCCCGTTTACCGTGCCGGTCATCACGAAAGTCCGCTTTGACGTAGGTTCCGTCGTCCATTACCAGGCAATGCGGCTTCGTCAGAATTTCGGTGTACAGCTTCCGGGCTCGCGTCTTCCCCACCATGTTTTGCCTTTCGTCGCGGTTAGGAACCTTCTGAACCTTGTATGTACGCAGGCCCTTCCGCTGCTTGGTCCGCTGGACGAATGAACTTGACAAATTCAGCTTATTGGCGACATCCCGGACCGAACTTCTCGGATCACGTCTAAACTGCTTAACTACGCGCTTGTGATCTTTTTCACTGACGGAGCATCCATTTTTGCCGTTCTTCACCTTCCGGTCGATGGTTAGGTTCTCGAAGTATCGTTTTAGTACTCTGCTGACCGTGGATTGGACGATTCCCAGCATCTTCCCGATGTCCCGATGTGACAACTCCGGATTCTCGAAATGAGTGCACAGAATTAATTCACGACGCTCTTTTTCGTTCGACGACATTTTTCCAAATTTACGAAAAATTGACAGTGAAGCATGGCCAACGTGATCTATACACTCTTATCTGATTATAAGCGAAAGCTGAAGATATAATTCCTAAAAATTAAATTTCTACAGCGTTTTTTCCGTGATGCAATTTGATGTGACACACCCTTTATTTGGCGATGTGCGACTTTTTTTTCGTTTCCAAACTTGAAAAAGTCACTCGCCGGACAGAAATTTGAGTCGAATGAGGAGGTCATCGCAGCCACGGAGGCCTACTTTGCAGATCTCGTGAAAACGCATTTTTCAGATGGGTTAAAGAAGTTGGAGCATGGCTGGGTCAAGTGTATCGAGCTAAAAGGAGACTATGTTGAGAAATAAAACGCCAATTTTCCAAAATGACTTATCGGACTGCCCTCGTACTGTGCAAACACAACCACACATCTGATTGTTTTGGTTTTTCTACATAGGTTGTTGACGATTGAAGTTCATAAGCTGCGTGACTTCATGACATCGAATCATCAAACTTTGAATTGAGATTAAGTGGTCTGATTGTGAGCAATTAGCAAACTTAGCACGCAAAGTTTGTATCGACAGGGCTACAGATTGCAGCGATCGTTACAGAATTTACACAGAAAAAAAATCGGGTATAAAGCATCCATATACTGATTTTAAAAAGAACACGGGGTCGGGAGCATTCAATTCTCACTGAAGTTAGCTGAATTCCTAAGAAGCATCGCGGGTCTCCATACATTTTAAGAAATGTTCTGAATGTTTTTAATTATCATATTTTGAATTTTAATTCCATCAACTCGATTGGGATAAGCAGTTTTCATTTACTCAACACTCCTTTACTCGCGTGCAAAATCGTTACTCATATACTCACAGACTGTGAGTATATGAGTATATGCACCCGTGGCCGAGTGGTTAGCGTCTCACATTATCATGCCGGGTGTTCGGGTTCAATTCCCGTTCTGCCCGAGGAATTTTCCGTCAAAGAAATTTACTTCGACTTGCACTGTGGGCACGCGTATTCTAGAGCTTGCCCCTCGGAATACATTGAAGGCGTGTTATTTGGCTTAAGAAATATCAACTAAGTATTAATAAATGACGCTAGTTAATGCATTCGTTGAGACGGCAAAAGTTCCACAGGGAACGTTAACGCCATTCAAGAAGAAGAAGATACTCACAGACTGTGCGGGTCTCTGTGAGATTGCTATTGTGTATTTTTAAGCGTTATTGGAATTAATTTGAAGAAAAAGTTTTAATTTAATGGAAATCTTCAGAAAATATTTTTCTGTAACTTCATTCAGTTTAAATAGTCATTTAATTCAGCCACCTTATTAATTTTCAGTCTGTCAGACCCATGCGTGAGTATAAAAAGTATATGAATACATTTTATACATCTCTCGATCGCATGAATCAACATAAATTTGTTTATTTCAGAATTTACCATTTAAAAAAATTAAATCTTCATAAAAAACGTGCTAGAAACTTGTTTCGCCAATTTGCCTAAAATAATTTTTGGCTTGTCCGGGGTTTGTACCATAGCCGCATCTTTACTAATTAAGAATCGATTGGATATTTTTTTATTTCGATTAACCAGAAGGATTGACATTATGTAGCCAGAGCCCTGTTTCTTACTCCCCCACTATACATGCTTGTAAGTTTTTATATTTTGAAAAACATATTTCCATTTAATATTTTTTATATTTTTCAAATATTAATAAACAAACAATAAAATAATGGTTGTTAAAATTATTACTTGTTTTATTTGTTCAGAGTTCGAAAAAACGTGCGAATCTCATGCCACTACACTAGAATACCTCCTTAAAGGGCCTGGCTGGGTAAGGAAGTAAAATGTGCCCCAAACCAAATCACCACTCTATGGAAAATATTGTATACGGTACCAAATAAGAAATGTTGGCTATTTTTAAATCCTGTGTTGTTTACATGGGATCTATAGTGAAAAACGTATTTTCCAATTTCTTGCACGCCATTCTCAACAGTTTTGAGATAAAAAGTCACAGGAGAGTCGCATAGTTGAAGCAGGATTCCGTTAGGATATCTGTTGATTTTGGATATGTTTGAAGAATTACATCGTTAAACTCTTTGATAATGATTTGGAGGCCTCCTGAAAAGGGCCGTTTTGTTTGGATGTAGGGTATTGTTTGTTCACTCCACCAGTGTTTACCGAGTGATGATGACAGGAGGATGATAAACAGTCGTTGGATTGTGCGTATCAGATAAAAGATACCGAAGTGGAACGAGATATGATGGAAGCCGCCCTCTGTGATCCTTGGCGAGATGCCTCCTGTGTTATATATGGATGAAATAAAGAAAAAATACTCACCAATGTAATATAAGATAATTTCCAATACCGAACACAATTATCAATTTTTCTCATCAGTATAAACATGTTACTTTAATATAGAAAGAACATATTTGAAATGGTAATTTATTTTATAATTTTTACTTTCTGAGTGTTTATTCAACCCAATGCGAATTTTAATTGGACCAACACCAACATCTAATACTATATTGAGAGCAATCACTTTTTCTAATATTTCTTCACTTTTCCAATTTTTCTCGCCGTATGAACTTTCCTTGGGTGAAAATGAACACAACAAAACAGACAGCTTAAACCAAACGACCCGTTCCCGAGCGGGACACCTGGGTTTTTATTTATGAAAATCGAAATAACTCGTTTCATATATCAAGTCATTTTTAACACAACTGATACCATATACAATTTTACACTTACACTTGTGCTAAATTTTTCACAATACACGATCGGTCATTGATATGAAATTTCACGAAGTTCACATTAAAGTTCCAAATTTAAATTTTATTTTCTAGAATTAATCGTTTCTTGTATCTTGTATCTTGCAATATAAAAATGCCCCCGACCTTCATATATTTGCAATGTCGATTTCCCCCGGCCAGCTTATTTTTGTTGTCTCTGTTAGGGAACACATTCCGGTGGGAACAAAAGTTCCCCCTAACTTCATGTATTTAAAATGCCTATTTCTTCCAAGTAGTTTGTTTTTGATGTCTCTGTTAGGGACCGCCGCACGTGTAATCAATTTCGACAAATCAGAAGTGGGTTTTTCCGTTAGGATATGGGTTGAGATTTTTCAATTGTTCGATAGTTTGTTTCATTACATATATTATTTTCACCAATATAAAAATTGTTATGAAGTGCCGAAATCGACTGACGCAAAAATTTCATCAATCCATCATGAAATGGCTGAGAAATAAGCGTTTGAAATTGGACAATTTTCACGATGTACTCGATTTTCGACTTTCAGTTTGTACCCCAATATATTCCCGAAAGACGTAATCCTACGTCAAAAATTGATATGCTTTAATTCTAAGTATGAAGTCATCTGCGTACAGGAGGATTTAGCGCATAGCTATGATGGATAATGTTACTGACAGCTTTTCTGGTGCTTGATAGGGATTCATTGACAACAAATTGAAAAGTATCTGTCTCTAAGAAAATTCCTACATGCTCATTCTGCACGAGTGTGATAAAAAAAACTAGCTTAGCGGGATAAACGCCGGTTCTTTTTCCAACCCGAAAGGCATGTTGCCGTGGGTCTCAGTTAGCTGTGATTTCCAGTTCACTGATAAGATGTCGATTTACCAATTTATCAAAGCAGCTGAGCAAAGTTATCGGTCTGTAATTTTCCGATTTATGCAGTTTTCATCAGGCTTCGAATTTGGAATTATAGTGCCTACTTTCCATTTCGCCGAAAATAATACCACTGTCCCACACATGATTCTATAGCTCATGAAGGGAGATTTTCACATAGAATAATAGACCTCCGTGGACCAGCATCCTAACCCAGTGCAAGTACCCACATTAGCTCTTCGATGGTAAAATCGGCATTATAACGTTTATTTGTGTTTGGTTGGTGGTGTCCTTACTAGATTTATGTTTTTTTTTTCAAAGTATTTAGACGACCCCATTTGGTATTCGTCGGGTAATTTATTCGTGAACATATCAGCATCATTAGTGAGCTTCGTCTGAACACTCAGCATCATTGCATTACAGTAGTTTTATTGTTGTTCCATATTTGGCTAGTTTTGGTGTTACGGTTAAGGTTTTCCACAAAATTTTCCCAACATTTTTGCTTTGGCTACACGTATTGATTTCCGAATTTCCGACACAAATAGTCGTGTACGTTCGGTCTCAACTGCTGCCTTCTCTTTTAGTTCCGTTAAACGACAGATTGTTGGACGTTTAGGAATTTCGAATTTAATCTATATATTCTTCAGCATAATCTATTATTACACAGCTATCAAGTATGTACCAGAAAATTGAGGCAATGGAAATATAGAATTTACTTTATGTTCTGTCACATGTTTTAAGATACGTATAGAAAAAATTGTTAACCATTTATTACGATATGCTCGCATCAACATATATTCTATGGTTCAGCTGATCTGCTAGTCGCTGCCATGAATAATTTGATTTGAGCGTCCAAATTCGCTGAAATTCAACACCGAAATTGTACACCGAAATGCTGACGATGCCGCATTGCCTGGTAATGGACGACGAAACCTACGTCAAAGCGGACTTTCGTCAGCTGCCGGGCCTGTTGTTCTTCTCCGCAGAGGACAAATTCAGCGTTCCGGAGGAGATTCGCAAGCAGAAACTATCCAAGTTTGCCAAAAAGTACATGGTGTGGCAAGCGATCTGCTCTTGCGGAAAGCGGAGCGCCCCCTTCGTGATGACCGGCACGGTAAACGGGCAGGTTTACCTTAAGGAGTGCCTACAGAAGCGCTTACTACCACTATTGAAGCAGCACGAGGGCCCGGTCATCTTCTGGCCGGATCTCGCTTCGTGCCACTATTCAAAGGACGTGTTGGAGTGGTACGAAGCCAACGGGTTCACCTTCGTGCCAAAGGAAATGAACCGGCGCGTTGGGCGGGAGCTTCGCCCAATAGAGAAATATTGGGCGATTATGAAGCAGGCCCTCCGGAAGAACCCAAAAGTTGTCCAATCGGAGGCGGACTTCAAGAGAAAATGGATTTCTGTTCAAAAAAAAACTACAACCTGACGTTGTACAGAACCTTATGGTCGGGGTAAAGAGGAAGGTGCGAGCATACGGGCTTGGGCTCGAAGTATGAATAAAAAGAAAATGCCAAAAGTTGTTTAATAGTTTTTATTTTACTGTCTAAAATTTTCAAAAGGATCGGTCTACTGGGCGAATTTCTACAGCGTTTTTTCCGTGATGCAATTTGATGTGACACACCCTTTAGCATAGCTCACACCGACATCGTTTTTTACGTTTAGCACCATCTCATTACTCAAAACTATTCAGACTACACTGTTGCACCAAATTATTCCGAATGCTATTCAGTTCAAACTAAAAAAAAGTTAACTTCCGTTTTGTGGGTTCAATTTGGGTTACGCAAAGTTTACATAGTACCGATGCTTGCCCTGAGCATGGATTTTTCGTCGTCTGTTATGCAAGCTGCGATCGAGTGCAGGTGGCACGAGTGCGGATGAAGCCTTCAAGTCAATTTGATCCGATTTTGATATTTCATTCGCAGCAATATCATCAGTTGACTAAGACGGGAGCTTTGCACCTCACCATCGTATTTCTCTAAACGATAGTAGACGGGCGGTAATAAGTTTCTCATGATTTTTTGGAAAATATTTAACGCAGTTTCTCAAAATGGAAAATAAATCAACAAAAAACAGCATAGTAGTTCGTTGTTTGAGAAACTCTTTCAAAACTAGTTTAGTTTCGGATATGTCTCAGCATCGAGCCGGTTACTTTCGCCACCTGCGCTGTTGTGACCGCCAATACAGATACGAGAATGTATCGGCGGCAAAGTTGAGATGGAAAGGAAAATTGTCTTCAACTAATGGTTCACTTGCAAAGCTGGGAAAGTGAATGAGATCATTAGTGGGAAGCTCGGCTTAGGGTTATGGCTGCTGTAATAGTTTTTCAATGCGTGAAAGCTACTGCCAATATCTTCGGTTTATTTTGTAGTTATCTTGACAGTAGACTTTGAATTGCAAATTTATGGAAAGCCTCGTATTTTAAATTATTTTTATGTTGCATTCATTAGAAGAGTTTTGTCAATTGAATTTGATGATGATGATGATGGTGTATGCTGATTAATAACCTCTTCAAGACCGCGAGTAGGAATTAATCATAATGATTACAAACTGCGGTGGAAACTATAACGCTTCATCAAATAGGATCCGGAGGAGCAAATGCTTACAGCCACATTCAAAACTAGATAATACCTCATTTCGTAGAATAGGAGGAAGATGAAAAGCTCGATATACGAAGCCGTATGCAATAAATAAAACACAATTATCGTGAGTCTGCCACAAACTTTCACCGTCTAGATCGACAAACATGTACTAGATAAGCAATCGAATAATAATAGTATTTCCAAACATTCATTCACGCCAGACATCAACGCATTAAAAACCAAACATCAACTATTCAAGAGGACACAATCAGCTGCTTGAGTGAAATAAACAGCAACCGAAGGACACTACTGTAATTACAATGTTTGTGTATCGTTCCTCTCCGGACACCTTCCCATTCCCTACAATGCGGCGATAAGAAGTGGTTGACAGAAATGGAAGTCGTTTCCACTTGTCGCTGAAACAACGAGATATACCGATCGATGACAGTTCGTTATTTCGCGCGTCAGCTGCATTCCACAAACTTTCGATTTTCAGTCATACCTGTTTATTCACTCCCACGCCGCGTACTACTTAATCATTCGGTTCTCACCCCCCCTAAAACACTGCGGGAGGAAAAAAAAGTGAGCCATTATATTGTAATGGATGAGAGTCTTTTCTACTTCATCTATTTTACTATTTTACTTTTAGCTACCAATTTTCTAAAGTCTAGAGATTATGCTCGAAGATATTAGCGCAAGCATTACTCTCAATGCGAGGTTTGAAGTATGAATACATAGCAATATCAATCCTCGTCGGCTTCAGCATTGAAACCGGGAGAGCATTATAATTTATTTCCACTTTTCGCCTCGTTGGGGGAAACGGTGGAAAACTAGTTACACATTTTATCAAGCTAACTACAATTTAATCGAATGCTTTCTCCCGTGCCTCACCGGTACCGGAACAAGCGAAGAGCAAATGCAACCGCACGACTTTTATCATTCATTTGTTTTTACGCAATTCGATGCAGTTTATGCAGCATTCAAAATGTTAAGCAGCGTAAATCGCTACATAACGACCGACCTTCAGCGGGAAGAAAATGAAAAGTTTAAGTTTGAGAAATGACACTTAATTGGTTGGCGATGCGAAACAATCGTAGTACGAGCATGATTTTCATTTCATTCGAGGTAGTCAATGGCTATAGCATTTGGTTGAAAATGAGAGTGTGATTATTATAATTTATTTCAAAAATGTACGAATAAATCTAAAGTGCGATTAACTATGCGAAAGCTGATGCGGAATGTTTCAAGCAACAGTTTTCGCTGCTCAGATAAATGTATTACGGTTTTCCGATTATAACCTTCAATATGTAACCAGTTTTAAAATCCCAGCAGTATTTAAAAAAAGAGTATTTTCCAACAGAACATTCAGGTAAGATAACTCCACAAAATTCGTTCGAAGAGTTAGAAAAACCCACATAATATATTGAGTCTCTCGTCAGTCCCGATGGACAGACACTGAACTATCTGCTTGGCTTTTCGTGGGTTTTCCGATTGGAGACCGTTGGTCATTGATACCGACTGTAATATTGTAAGATAATCAAATGTATTGAAATTGAAATATATTAATACATTCTAAATGAAAAAAATCTCGCAAGTATAACAAAATGTGAAAAAAAACCTTTAGTAATTTCTGGTTATACCAAGAGACCGACTTGAACGTGTTAAGTGTTCTCTCATTCGCTGACTGTAAATTGAACGGGAATCGCAGTTCTAGGCTTAACATGTTAAACTGATGACACACAGTTTTATTTGGCTGATATTGTTTTCATAGCTACACACCCTTCGGCATTACAGGTGTTTATATATTTGTATTTCACCATAATTCCACATTTATTTCAAAACAAAACCATTCAACCTCTTACCACTTAAATTTATCTTTGGCAACACATAAAACTAGCAACGATGATATGCAGTATATGTAGTACTCTCCACTAGCATGAGAACCGACGATCCAAGCGATCCCCTCGGCATTGAGAATTGGGTTCATAATCGCACCGCGGTGTGTGTGTGTGTTTTTGCGATCTGTCATTCGATTTGTTCCCTATGATGATTTTTTGTAGAAATGAGAGCAGGCGTGTATTGCGATTTGGATAGTGGTTAAAATTTAAAAAATGAACAAAACAAATTATAGCAGAGATTGCAAAGAGAATTGCCGAAACGAATTTGAGAGTTAAATCATTTGTTGGCAAAGTTGTATCAATTCAAAAATTTTCTGCATTGAAGACGATACAATATATTTGAATGAATAAAAAATATGTTGTTACTTTTGTGACAGAATGTAAAAATGCATACGGTCATTCAAAAAAGGGGGTAAAGAAATTCATTGTTCGCATATCCATACCTTATTATGAACAAACTGTTTCTCGTATCTCACATGCGAATCTATTAACACACTATATTTGACACTGTCATTTATTTTTTATTATAAACTAGCTGACCCGGCAAACTTCGTCCCGCCCAAAATTTGTTTTTTGTTATCAATACCTTCAAACATTCACATTCTTACTAAGCGCAAGTTCATGAGTTCAATCGCAGAACTGTTCATTGATTGATCTTTTAATCGACCCCGTTTAATTTATCTTGATAATTTGGACTGCATTTTTTATTTGAGTTTTTTTTTCAGCGCATCAAGTTATTGAATGGAAAAATCTATTTATAATATTATCATATATAATATATATCATTCACTAAGGCGCGACGCGAGACAAGATAAACACTTATTATTCTTACTATTCAAATGATTCAAAATTTACCTTAAATGTCGATCTACGGGATAATGTCCTACTGATTACTAGTTGTCTTCGTACGTGTTGTGTAGTCGGCCGAAGGTTGAAGAGTTAAGTTACTGAATTCTAAGCTACGCCAAGTTGAACAAACACGATGTGATGGGAGGATCATCTTCTTTCATCAGCCGCTTCTGGGAGTTGCTGATGAACATTGATTCCCATGCGTTAAGTTGTGTTGACTTTCGGACGTATTTTATCAGCTTTGATTTCGTCCAATCGATGTTGTGGTCAAGGCTAGTGGTGTGTACCGCTACTGCAAAGTCATTTGGTTACTGTTATCTACTGCCATTCTATGCTCCCTTATGCGTACCTTAAATTTTCGACGAGTTTGCCCGATGTATGCAGCAGGGCAATCTCGACACGGTATTTCATAAATCCCGGATTGCTCATCGGGAGAAATCTTATCCTTCGGGTTACATAGCAAATCACGAAGGGTATATTCGCTTTTATACACTATGTGTAGTGCTTGTCTTTTGAGTGTGTTTTTGATCGGATTCGTTATTTTGGGGTAGAATGGCAGAGTAATTCTCTTAATGTCGTCTATCTCCGGTTGTAGTGTTGTGATGTCTAGTGTGTATTTTTTTGCGTTTGTGTGTTTCGAAGAATCCTTTCCACAAATTCATTCCCGTACCCATTTACTGTGGCCGCTTTGTAAATATTTTCTTTTTCTTCTTCTTCCATGGGAACATTGTAAAGGCGATGTGCCATGGCGATGTGTTGGTTTGCGGTAGATTCCAAATTTCAAGGTGTTGTCTTCTTTCCTGGTAATCTCCAAGTCCAGAAAAGGTAATGTCGTCCAGAAATGAAAATGTCGTCTACGTATCGTCTCCATGTTCGAGGGAAAAGTTTTTCTTTTTCAATTTCAACCTTAAAGTCGCTCGTGAAGACATTCGCCAGAAGACGTGAAGACGTGAAGCTTTGAAAAGCCTAGGCCGACACTTGGAACGAAATCGTGCACATCATCACATTCAGGCTTACCTTCTTGTTGCCGAAATGTGTATGAAGCAGATTTTTTTCGCATTCAGGGGGAAAATTTACACGCAAACGTTTGTTTTGAGCATTGGTAGTAAACTTTCACATCTTCTGGCGAATGTCTTCATGAGCGACTTTGAGGTTGAAAATGAAAAATAAAAACTTTAAATACACACTAAACATCACAACACTACAACCAGAGATAGACGACATAAAGAGAATTACTCTGCCATTCTACCCCAAAATAACGAATCCTATCAAAAACACACTTAAAAGACAAGCACTACACATAGTGTATAAAAGCGAATATACCCTTCGTGATTTGCTATGTAACCTGAAGGATAAGATTTCTCCCGATGAGCATTCCGGGATATATGAAATACCGTACCGAGATTGCCCTGCTGCATACATCGGGCAAACTCATCGAAAAGTTAAGGTACGCATGAGGAAGCATAGAACGGCAGTAGATAACAGTAAACCAAATGACTTGCAAAGTCATGGGTACACACCACTAGCCTTGACCACAACATCGATTGGACGAAATCAAAGCTGATAAAATACGTCCGAAAGTCAACACAACTTAACGCATGGGAATCAATGTTCATCAGCAACTCCCAGAAACCGCTGATGAATGAAGATGATCCTCCCATCACATCGTGTTTGTTCAACTTGACAGAGCTGAGAATTCTTAACTCTTCAACCTTCGGACGACTACACAACACGTACGAAGACAACGAGTAATCAGTCGGACATTGTCCCGTAGATGAGCAGCTTCGTGCCCGAAACCGGTCGACATTTAAGGTAAATTTTAAACCGTTTGAATAGTAAGAGCAATAAGTGTTTGTCTTGTCTCGCGTCGCGTCTTAGTGAATGTCGTGAAGTTCTTACGTTGCACAACAAATCAAAATAAAAAGTGATGAACCTCAGAAAAAAAGATAAGAAAGACTTCAAACAAGACAAAAGAATCAGAATTGAAACTATACCAAAGCATTGTTATTTGAAGAAGAGGGTATGATTGAATGAAAAAACTCAAAAAATATGTTTTCTTCGTCTTTAATATGTTTTAATAGTTGTATGGTTAGCGTAACAGCCTCACAATCCGATCGGCCTGGGTTCAATCCCAGCTGGCGTCGTTGGGATTTTCTGAGGCGAAAAATCTCTGGTTACGTCTTCCTTCGGAGCGGAAGTAAAAGAAGTTGGCCCGGCTCATGAGTTGTTGAGTCTGATAGATAGGAACAGGTGGAGTCGCCTCCCTGATGTCGGTGATTGGCACTAAAGTGGCGGAAATAGGCCGACGAAAAATAAGCGAAGATAAAAAAAAAAAAAAAAAAATATGTTTTAATAGTCATCAAATTCAGCCTCCTCAAAACAGAGTAATTTTTGATACTCGAACACAGATAACGATATTCGATTTTCTCAATGTTATTAATTAAAAGTGAGCAACTGAATATGATTCATGAAAGTATATAGAGCTATAAAATAACATAAAAACGTATTAGTCGATCTTTTATCGAAGAGGAGCACGTATAACCACCTTCTAGATAATTACCATATGATAAAGGTTCTGGAATATGAAGTTTGCATATTTCTAATATTCTTTGTCTCTGTATTCTCGGTAAACTAAGAATTAATGTCTTTTTTCAGATAGGGCATAAAAATAATATAAAAAAATTTCTAGGAACTTTTTTTTCTTTTTCTTGTTTTCTTGTCGATATTGTCCATTATAAAAAAAACCGAAACTGTAACTGTTAGAAATTACCATAAGCCACCGATTAGTTTATAGTTTACTGTTTACAATTCTTTGCAAGTGAAATTATTTCACAATTGTGTATATGTATGACTATTATATTTAGCCAATAACTATACGAAAGTCAAACATTTATATTTTGCTTTTGAACGTATGAATCTAACGACCAATATATTGATGAATATTTAATATATGGATCCGTTCAATCCAGTTACAAAAGGGACAGAAATCAAATAAGAATAGTTCGGTAATAATCTTATGCAGAATATTAAATAAATATTCCACGCCACTAACATCAATTTATACATTTCATTCAACAATATTCTAGAATATGAAAAAAGGCACTTGTCCAAAAAAGTTACTCATATACTCGTGTCGGTGTGTCAGACCGAAAGTGTTGAAAACGTCCCCTTTGTACCAACACATGCGATACGCTAAACGATGACGAACGACAAATAACGAAGCTAGAGAGAATCGCAAAGTCGTAGTGGTGATATTTTCTGAGAAATGAACGAATTATTGATTTCTCGGTCTGACAGACTACGGCGCGAGTATAGGAGTGTTAAACAATTTTATTTAGCTTCACCCGTTTGTATGTACGTTTCCCACATTAATAGAAATTTAACCCCCTTCCTGTTGATCGATTGATCTGAAATTTGGAACACATCTTTATAACTGCTGTCATTATAATACTGCGTATTCTATGATCCTGAAAATCCAAGATGGCGGCCGCTACAAGTTGGCGGATTACATATTTTCTCAGAACCGCTTCAATATGGGTATCAAATGAAAGAACCTGACTAGTCAAATCAAATTTCGGACAGATTGAACTCAAATTTCGGACACTTTATTTTGTAATTTTTTGAACGAAAATTAAATTACACTTGATTATATTTTATAGTCGACAACGAAACACTTACCAAGCAATCACAGTAACTTGATAACGATGATGAGAACTGATGAAACACGAGAGAAATTTAAATATTGGTGAAGGGGTAAATTCTACGCGCTCACGCTAAGCAAACGTCAAACACAAACGGTAATGAGTGGATTTTGGATTTTGGATGGATGTTTTCCTACTATTTAATAATTTAAATGTAATTCTCAAATGAACTGATAGTGAAACCAAGGGATTACTCCACAGAAGCAATTGCGATATTAATTTTATAGTTATACTAGGTGACCCGGCAAACTTCGTCCCGCCCAAAATTTGTTTTTTGTTATCAATACCTTCAAACATTCACGTTTTCTTATTATGAGCAAGTTCATGGGTCCGATCGCAGAACTTTTCATTGATTGATATTCTAATCGACCCTATTGAATATACGTTTTACTATAAAATTCCTAGTATTTCTACCAAAACTCATCATTATAATATCAGATTTTTTTCAGACACAATTCTCGTTCAAGATTTTTCAACCACTTGTAAATAACATGTTCCTCCGTTACATAGAATAAATATTTTATACAGAAAATATGATAGAATAAATACAGCCCTAAATCGGACAATTCCTTCCTCGAGTTCTGTTCATATCAGCATATTCGGCGATACTTTTTTATTGGTATACCGTTCTGAATCATATTTGGACGCTTAAGGCATATGATGCAGAGAACAGATCTATACATCTATATTCACAGATCTATATTCACAGGTATTATTTGGTTGATATTTTTTTAAATAAGTTAGTTCAATATGCTTTTAAGCTTTCTGCTTTGGTACCTAATTGATTGAGAACATAAAAAAAATCGTATTAAATGCTTTTCAAATTAAGCGAATAAGAATCAAACTTCGGGCACTAAATCAAATTTCGGACAGTTTGAATTCAAATTTCGGACGCTTTATTTTGTAATTTTTTGGACGAAAATTACATTGCACTTGACCATATTTTATAGTCAACTGCGAAACACTTACCAAGCAATCACAGTAAACTGTTAACGATGATGAGAACTGATGGAACACGGGAGAAATATAAATATTTATGAACGGGTAAATTCTACGTACTCACGCTAAGGAAACGTCAAACACAAACGATAATGAGTAGTGTTGTCAGATTTCTGCCGATTATGTTATAATTCAAATGTAGTTCTCATGTAAAATGATAGTGAAACCAAGGTATTAATCTAAAGCAGGAATCGTGATATTAGTTTTATAGTTATATCATCAGTGCATTAAGCATTTCAAGATATTAGAACAAAGTGTCCGAAATATGATTTAGAACGGTAGATAGAAGAAGATATAGGAGTGCGTAGAACATATGGGCCCCCGCCCCATTAGAGAGGGGGGTGGATAATCTAATCGCCATAGAAACATTTATTGCGCCCTAAAACTTTCATTTGCTTGATTAATTCTCGAGTAATGCAGAAATTTGTGTTTCATTTGTATGGCAGCCCCCCACCCTAAAAAGGGGGAGGAGTATCTAACCACTATAAAAACATTTATTGCACCCTAAAACTTACATATGTCAAATTTGGTTTCATATACTTTTTTTAATTCTCGAGAAATGCAGAAATTTGTGTTTCATTTGTATATCGAATTGTACGTTATATCGAAGCATAATAAAGTACTCACAAACGTAGTCTATAATACATTATTGTGCTGCTGTTTTAGTACACTTAATGAATAACTTCAATCAGAAGACGAAGCCAGTCTTTCTCATGATGTTTCCCTTCGTACTGTTGATTAAAGATTGATTCATTTGGAATCCAGAATCACAAAACCAGCAGTACAAAACAAAACTTGTTTTAGCATCATAAAGACAATTCATTTTTTTTTTTTAATTCGTTCATTTTTACAGGCTCAGTTACTTAAGTTTAAAGGAGCCGAATTCTTAAATATATTTTTAAAACTATATATATATATATATATATATATAGAAACAATTTTCTTACATCTATGGTTAGTAAGGTGGAAAACCGATTACTCGCGGTGTACTCGAGTTTAGAAGGGTGACATATTTTTAGGAGAAGGATGGGATATAAGGAAATTGTAACAATGTTGATGAGCACTCAATTCTTAAATCTATTCGTATATCTATAGTTTATTTACATTTCAACTTATTCTACTATTTATAGCAAGGGGACGAATTACCCGCAAAGGAAGGAAAGGAGGGTATAAGGATGTAGGGACAATCACACACGAAGATCTATAGCTTTAAGGAAAAC
This sequence comes from Toxorhynchites rutilus septentrionalis, assembly GCF_029784135.1. Classification (NCBI taxonomy): domain Eukaryota; kingdom Metazoa; phylum Arthropoda; class Insecta; order Diptera; family Culicidae; genus Toxorhynchites; species Toxorhynchites rutilus. Next base: position 45,221,072 of record NC_073746.1, on the reverse strand, counting down.
ATATATATGGGACATGTAATCAAGGTCTAACCGAGCCAATACATCTCTCACCGGCACATTGGGTTGTCTTCCTCGGGCCCGAAGGGAGTTTTTTAAATTCGATCTGGCGACCAGATACACCTCGCACGACCAAACAATGTGCTCGATGTCGTGATAACCTTGGCCACAAACGCAGAGATTGCTGCTGGCAAGATTGAAACGAAAGAGTAGTGCATCTAACGAACAGTGATTGGACATGAGTCGGGAGAAGGTGCGGATAAAGTCCTGACTCAAGTCTAGACTTTTGAACCATGGTTTGAGGCTAACCTTAGGGATATTCGAGTGAAACCACCGGCCCAATTCATCTTCATTCCACTTGCGTTGCCAGTTAGCGATGGTATTTTTGCGAACTAAAGAATAAAATTCATTGAAGGCGATTTGACGCTGATAAATATCGCCTTCAATTGCACCTACCTTTGCCAATGAGTCAGCCCTCTCATTACCCGGAATTGAGCAATGTGAAGGGACCCAGATAAAGGTAATGACATAACAGCGTCTGGATAAAGCACTCAAAATTTCTCGTATTCTCTCAAGGAAGTACGGCGAGTGCTTTTCCGGCCTCACTGAACGAATAGCTCCTACAGAGCTAAGACTATCCGTTACAATGTAATAGTGTTCAACAGGTCGTGAGGCGACGCTGTCCAGCGCCCAGTATATCGCTGCCAATTCAGCAATATATACCGAGCAAGGATTCTGAAGACTGTGTGAGGTGCTAAAAAATACGTTGAACACTCCAAATCCTGTGGACTCATTCATAGAGGACCCATCAGTAAAGTATATATTATCACAATTGATACGCCCATACTTTGCATTGAAGATTGTAGGAACGAACCCCAATCTAAGATAATCTGGATTTTCATGGATTTTCTCCTTCATGAACAGATCGAAATGTACAGAGGAATTGATGTAGTCAGGAAAACAAACACGGTTGGGAATATACGAAGAAGGAACAACCTGCATAGAGGTGAATTCATGATATGAACTCATGAATCTAGAATGAAAATTTAGCTCGATCAATTGCTCAAAATTTCCGATCACCAATGGATTCATAACCTTACACCGGATGAGGAACCGAAGAGATAATAAATTGAAGCGATCTTTTAGTGGGAGTACGCCTGCCAAAACCTCGAGACTCATGGTATGCGTTGAGGGCATACATCCCAACGCAATACGGAGACAAAGATACTGAATTCGCTCGAGTTTAATGAGGTGTGTTTTGGCAGCTGATTGAAAACAGAAACTGCCATACTCCATCACTGAGAGAATAGTTGTTCGATACAACATAATAAGATCTTCGGGATGGGCTCCCCACCAGGTGCCGGTAATTGTACGGAGAAAGTTTATTCTTTGTTGACAATTTTTACTCAGATACCTAATATGGGCCCCCCAAGTACATTTGGAGTCGAACCAGACCCCAAGATACTTGAATGACATAGCATGAGTGATCGGTTTACCCAAAAGTTGAAGCTTTGGTTTTGCTGGTCTATGCTTCCTAGAAAAAACCACCATCTCTGTTTTCTCCGTGGAGAATTCGATCCCTAACCCAATGGCCCAGGTTGAAAAATTGTTCAAAGTATCTTGTAAGGGTCCTTGCAGGTCGGATTCGTTTGATCCTACGACAGACACCACTCCATCATCTGCAAGTTGTCTTAGGCTGCAATTTTGTGTAAGGCAATTGTCGATGTCGCTTACATAGAAGTTGTACAAAAGGGGGCTTAAATATGAGCCCTGGGGGAGTCCCATGTAAGAGACCCGACTTACTGCCGAATCTCCGTGAGAAAAGTTCAAATGTTTCTCACAAAGCAAGTTATATAACATATTATTCAATAGAGGCGGCAGACCCCGAGAGTGTAATTTGTCTGACAAAACCTCTATTGAAACAGAATCAAAGGCCCCCTTTATGTCCAAGAATACTGAAGCCATTTGTTTTTTTTCGGCGTAAGCCATTTGAATTTCTGAAGAAAGCAACGCAAGACAATCATTCGTCCCCTTGCCCCTGCGGAACCCATATTGTGTGTCGGACGCGGGTTTTCCGGGCTTTTGAATAGCTATAACTCGTACTTGTCTCCAATCATCTGGAACAATATTATGCTCCAGAAACCGATTGAATAAGTTCAACAAGCGATGTTTCGCCACATCAGGGAGATTTTTCAGCAAGTTGAACTTAATTCTATCCGATCCCGGAGCAGAATTGTTACATGAAAGGAGAGCAAGAGAGAATTCTACCATCGAAAACTCGGAATCAAGATCGCACCTATCTTGTGGTATATCTCGAATAATTCTTTGCACTGGAGCGGAATCGGGACAAACCTTTCGTGCAAAATTAAAAATCCATCGATGTGAATATTCTTCGCTTTCATTGGATGAAGAGCGATTTCTCATGTTTCGAGCCACTTTCCATAATTTTTTCATTGACGTTTCTCGTGACACACCTCCCACGAAATTTCGCCAATAAGCACGTTTTTTCCCTTTGATCAAGTTTTTAAATTGATTTTCAAGGTCCAAATACGTCTGAAAATTTTCAGGGGTTCCACGTTTCCGAAAAGCTTTAAATGCATTCGATTTTTCTACATAAAGCTTGGAACATTGGCTATCCCACCATAGATTGGGAGGCCTTCGACGAATAGTGGAACCTGGGATGGGTTTCGTTTGAGCGCGAACCGCGCTGTCATAGATCAAACGAGAAAGGAAGTTATACTCCTCCAATGGAGGTAAACCATCTCTGGAATTGATGGCTAGAGCAATCGCGTCCGTATATTTTTTCCAGTCAATGTGTCTTGTGAGGTCATATGCCATGTTTATAGATTCAGAAGAATTCGACCCAATGGTGATGGAAATTTTGATTGGCAAGTGATCACTACCGTTGGGGTCCTGGATTACATTCCACTTGCAATCTAACGATAGTGAATTCGAGCAAAGCGAGAGGTCAAGAGCACTTGGGTTAGCAGGAGGTTTAGGCACACGTGTTGTTTCCCCAGTGTTCAAAACGGTTATATTGAAGTTGTTACAAAGGTCATATATCAACAATGAACGATTGTCGTCGTACTGTTCCCCCCAGGCAGTTCCATGAGAGTTGAAGTCTCCCAAGATCAATCGTGGCTCAGGAAGGAGTGAGCACATGTCATCAAGTTGTTTGCGGCTAACCGCAGCTCTCGGAGGCCAATACAAGCTGACAATACAGAGGTCTTTGCCTCTGATGTTTGCATGACAAGCAACAGCTTCAATCCCTCCAATAGGTGGAAGGTCAATTCGAAAAAATGAGTGGAACTTATTGATCCCCAAAAGCACCCCTCCGTATCTATCATCACGGTTCAAGCGTATAATATTAAAATCGTGGAAAGAGATATCATCTCGCGAAGAAAGCCAAGTTTCGGACAGAGCAAAACATCACAATTGAAGTTATGAATTAAAAATTTGAATGTATCCAATTTAGGGATAAGACTACGACAATTCCACTGAAAAACAGTGATATCTCCGACCTCTCTATCTAAATTAGACATCAAGAGAGATAATCATTGCAAGGAGGGGCCATGTTTGCATCAATTGCTGTAAAATTGTCTTTAATACTGGAAGCATTGAGATGACAAGGGTTCTGATGGAGTCGGAAACATTAAATCACTTGAAGATTTGATCCAAAAGGTCAGACAACTTTATAAATCCCGATTGGGAAGTTGAGCTGGACGGAAAAACAGGGACAGTTGGGGTTTTTGATGTCCCCTCGAGTGCTGGGTCGTTCGAAGGTGAACTATTCCCACGGAAGCCAGGAGGAACCTGATTTTGCTTGTCCGCTGCACTCGATTTTTTAGGCAAGCTAACTGGGGGTATCACCGGGGGGACTTGTTCTTGAACTTTGGGAGTGGTCACATTTTTGCGCCGGGGATTCCCTTTGAAAATAAACGGTGTGCCCCCGTTAGCTGTGTCCGCTTCCATTTCATCAACTGGCAACGTGGAAAAGATATTGTGTGTTGAGATTGGTTGTTGTTGTTGTTGGGCCAGTGGAGAAGCGCCCTTTAAAATTTCCGCAAAAGTGCGCTTCGAGCGTTCCTTTAAAGAGCGCTTCTGTTTCTCCCAACGACTCTTGTAAGTTTCACAAGCTGAGAGCGCGTGTGGGGATCCTCCGCAATATGGACACTTATGCTCAGTCGCACTGCAGGATTTCCCCTCATGTTGCTCTCCGCAAGTGGCACAGCGCTCCTTGTTGGCACAATAATCTGAAGTGTGACCAACTGACTTGCATTTGTTGCAAGTCATGGGCTTTGGCACGAAGAGTCGCACAGGTAGTCTCAATTTGTCCACCATAACGTAGTCAGGGAGGGCGGCACCAGCAAAGGTGACTCGAAATGAGTCTGACGGCATAAATTTAGTTTGGTCCCCATCATGGGAGAGTTTCCCGAGTTGGCGACAGTCCAAGATCTTTACTTCCATTGAGGGAAGCTTCTTGAACTTGCCTTTTCCTTCTTTTTTTATTTGTTCGCTCGTCAGACCCGTTTCAGTTATCACCCCCTCAATTTCTACGTTATGGGAGGGTATAAATGTTCTATATTCGAGAGTGAAGTGTTGGTCAGCAACAATCTCGTTTGCGTGTTTCCGTTCATTCACGACAACCCGCAATTTGTTCGGTCTAACCCTGCGAATTTCAGATACAGAAGTGTATCTGGCCAGATCTTTCATGATCTGAATCACGTTAAGGTTTTTTCCTTTTGGTTTTGGCCGGAGGAAAACAACCCACGGGCCAGTTCCAGGTGCATCTTCTGGATAAACTCTGACACGTGGAGCGGAGACAACAGAGGGAGAAGACGAGGACGAGGACGAGGACGAGGATTGGGTTGGATCGGAAACATCAGAAGGGGGAAGCGAAATCGATGATGGGAGAGCGGGAGTGGAAGTAACAGTGGGTTCAGAAGGGAGGCTTGCTATTTTCTTAGAGGGGGGCTTGGAAGGATGAGCAGATTCGTCCCCAGAAGAATTATCTTCTTTTTGAGGGACTTATGTTTTTTCCCAGATCTTGAATGGGATTCATTATCGGAGATCTCCATCTCTGGAGATCCTCCACTATTCTCCATTTTACAAAAAAATTTGTCTTATTTCTAATCTATTATTGATTTTAACAATAATCTCAAAAAAAAATAACAAAACAAACAAACAAAAAATTATGATGATAATATTAAGCAATGAACATATGAGTTGAACAATAATATTAATATTAAATATGTGTACCTTAATATAAAAGATGTTCCGATACTACGCTCTACTGCCCTAACCAGGGAGAGACAGAGACTACGCGCTATGGATCAACACAATAGCGCAAGAATAGCTCACACGGTCACGTGATGATAATTCCCGTTAACGACAGCCACACGATGGCGATCTCGTTATGCCAATGTTCAACAGCCGCCAAGGGCTGCAAGCTGCAAGAGCGCTGCTTCCTTTGTTCCACTTCACAAAAGGTCAATTCGAAAGCGGACAGCAATGACCTTCACTCGTACACTATACCAATCGCACAATAGTAAAAGTGGCAACGCACAATAACGACACTGAACTTTACTCGTCAAGAGTTGGATAGCGAATGAAAGACAATTCATTGTTCTATCAGAAAAAAATATTGAAAAATTTGTTCCTTTACACTTTGGAAATGTGTACATAACGTAACGTTGAGGTACAATGTACGTTATATTGAATGACGTTATATCGAGGGTACGTTATAACGAGGGTACGTTGTATCGAAGCTTCCCTGTAGATATACATAATAAAATAATTGATGCAAATATCCTAAATTATATCTAATAAAAATATCAGTTTCCATCGGATGAGGTACTTCCGGAATTGGAACAAATCGAATAACACTTCGCTCCATATCAAAATCAACCTGTACATACACATACTCTTTACAGATACACAGGTCGAAGGTTGTGCAGGCCACTGAACATTCAACAAGAGCCAAAGGTTGTACCGTTCATGACAACTCTACACGAGCTGAAGATTGTACCGTCCAGTGACTATTCTACCCTGGATTCCTCGAGTCAAGAGAGATGCACCACGATTGATATGAGGTACAGACTAGATGATCAGTTACACCCCAATAAGAAGTATCCCGTGTCGGCCACACATACAGAGTAATGGAGACTGCAACATCCCAATTATGAGAATCTTTGTAATACTAACCTCGAGCCTACCGCGAGTACTCGGTTACATATTACTAACATAGTCGTAAGACAAAAATTGTCAAAATATTGAACTCGCGGCCCCGTTAGGCTAACGCCATATGTGCCTCAATAAAATATATATTTTGGAAAAAAAATCAACCTGTACCCCAAACAAGTGCTCCACATTTTGAGACACTGAACACATTTCCTCTGCTGCTCTATATCTGTGATTGCTATTTTTATTGTCCTACTTTATTCGTGCAAATGCAGTTCCCAAATATGCGAAAAATTTAGGTGATCCGAAAAACGCACCAAAAACCTAACGCCATCAACACAACAATCTCGTTCATTTGGTCCACAATGTGTGTAAGGTGGAAAATTAGAAAATTGTGCCAAGCATGAATTGCGTGTACCGGAAGCAAATGAAATCATATGCGAAATTCGCAACACCCCTTTCTCGGCCACTGATGTTACTAATTTTATTTGCAAATAATGTTAGATGTGTATCTCATTTATCAACAAATGAACGTGATGTTCTGCTTGATCGAAACATCGATGCCAACAGTTTCACTTTTATTCACCGGTTCTTTTAGCATGGGTTCCTAGAGGATTGTACCATTTTCGCTGAAACTGTAATCGCGACGATTTCATGACAGTCAATCATGATCATGCGTGGACATCCACATCTGTCTTCAGTCTCAACATGAGCCCAAACATATCATCGTCGATGATGGTTGTCCGTCATCCCATTCTTCTAGCGTTTGGTTTGTGCCGTCAGTGCCTTTCTATGCTCGATAGGTTGCCGAAGGAAAGCTTCACTCTAACGATAAAGTGAGCGTTGGAGATTAGGAAAAAAGTGGCAGAGCAGGAGAGCCGGGTCCAGGCGCTGTGAGCCATCGGAGAGCTTGAGATGCTGCAACGCATCTGGTTCGCTTGGGATGGCATTGTGGCTTGTTGCGACGGTGCAAGTGGATCCGCAGTAAGTCTTCGGTGGTCATTGAGGAAGGTCGAACATTCCCGTAACTCCCTCTCTCGTACTTTCGTGTGAGTGTGTGCCGCCTGTCAGCTCACCGTCGAAACCGTCCATGTTTTCTCCTTACAGTGTTAAAGTCTGATTCGCGCGAAAGAAAGTGGTTTGAGTGTGCGCGAGCGCGCGTAAAAAGAAAGTCGATGCTGTCGAACAACGGAGCGGCAGAGCCCCTTCCCAACGAGTAGTGCTATGAGTATGCGCACGGTGGTGAGCCACAATCCATGACCGCAGTGGAAGAATCGGTAGTAACTTAACGTACCCCTTGCTGTCAGCTCAAATTGTTTTCGGCCGTTTCGCGGACTGGTTGGTACTTTCTTTTTTGCTCTTACTTCTCCGGGCTCTTGCGTTGAGTCAAGTAGTGCTGAGATTCGGCCGAGTGTTGTAGAGTGTGGCTTAGCGCTTGCGTTTGCGGTTTCGATCACTTTACGGGAAAAAAACCAACGGATTATTTGCGAATGTTAATTATTCTAATTTCCCGACTCTCACTCAGTGTTCAGTGTTGACGAATGAAATGCGCTGGCCACTATTGTGCTGTAGTGTTTTGGTTCGCTAGATCATCTACCAGTGACAGACCGCCAAATCATTAGTCTGAAGTGAAATATTCTCCAAAACAGTAATCTCTGTTGTTCAACAAGCAAAATTAACACACAGAAAAACCGCACCGAACAAGCAAGAGGAAAAGCTGAAGAGGTTCAAGGTTCTCCAGTTCCTTGGAATTCGTCTGCATGCCGGGAGAAAGTGTATGATGTTTGTCCAAGTAGTGCGATTGTCGTAGTTTGGTAGTGCCCATCGGTGTTCAATGGAATTGATTGAAAACAAATAAAACGGGAAGATAAACATACGGTGCCGAAGAGTTCGACGAGGCCCTGGCTGCGGCGGAGATTTTCACTCTGCCAAAGGAATATTTATTTACGAGTGCAACTGGTGCGCAGTGAGTGTTGGCTTTGGTGGGAGTAAGAGTTTAAAATTCAGTCACCCTGCGATAGACGTGATGGTGACCAACGTCAAGTGGAGATTGCCGAGGGCAGCGCTGGTACTAGCTCTACTGGCCATGGTTGACGCAGCAAATGGGTTAAGTTCAACAAGTGAAAGAGGTGAGTTCATCGTGTACACAATGACGGTGAAGGTGAAAGAAAAGCTAATGATATTTTTATTAGATACTAGCTGACCCGGCAAACTTCGTCCCGCCCAAAATTTATTTTTCGTTATCACTTCCACGTTTTCTTACTTAGCGTACGTTCATGGGTCCAATCGCAGAACTGTTCATTGATTGATCTTCTAATCTACCTCTTACAATTATTTTTTACTATAAAATTTAGTACTTCTATCAAAACTCGGTATAATAATATCAGATTATTTTCAGACACAATTCTCGTGCAAGATTTTTCATCCACTTGCAAATAACATGTTTATCCGTTACATGGAATAAATGTTAGAAAATATGCTACAATGCTACAATGAAGACAGTCCTAAACCAGACAATTTCTTTTTTCGATTAGTTCTCGAGTTGTTCAGCAATCTCCTTCCCTTCCCCTCTTTAGAGAGGGGAAAGGTTGACACACCATAAAAACATTTATTGCTCCCTGAAACCTCCATATGCCAAATTTGGTTCCATTTGCTTGATAAGTTTTCAAGTTATGGAGAAATTTGTGTTTCATTTGTATGGCAGCTCCCCTTTAGAGAGGGGGTGTAGTGTATGCCAACCGTAAAAACATCTATTGCACCCTAAAACCTCCACATGCCAAATTTGGTTTCATTTGCTTGATTAATTCTCGAGTTATGCAGAAATTTGTGTTTCATTTGAATGGCAGCACCCCCTAAGAGAGGGGGGGAAGTATCTAACCACGATAGAATCATTTATTGCACCCTAAAACTTGCACATGCCAAGTTTCGTTTCATTTGCTTTATTAATTCTCGAGTATTGCAGAAATTTGTGTTTCATTTGTATGGCAGCCCCCTCTTAGACAGGGGGCGAAGTGTCTAATCATCATTAATCAATTTATTGCACCCCAAAATAGCCACATGCCAAATTTGGTTTCGTTTGTTTGATTAATTCTCGAGTAATGCAGAAATTTGTGTTTCATTTGTATGGCAGCCCCCCCTTAGAGAGGGGGTGGGGTCTCGAAGTATCATAAGGACCTTCCCCGACCCCAAAAACCCCTACATACCAATTTTCATCGGTTCAGTAGTTTCCGAGATTATAAGAATCAGACAGACAGACAGACAGAAATCCATTTTTTTAAATATAGACTAGCTGACCCGGCAAACTTCGTCCCGCCGGTACTTATTTTTTGTTATCAATACGATTTTATTTTTTGTTATCAATACCTGCAAACATTCAGGTTTCTTACTAAGCGCACTTTCATGGATCCATTCACAGAACTGTTGATTGATTGATCCTCTAATCGACCCTTTAAAATTACCTTTTACTATAAAATTTCAGTACTCCAAACTCGTCATTATTATATCAAATTATTCTCAGACACAATTCTCGTTCAAGATTTTTCAACCACTTGCAAATAACATGTTCCTCCGTTACATCTAATAAATGTTTGATACTGAAAATATGATAGAATAAGGACAGCCCGAAATCGGACAATTCCTTCCTCGAGGTTTGCTCTTATCAACACATTCAGCGTTCCATTTTTATTCATATACAGCCATTCCATGCCAAACCAATATAATGGTTCTCAGATTTTCGTTAAAAGTGGTAGTTTCGTTCTTTATCGCAAACTATTAGAACCGTATTTTTTAATTTTTTTGTTTTTGATGCAATTTTTTTGTGCATTGTCAAACACGTTCACAACTCACAAATGAATCATACATTGTTTTGCAGTTTGCAGTCAACGTATTAAGGAACTATTTGAATGCTGAACCATCGGGCAAGGCATGTGTTCTAGATCATAGCGAAGGCTAAGTGTATATGTAACAATTCTAAGATGCTATATAAGCCACTGTCGTTGTAGATGGGTGAACAATTAACACCTCTGTTTGTCTCCAGCAATCGATGCTCAGGTGGACGCTCCGAATTTCTCAAATCATTTTGTCATCGAAACATTCATCACCAGCTATGTCCGCCCGGAAACGGGTTGCGTATTTCAACTGATGTGTCGATGGCATGCCTCCAGCTGACGGCTTATGTTGGAGGCGGGGGCGAACGACAACGGGAAAAAATGGAAAGTAAACAAAGCGTACATCAAAATTCGACACAGAGACCTACATTCCGGACCACGGCACATGTTCAAAGCCCACGAAGGTGCTAACAAAACAGAATCAACAAACTAGACGCAAGCTCGCGCACACTCTTACCAGAGCGAGCATAACAAAAACCTCCAGACCGCGGAACATAATAAAACATTCTCACGAAAATCTCCGCTTGACCAGCTTCTAATATCATTCTACGCTTCGCTTTTTTTTCGATCTTCCTTCGTTACGAATGACACGAGAAAGAATGGCTGTCTTAGAAATCCTCTTCTATCATCTTCGAACAGTATGATGCCAAAAATGGAAACATTATTTAACACCACAGGTAAAGCGGGTGGTCAGAAAAGTAAATTTGAATCCTGCAGTGAAAGCAGATTGCATGTAAACTAGAAATTTGCAAAATTTTGGATAGCGCCGGTGAAGAGCTAAATATAAAAAAAAACATTTTTATTTGATGCTATCGTGTATAGCAGAGAGCGGTCCAAAACCGACTCCACTCATTTCTAAGGCCATGAGCTACCTACCACATTTGTTGTTTAGCCTCTTCAGAGTTGAATTGTAAAAGTTTTTTGCCACATCTCATACCAGTTGATGTGCTTCATGCATGTAATCAAAGAGAAATATAGAATCCGATGTTACATTTTTGGATATTTTTGAAAATGTCACCATACAAGCAAATTATCAGCGTTGTGACCACTTTCACCTGACACTATTGGAATTCTACGCTATTCCTAAGGTGAGGTCAGTTCAGGGCCACCTTCCGCTACGTTGAATTTGGATATTACGCGACCTTGAAGGCAAAATGATTAAGCTTTAGTGACATTTCGGAATTTATCAAAATGTGAGACATTCATAATATTTCAATATTTTTCAAAAACTGGAGAAAGCTTTTAAGCTTATTGTACCTCTTATGAATCGAGCAGTTTCTCTCGCTGCGCCCGAGGGAAATTGAAGCTACAAACAAAAAAAAGTACTACAACCTGCCTTTGAAATCACAGCTCCTGCCAGCTTCAAGTGAGATATAATTATCAAAGTACCGTACATTTTTCCACCGGCGACTCGGAAGCTGGTCTCCGCTCTCTCGGCGCGCTCTAACGGTGAAATGGCTTGTTTCAGATCAGGCCAACGTATCTCGATTCGCGCGTTTGAAACCGGAGAAACTGCACTGATAACAGACATAAGCCTAACGGGCGACAACGGCTCGAAACATGAAAGACTTGCCATCTGTCCTCGTTCGTGTTTGGCTAGCTGGCCGGCTGGAATCTTGCACTCCCGGCTGATTACGACAGTATTCAGCGCTAATGGAGGGCGCCCATGGGTAAACGCGCGCGTGCGACCAGGGCATAATTTGATTCTAGTGATAATAATATAATACGCGCAAATAATGCACATCAAAACATAACTCAGATCAACGCCGATAATCGTTGGCAGCGCGGGTCGGTGCGCACCGGTACCGGATTTGATTGATTGATTCGCCGTTCAATCTTCTCCCTCTCCGGGCGAGGAGAAATGTAGGTGAGAGCTAATTGATCAAGCGACATGAGCATCGCGCACACATCTCCCCTCCGGGTCCGCTCCAGGGAGCATCTGGGTAAACAAACCTGTCCGTTTGGAAAATACCAACGCAATCCGAAAGAGGTTACCATTTCCGGTCCGGTGGTTTACCCTGAAAAAAAAAAGAAACGCTATCACTCCACTGCTCGGAGCAAGACATCCAACGCGGTGTGGTAATGATCCTAGTGCCGAGTGCGTCGAGTGCCCCAGAAATCGCGGTTCCTCTGGCCAGCGCAAGATGATTGGCGCTTGGCATGATTACCTTTTCACTACGGAGGCAATTATCACAATCATCGTTGTCGTTGACGTTGCTCGAATGGGATGAATTAATTTATGTAACGGATCGATCAATGTTAGGTACAAAGTATGCACGGAAGCTGTGACGGAAGGCGTTTTGCTTATCTGAAGTGTGGGAACATCTGTTTCGTTGCTTGCATATACTGATTTGAGTAGTATGCTACATGGTGCATCAATTAAGGTTCTGGACTATTAGTGAAGGTTACGATGGTAGGCTGGTTATTAATGTACACATTATCATATAAGACGAACTAAATGAACTCCAGAAGCGCACCTGGTGTCATGAGGAAGTGCTATTAAACACCTGCGCAGTTTGAAGGCGTTGCCTAAATTCAGTTCGTATTGAGTAATAGAAGTATGGCGTCGTTTTGTCAACGAATTGAACAACGCGCTGTTATCGAATTTTTAACTGCTGAGAAAGTGAATCCTAGTGAGATTCATTATTGTTCACAGGCTGTTTATTGTGACGAAACTATTGATAGATCTACTGTGAATCGATGGATCGTAAAATTTCGTGATTGCCAACCTTGAAAACCCTTAATTATTGACAAAACACGCAAAACTGACTCAGACGATAATCGTCTCAAACTGGTCGAATATATAGTATATACCAGGGATGGCCAAACGGTAGTCCGCGGTCTACCGGTCGCCCGCGTAGGTATTCCTAGGTGCCCGCCAGCTGTTCTAGGATAGTGTCTAGTTTGGCTTCAATTCCAATCGCAATAGATTAAATGTCTCTCTACCTTTTACCGTGATCATTCTATAAGGTGTTTATTGGGGTGCCAATGAAAATGGTCATCTCTAATTTCAAAAAGTTAACTCATAAAAAATGTTCACCACCTCGAAAAAACACCCTATGCCAAATATCAGCTCTATCGGACTTAAGGGAGAGTGGCGTAAAGCGGTCAAAGTTTGAGTTTTTTGAAAATCGAAAAATCATCCAAGGAGGAAGTAAAGGAAATCGGGGTTTTCGAAAAATTATTTTTTTTCATGCCAAATGTCTTAAAATTGCATGAAACTTTTTGATGAAGATATGTCTATTCTTACAACTAATATGTTTTATTGAGTTTAACATAAACACTAAGGTGCCAATGAATGTATGGGAAACAATCGACCCTAAAATTTCAAAAAGTTACCCTATACAAAATGTTCACCACCTCGAAAAAACACCACAGTTCACCACCAAAACAAGCCAATACTCAGTCATGTCCGCAACATAGCCGATCCGGTCCCGACGAGGCCCTTGCAGTCGAGTGGTCCACCAGAGCACAAGCCAGCCGTTGGGCGTTCAAAAAAAACTTCGTCAGGTTAATTGAAAATATTAAAAACAAACTGCAAAAAAAAATCAGACATTAAATTATCCGTTCGTATAAAACTTCGTCAGTAACAATCTTCGTCATAAAATTTAAAAATATATCGGTCGGCTGTTAATGAAACACAGCTTTCACGTGTGAAATACAGTGCCTCTTAAATTCTGTAAGTGTTGTTGCACGTTTAATATGTCTTGGCATCGAGTTGAACACATTTATACCTTTGAAATACAACGAATTTTGTGAAGCACATGTCAAGAAATTGGGAGTTCTCAATTCATTCGCGTTTCTTGTGTTATAACTGTGAAAGTCACTTCCTCTTTCAACTCGATCACACAAATATCGAGGCAGCAAACCTTTAACTACTTTGAAAATGAACACCATAGTTAAATAAACAATCCTTTGCTTCACGGATAACCATTGCAGAGCGTCCAACATTAAAGATGAGGAAGTGAATCTGTTACATTTTAGTATCAACCGCATTATTTTATTTTGCAAACGCTGTAATCTCGATATTTGTGCTTCATTGGCCAGAAATAAAATGGAAGAGCAAAATTCTAAATGAGGAGAGATGATTGATTTGTATAGCTGTATTTTGCTGCAAATATTTAAATCGTTTTTCAATCGGCATAAGATTCCATACTTCTTGGCAATTTTCTTGATGACATTGTCAATGTGAGTGTTGAACTTGAGTTTGTCATCAATAGTCACGCCAAGATATTTAATTTCCCGAACGCGATCAATAGTCTCATCATCAATAACAATAGAGACGTTTTCATTTGAACGATTTCGCGAGATTACCATGTATTTCGTTTTACTTATGTTCAATTTTAATTGCTTATACTTCAACCATCTACTTAAAGAATGCAAATCTCCATTTAAATGTGACGCGACCTGGTTTAAATCATTAGTTGCAATGAATAATACAGTATCATCTGCAAAAAGATTGATATCACAAAATCGTAAAACTCGTCGCATGTCATTAATGTACATAATAAATAAAATGGGCCCTAATACACTTCCCTGAGGTACTCCAAGATTATTCCCTACGGGGCTGGATATGAAATCGTTAAAAATAGTCCGTTGAGTTCTGTCATACAAATAACTTTCAAACCATTTATATGCAGTACTCGTAATTCCAAAGCGCCTAGAAATTGTCTCGAAGGCGCGTTTTAGATCCAAGAAAACAGCAATGATGGTCTCTTTACATTCTAAATTATCTTTCCATTTTACTAACACCAAGTTCAATGCGGTTTCACAGGAATGACCTTCCCGATATCCCGATTGTTCTGGTATTAGCAAAGTGTTATGATTTAAATATTCCAACAGCTGGCCTTTAACAACTAATTCCAATATTTTCTCTAATGTGTGCAACATGTTGATGGGACGAAACTCTTCGGCTTTAATCGTTCCAGCAACCATTTGAATAGGGACTATCAGGGATTCTTTCCAAACCTGAGGTACATGTCCAGTTAGTAAAGATTTATTGATAAGGAACAGCAAGATGTAGTCAATAACATGAAAGCAATCTTGAATAACTCTAGCATTAACATTATCCACTCTAGCATTATCTATCTAGTTTTTCCTAAAGAAAAGCAAATAGTTCTAAGTTCATCTAAGTTCATTTTCTGACGTTTGATGAGACTTCATAGAAAATAAAGTATTACTTATCGATTGTTCAGTAACCGATAGGTCTTTTCATTTTGTATGAAAATTTATCATTGAAATTTTTTTAGTATGACCTATTGTTTTCCTTTAATTAACCCTCCTATACTCGAGCATACGGTCTCACAGACCAATAATGATAAATAACTCTGTTTTGAGGAGGTTGAATTAAATTACTATTGAAACAGAAGTTGAAGAAAAAATATTTTCTGACGTTTTTTTTTCATTTAATTACATCTTTTTCTTTACTTTAATTAAAAACCAATAACGCCTAAAAATACACAATAATAAAATTACAGGGACACGCATTGTCTGTGACACCGTGCGTGAGTATAAGAGTTAGGATTTCACGCGCGAGTACAGTAGGGTTAAAACTTTGTTTTATCGTCTAGTACTACATTCATTTTCTAAAGACTATTTGATATAGTCAACGCTGGTAAACCGCGGCCTAATATTTGAACAATTAGTCGCCCGTAATACTCAAAAGTTTGGCCACCCCTGGTATATACAGATTCTGAAACACCTCCGAGGTCGAGCAAAATCGCACCAAAAAAAAATTCGCAAAAAAGAAACGCACAAAAACAGGTTTTACTGTACATTCATTCCCTCGCTCGTAGTCATAACTATCCTTTGATTCCGGCTCATTTGATTTTTGTTTTGAATGTCATTTGATTTCAAACTATTTGAATGCCAGTTCATCCATAGACGACATTCACACAAAAAGCAGTGCCTTAATAATTTCATAACAAATAAGTGGCAAATCAAACATGTCAAATCAGTACAAATATGCAGATTTTGAACAAATCTAACACAACTTCACCTCTCACGCTCCTTTCAATAATTATGTCACGTGGAAAGTGACCATATGATCATACTATTTTGTTGGATAGTCCCCTAGTTTAGTAGTTTATCTTGATCAGCAAAACGTTCTCGAAGGTTATTCAACGATCGGCTGACGGTACTTAGACGAATTACTCATATTAAAGCAACCGTAAAACGATCCCATATCAATTATAATGTGTTGAATGTGTTGAATGAACGCTCTCCGCTTACCCCGTCAACAAAGCTGTTTGATTGCGGAACGATGAACGTCAAATTCGTAAAACGAACGAATGTTGAGGTGTCACATGACATTTTTAATATGAGCTGCCGTTTGAATGTCCATCAATGACACAGCACATGCGTCTTCATAAATAGTCATATGAAGGTGATAACAGTAACGTCTCGATTATATTAAAAAAAATCGCTTGATATAATGAAAACGTGGTATATTCGAAACAGGTTATTTTCCTAAAAATATAAATCTTGTTTTCCTCCAATATGTATAATTGAAACACTTTTTCCCTGTGACATGCAAAATTCTCAGCAAAAAACATTTTATAAATTATTTATCACATGAGCTGTTATACATGTTATTACACAATGCAACATAACATAAAGAGGTTATTGTTGTTAAGTTTTTCTCGTGGCAATACCTTGTATATTTCTTGAAAACAGTATATGAGCTTAAAAAAGTGATTTGTTCTGCGCATTCGCATTCAATCTTGTAACTCGATTTATTTACTGTCATTCTGTGTGAATTGCCTTCTGCTGATGTTATTCGATCACATATTTGTGAGGCAATCGGTTATGATCAAATTAGCCTAACAATACTGAAGAAAGCTGTACTTCTTCCCGTGAACACTGATATTTTTAATTGCATAATTACTAAATCTGCTTTCCCAGAAACATGGAAAATCGCTTGCATTTTTACAATTGCCAAAAACGACAACCCAACCGAAAACAAAGATTTTAGACCAATTAGCATATTGATTGCTCTACCTATCATCGAAAGTCTTTTATGCAAACAACTCCACGAATATTTACTTAGCAATAACTTCCTATGTCCTCTTCAGTCGGGATATCGTAAAAAATGCAGCACAATAACAGCACTAATAAAAAATGAAAACAACATAAGATGCGCACTCTACGAGAAACAAGTTGTAGTTCTAGTCCTCTTCGATTTCAGTAAGGCTTTTGACTCCATCAATCACAAACTGCTTTGTTGAAAATTTAAATCTATTTTTAAATTGTTTTCTGCTGTTAAATTGTTACTCTCCATTCTAACAGAACGTTCACAGTTTGTTGAATTTCAAAACAAGATATGTTCATGTTAATATATAAGTTGTGGATTTCCTCTGGGCTTTATCCATGGATCACTTCCATATTCAATGTTCATCAATGACATACCGAATGAGTTAAACTACTGTAGGTTACATTTATATTTCGAAAATGTTCAACTCTGTTCTTTTGGTATGCCCGAAAGCCTAATCGATATTGTTGGAAAAGTTAATAATGATATAGGGCAAATCATAAACTGAAGTAACTTTAAAAGATTTAAATGGACTTAAATTAAATGCCAAGAAGACTCAATCGATAATTTTCAAGACTTCATTTGCAATAACCTGTAACCCACCACTAATAAAGGTAGACCAGGTATTGTTTCCTTATTCGAGGACGGTCAAAAACCTGGGAATTTCAATGGATTGCCACCTCGATTGGAGAGCTCAAGTTAATTACACATGCAAAAAGATTTTTTTCGGCCTTCACTCATTAGTTTTAATGCGAGATTATTGGGGAATTCATTCGAAAATCACCTAAAGTTAGGAATGTGCTTCCAAACTTACAAGATCTTAATTGGAGCTCCATCATATTTACAAAGCTATTTTTGTGTATTTGAGATCCTCACGATCTACGAATTTGATGAAACAGAACAGGCGTATTAAAAAGATCATTCCGCCAAATGATTGTGTAGTCATTACATTTTATCAAGAATCGTCATATTAGTGTAGTGTATACTTTGAGAACCATTTTTTATACTATAGTTTGGTTTTATACAAATAAATAAATAAAAAAAATTCTTAGAATATTGTTTAGAGTTGTTATTTATAGTTGATATTTGTATGCATTCGTGAATTTTCTTTATCTTTCTCAAAATCTTCAATCCTTTCGAATTGCCCATTCTCTATACTGATAACATGTGACACTGTGGCACATTCTTTTTTCTTCGAGTTGCGGTACAACTATACTAGTCTTAGGAGTAGGAATCATGAACGAGTTTGACAAAGTATTTATTAACTGCACCACACCTATTCGCTTCCAAAATTTGTAGATTGGGGTTGATAAGACATGGTGCCAAGACTCGAATAGTCAAAAAAAAAAAAAAGATTTCCAAAAGAATACATTTTTCAATTTTTCTCGGTAGATCAGTTTTATATTTCGAATTATTCCCTGGTCCGTTGGTTGAGCAATAGATACTGCATTCGGCATCATATTTGTCTATTATCAGAGAAAATTTAATTCCCTCAATGGTGCACAGTGCAGGTATCCACCATATCAATAAAACAGCTCAAAGTTGTAGTATTTTTATGTTTAAAAACTGACAAACTTGCGGAACAAACTGGATTTAGAACCATCCACAATACAGGTGCCGGCTCATCCAAGCAACAGTAAAACCTCTGTTGTACCCTGGAAGTGACAAATATTTGAAACATCGAGGATTAATCGATCCTCCAATTGTTATCAATGGCAGGTTATGAGTATCAGAAAAATAGGAACGAATGCCGAAAATCTTTTTAAAAGTAAGGCACTACTACACAAGGTCGACGCAGGTGCTTCAAAATTATGTACAAATTTCTTAGTTTGTAAGTGAACCATTTTTTGGTTTCTTTAGAATACCTTCAAATGGAACTTTAACAATTGATGAAATAAAATATTGTACTACTGATCTTTACACGGATCAAACTTGAGCACAAGCCGTTAATCTCTTTATTTTTCAAACAATCAAAGCAGAAATTTACTCATAATCTTCCACAGTTGTTGATTCTGAACATATGGAAATAGTAATCGTGTCTTAATCCCTAACAATGATGGTAAATAATTCTGCAGTGGCTGGGAAGCCTTTTTTAAATTGATATTCCGATACTTATCGACTGGAAAAGAAGCACCTTCAGTATTTGATGGTTCAATCGAAAGTGTCGGGAAAATCTCAGGCAACCTAAAAATCAAACTTCAACATTGTCGATCAACTAATGTTACTAATGTTATAATGTTACCAAAGTATAGCTTGTAGCGAATATCATTCTTTGGTGAAATGTCCAGTGACTCCAGATGTCCACTTGGTCAACACGAAACGGATTTAAAGCAATTGGTAAAAACGTTGTTACGATCAAAAATTGGGCAATACAGAACGCGTAGGACCTCACATGAATATGTGAGGATAAAATTTAAAAAAAAATGTTAACACTAAGCATGTAGAAATCATAAAAAAAGATTTCGAACTCGTCCACTTCTCAACAGATCTCAAAAATAAATTGATTGAAAATATTTCTACACATCCATCGTGATGAAGGAAATTTCACTTTTATAGACAATTGAATAGTTGTAAAATGTTAAGCATTATCTAAACGCACTAAATCTCACATTTTTATTGAACCTATTTGTGCTCCTCAAATTGTACAGACCAAAAACATATGACGGAATAAACTTATAAACAAATTTAGATATCCACCGTGCATATAATTCTATCCAGGAGGAAACAAGAACAAACATAACATTGTCTCACAAATCCCACTCCTGTGTGATTCTCCAACTAGTCACTATAGAGCAATTCCATGCCAAATCGGCCGGTCGCGGACCCGACGGACTCCGATTTTTTTAAGCTTGGTAATTATGATGAAAGCTTCCACTAATCATGATTTTCATTGTTATATAACCAATTTAAATTATGACTGATTTTTGAATAGGGCCTATTCAAAATAATTCATCTTTCTTTCAAAAAATCGTAACACAAAATCCAGATGTTTAATTGAAATGTGATATTTAACAAAGCTGTTGGAAAATCAAATAACTATTTAGGAAAAATAATATTTTCAATACACTGTTAAAAACTTACTCAAAAATTGAATCGGGAATTTGAATTTGTGAATTCAGGTAGATTCCGTTATAAGTACCAAGTTACAAAAAAAATGTGAAGGGTTGGGTCAAAATTTGCTGTTTTTTGATCGATTTGGCCTAGAATTACTGTATAGATCAATTTCGATGCCCTGTTTCGAAACGATTATTTATTTTCTAACCGGGAAGGTGTCCGCATAATGAGGATGTAAATTTCGACATATGATCAAGAATATTGAATCAATCATCTTCAGCTGCTTCAATGAAAACAATTCAGGGCTACCAAAACTTCCACTAAAAAGTTATTACAAAAAGTTTAAAGTATTAAAAAATTTATTACTGCAGAATATCCGAAATAATAGAAACCGAATTGATTTTTATAATTTATTGGCGGTAGAGAGCTTAGGAGTGAGAATTTGAAGTGTTTCGGGCTTATTGGAGACATATTGGATTGATCATCAAATATTCGTGTATTTTTCCGGACAAAAAATTTCAAGATCAGAGTTCGTGTGAAAAAGGTGCTGCGGTGAGAGTTGTGTTCTTTGATAACGTAGAGTTGTGTCTACGTCTACTATATTCATTCCTCAACATACTTTTCTTCGAAGGCAATACACTTGGTATAGCGAGTTTCCAACATTTCGATTCCTTTTCTGTAGTAAGAAATGTCTAAGTCTACGAAATATGGCTCAGTGCCACTCTACAGACTGCCTATTGGACTCAGAAGTGTGGTGATGGATCCGCGTTACATCCATTGTCACGAAACGTCGGAAGAAGTCCACTCGATTACGCTTCAACAACGCCAAATCGGCTGTGCAAGGTTACGTTTATGTTTGCGTATTGGCTTCGACGTTGGCGTTTGCATTAGTATGTACACTTTCTTTGTCTAACTCCACACGCCTCGCTTTAAGACTCAAAGTACGTAGAATAAGAAGGTAGTCTCCTCCCTACCTTGTTTAAGTATGGTAGGCAAAGAAAAAAAGCAAAACAATAGTAATAAACCATCGATCGAATGCATATAAATTCGAACATTTTTTTTTTAAATTGTACCACAAGAACTGTCTCAAAATATGTTTCGAAATGATGAAATAGCAGTCTACTTAATCATTTTAAAATTTAAAACAGTAAAATTATCGCACCTGTATTATAAAAATAATGAAAACACCGATTCACAAATGTGAGGAGAGGTTATGTCGAAGCAGTGTCGTTCCCGCAAATTGGTTATTTGATGAAATATTAAGTCTCAAACTGCTGTTTTTTTCTCTTTTATTAAAGCATCGTTCGATTATTCATGCGAAAATTGGCAAAAGGAAACATTGGAATGGTTTCTGGTAGCAGCTTCACCAGATTCTTTGGTACTATTAGATACGCTACGAATGGTAGCGGAACGTTTTGGAAGATCCAAGGAGCGAATGTATGGGATAGCTTCGATTAGTTCATCTCATCACAATTTATGTAAAACACACTCACCTCCAGTACGAAGACGTCTTCTTTACTGATTATCGGTTAAAACAGTATCCCCAAAAGATCAACAAATTGTTGGTCGGAAAACGGTGGAAGGCTCCAAGACTTTAGGTTCTCCGGCATCGAGGACGTGGCACTTCGACACTTTGCTGAAGTAAACAAAAACTGTTCAGTATGTTTCGATAATCGATAAAAAAAATCACATAAAACTTTACCTGCAGTGCAAATGCAGTACACTATCGTGTTTGTCGTCGGCTCGGCTTGCGATTTTGCCACTTTTTATGTTTTTTAGAACTTTTCAAATCATGAAATATTCATAAACTTCACAAGTTCGAACAAATTGAGGATTTTTTATTGCTAACTTCTTTGTGTGTGTAACACATTCGCTCTCCGGCTGTTTACACAGGCGATTTCGCTTACCTTCTATTTTACGTACTTTGTTGAAGACTAAGTTCTTTACACTCTAACATTATTTCCTTTTCGCTAAAATTCTATCTGCTCACTTTATTTTATTGCTTCATTCTACTTCGTACATCCATGGATATTTACCAACAATATCATTTCCGATCGTACTGTGAGATTTCTTGCTGTTTTCGGACTTTTAGAGCAGTTTCTAAAGAAGCGGAAGACACAGAATACGATGTTCGATGTACGATTTTCATGGTACTGTTTAGTGTACCGTAGAGTTGTTTGGTCACCGAGATCGAGAATCGTTTCTCCAAATTTTCTAGGGCCTAGAGCATACTCTTATGCAACTCCTTCAATAAGAGATTATTGTTTTCTTCCGATCCGTCCGGATTGAAAATCATCTTCTTAAAGTATTTTTTTTCCGGATATCTCGTATTTTTTGTTTTCGTTGTTTTAAGTTTTGATAGTTTGTTGTCAACAGATAGGTACTATGTCTGACACTATAATAAATTGTCTGAGTATAGTTTCTATCAGTCGCATCCATTGAACTAGTCAACGATGCTTTCATTTTGTGGTGATCTTCTCTATATATATATATATATATATATATATATATATATATATATATATATATATATATATATATATATATATATATATATATATATATATATATATATATTAAAACTTTTTATGTAAGGGTTTTTGGGGCCGGGGAAGGTTTTCATGATAGTTTGTGACCCCTCATCCCTCTCTAAGGGGGGGCTGCCATACAAATGCAATACAAATTTCTGCATTACTAGAGAATTAATCAAACAAATGAAACCAACTTAAGCATATGGAGGTTTTAGGGTGCAACAAATGATTCTATGGTGGTTAGATACTCCTCCCTCCCTCTCTTAGGGGGGGGGGTTTGGTCGCCATACAAATGAAACACAAATTTCTACATTAAATCGAAATTTAATCAAGCATTTCCAACCAAAATAGGCATATGGAGGTTTACAAATGAAACTGCATGACTCGAAAACTAATGAAGCAAATGGAGCCAAATTTGCAAGTGGTTGGAAAATCTTGAACGAGAATTGTGTTTGAAAATAATCTGATATTATAATGATGAGTTTTGGTAGAAGTACTAGGAATTTTTTAGTAAACGGTAAATTCAACGGGGTCGATTAGAAGATCAATCAATGAACAGTTCTGCGATTGGACCCATGAACTTGCGCTTAGTAAGAAGACGTGAATGGTTGAAGGTATTGATGACAAACACAAATTTTGGGCGGGACGAAGTTTTCCGGGTCAGCTAGTATTGAATATATCGATAAAATTTCCTTATTCTGAAGATGTATCTCATCTCCATGCAATAACGACGCTCCAGCGTTTCGGATACTTCTCAAAAATATCGATGCCGCATTTCGTTTCTCTAAATTTTTATCGAGTGTGGTTGTATCTAAAAGTTATCCTAAAACATGTCGTTACAAGTTGTTCTAAGAATCCAAGCCTCTGAAAACGATTGCATTCACTCGAATCCACTCCCATTTGTACGTGTTTCGCAACTATTCGCTCAACCCAACATGTCCTCTTTACACTTAATAAAACACAGTGAAATTAACTTGTAGTAATGGCTGGTATTTTGTTACCTACTTATTTGCATTGCCTCTTCTCTCACTGCCGCTCACTCGTACAAGCATCAATTGAACCGTTAGGGGAGCATTTGAGCGATAGCAGCAATAGCAGCAGAAGAGGACCATCCCAAGTCCGGGTCAATGCAAGGCAATAAGTATCTATCAACAAGATGATGCCGGTTGATATGCGAATATTTTCGCTAAACAATTACAATCGCACTCGAGTCCGCGTGAATCCGAGTACCGAACCGGGAAGGTCGAAAGTGGCTGTTTTATTGTCGCCTGGCCAAACCCAAGCCCAGGAGAAAATACCCAGCAATAACTTCTGCGGTACTTCTGAGGTTAACAGGCGAAGAGATACCGGTGACTTATTGTTGTTATCGGTGTTTATTTCCACAAGGTGGAAATGTGAAAGTGAACGCGCCGTGTCATCGTGTCTTCGTGGCTTCGTGTGATGCTTCCAATGCCCCTGCAGGTTCGTCGCTTGTTGTGCTCGGTGCGGCGCATTGAAATCGAGTTAGAAAGTTTCGTTTGTTTACATTCTTCGACGATAATATAAACACATATTTTCGTCAAAACAAAGGCTTCTGGGAAGCAGATGATTGCACGATGCGATGGCTAGCGCATTGAATCGCGAGGCACCGTGCCAAATTACCGGTGGTAAATTGTTGATGGCGAAGAGAGCGGTAAGGTGATTGATACTTGAATGTACGGTTTTATGCAAATGCGGATGCGAAGCTGGTATGGAAATATGTTCAATTTGTGCAGCAATTCATTTCAAGGCGTGATTTCTGAGAAAAAAAACTTTTTTTTTAAATTATAAATTTCAGAAAATAAAAGCGAACGATCTCAACCTCAGGATCCTCTCATAGGCAATCTTTTGAAGCCTTTTTCAAGGCTAGATATGAATGAACTTGTAAGTTTAAAGCCTCTATAATAGTAAAGAAGGATCACTAATCACTGCACATCTAAAACACGCAGTATCTACGAAGAAAACAAAATCGAAAACTAACCAAATCAATTCCATGCCACTGCAAATATACTATTTGTCGGGCGATCATCGTTACACTTTTTCCCGATGTCTGGCACACATTTTATTCAACGTCGATGAATTTATATTGTAGCCACCAGTGCGTGTTGTTGTTTTGTGTGCGGAATAAAGCAACGAAACTAGACGGCTTTTAGTTAGCAGACTTCCCACCTTCCGATTCCCAATTAACTGGCCAAAGAGTTGGTGTAGCGTGAAAATGAGTAAAGCGGTGGGCATCAGTGCTGACTGGAGGCGCCCACGCGTTCGTTCGCGCAGAATTCAAGGTTAGGCGCGGCGTTCGAATGAGGTGTTATCAATCATTGATTTTTTTGCTGTTTTAGTTGTAATATATAGCCTCATTCGGCAGCTATATGGATTAATGGAATTTCGTTTTATTGTAGTCGCTTCAACTAGGTTTAAGTCAATCATGTTTAGGGAGCCGATATATTTTTCTACTTTGATATTAACGGAGGGGATTTGTCAACTGTTCCAGTACTACATCCCATTGGTATTTTTCGTTTACGCTTTCTGGATTGTAGGATACTTATACAGAAAGCAGCTGCTAGTGTTGATCGAATGCATATTGACTCAGCCTAGGATCAATTTGCTTGAACGTGTAGTGAACCGGATCTCGAACAGTCGTTACACACTCATCCTCACCACATGACTTTTTACTCATTTGTCACCCGGTGATTAAACACGTGAACATAAGATGAATATCATTTGAAGATATGTACAGCTGCCGGATATGCACATTATGAATAAGGTTGGACCATTCCGTCAGTGCATACGTTTGCGCAGTAATGATTAATGACAAGTCGCCCCGAACCATTGCTACCGACTGATCGGTACTCGTCGATCAGAACGGACAACACACGATATAGACATCGTGTTTCAGCTGGCCTAGTAATACCCGCATTTCGATCACAGCACGTGTTAATTGGAAGGAAGATCTTTCAGACGTGAATTAGGTTGAACTTGTGGTCGAGTTTGATAGATGAGTTAGTACCGATTCGGCATCATGTACGATCGGTGTCGAAAAGATTTCCCTGCATAACAATAACAAAAAACTGCTTTCTAGTGATGTTTCCAAGTTTAATTACCCTCGGCGGGGCGGAGGAAGCGCATGGGCATTGGAATGAAAATCATAGTCACGTCACAAATTACTGCTTTAACCCGATCTTC